>NW_026054656.1:0-438281 GCF_022830035.1 Ophidiomyces ophidiicola
GGCAATTTTACAAAAGATTTGTCTTTCATCCTTCACCTTTTTCAGACCTTTCGTGTATCTTTTTTTTTATGGCATTTAGTTGCAACGAACGAAAAATAGGGCCATCTTCTCTTTTCTTCTCTTATTTGGCACGGGCGGAACAGTGTCGACAATTCACACGCTGGAGTGATTGGGTTTTACCCCTTGCGGTCCACGGTCCCCCAGGATTTCATTCGCCGAGGCTTTGCAGGGGGAGATTGCCTGATCGATTTCCCATAAATGTACTTTTCTCGTCTCTCCTGGCTTGTTTTCTTTTTCCTTCCTTTCGCGGTTCGCAGAGTGGTGTCGGTTAGCCTGTTAGAGTCAGAACGCTCTGTGAATCCATCTAATAATTGACAAGAACCGCCTCGTGCCCGTAGAGCTGGCTCATATTATCGCGGGCCTCGCCGCCAGCTGGGCCAGCAGCGCAACTTGTAATCTCGCCTGCAGGCGCATCGTCGTCCGCACGCGTTCCACGACGTCGCCGCGCAGCCCACGCGCGGCGCTGCAGCGGCGGGATAGTTTTGCCGTTTCGGGGGCGGGCAGACTGACTTTCGGACTAACGACGGCCCGCGACATCTTTTACCCGATTGGGACACGCGATCCTCCGTTGCCGCCCGTCATGTGCCCGCGCCCGCTGAGACCCGCGATCGCCTGGCCCGCGAGGCTTGGGTGCCAACGCCCCCGGGTGTACCAGCTACCTCGCTGCCAGGTCGCGGGCCTCTGCTGGCCATGCACAAAGCGCAATAGTCGCCATGTCTCTGCGCCGCGGATTCGGCCCCCGGCCACTAGCGGCCTCCCGGCTCCGGGCCTCGAGTCTCTCGTTGGCGGCACCGCCCGCACGAGCGCCCTCGAGCTGGCGCCTTCTCCAGGCCAGGAACTAGATGCGATGTACCGGGTACTTTCCCCCGCGTTCACGGCTATCTGAGATGGCGTCTGCTGCTAAAACTGCGGCACGAAGCATAAAAGCTGTCTGGACGTCCTGCGGAGAGGGAGGACGGTTGATATCTAGTGCCTGATATACAGCCCTCCCCGCCCCCGGCTCGATCAACTTATGCGCTTCGCCCCTAGAAGACAGTCTCTAGGTCTTGTGTGCCAATCTCTTCTTTTTTTCTCCTTCCTCTGGTGTCTCTTGTCCCCCGCTTCGAGGTACATACATACCTGCGGCCAGGCCTCTCCCCTGCCCTTGCGTGCATAGATTGTCGTGATTAGTCGCAAGCTTCCCTGATACCCTGGCAAATAGGGGCTTCCCCTTCCTACTAAAGGCCCGATATCCCGCAAGGCACTGGGCAGTACGCTCCCTTAGCCTTCGTTATCTTGGATAGTGTGTGTCTGGCTGCTTCTTTCTCGCGGTGATCACGGTACTTCGCTGTGTCCAGTGCCCCAGAGAACACCATGCTAGTCCTGAGGTCTTAACTGGATTGGTCTAATATATTTCATTTTTTTATTCTAATTTTGGGGTCAATATGTTTACAGCAATGGACAATCCGATGTTTTTGATCGGAGCCGCTCTGGTCATGGCGCTGGTCGCCTGTCTGGCCGTAGGCGGGTCGCAGGGCAGACGCTTCCTGGATAGACTGAGAGGCTCTAGCAGAAAGGTTCCATCCGCGAAAACTCCACCGCCTGACTTTTCGGAGAAACGACCTTCGAGCCCACCGTATAGCAAGATCCTTCCGCCATCGCTCAGAGAAGCTCTATATACAGTTGCTAAGACCGGGATTCCCGACAGTCAGCGGGCTGCCTTAGCCCCTCAAGAACTTGCAGATGAGACCATGCTACGATCTATTCTTCCCATGACGGAGAGCTATAAAGCGTGCATCGGGGCTAGGTTTACACCCACCGGGTTTTCAACAGAAGAAATCAAGGCGCTTGGAGATTTCCCCGATTATGCGACTTTGAGCGGTGTTCCATTGCCGGAGCCTTATCTTGAGTTTGATATCAATAAGGCGCTGCCTAGACCCT
The DNA here is from genome assembly GCF_022830035.1 of Ophidiomyces ophidiicola. NCBI lineage: Eukaryota > Fungi > Ascomycota > Eurotiomycetes > Onygenales > Onygenaceae > Ophidiomyces > Ophidiomyces ophidiicola. Next base: position 1,981 of record NW_026054656.1, read on the forward strand.
ACCGACCATTTCGTTGGAATTACCATCAGACGATGTGTAAGTGTCTTGATTGCATTTGTTAACTTTGGCCGATCGCTCGCTAACACGGGATGGATCGCAGCACTAACGAAATTGGAATCAAATTGGTGGCTCGAATTGGAGAATACGTACAGAGATCGTCTTGTTCAGCGAAAAGCCCTGTATGAGAAGCACGGAAAGTCTGTGCTTAATATGCTTCCGGGCGCTGAACTAGCATGTAAGGAGCTTATGGAGATGGTCATACAGTTCCTGTGCGCCAGATATCCACATTATTTTTCTCTTTCGAACGATAAGAGGTACTTTACAAACAGTATCCTGGATATAGTTGAGGATCTCCATGACAAGAGCCCCCTCGTCGTTCTTATGCATCATGTCCCTGAAGATTTTGGAATAATGCTGAGGGATGAAAGTGGTTACTATTTTTTGCGTGCAGGCTGTATCTGTTCTTCATTAGGATGGAATCTGGGTTCGAAGATGGGTATGCAGCTTCATGAAATTCATGAACCTATTCCAGATTATAAGGAGAAGATGCGGTTCTCAATGGACCGGTAAGTTGACATCTTGTATGCCGCCCCATGGGGACGATTACTAACTAGAAGCAGCTACTTCGCCAAAATGCCCACCGACAGACCCATTCAACGTGGCTCCTGGGGCCTTGAAGTCGAGCAGCCTCTCTTCATGCCTCCAGGTGACCCCCACGAGCAGTATCGCTACTCTCAGTCGCCGTCTCTGGACATTTCATCCTGCTATCTTCGCGTTGACTGGCAAACACTTCGTCGTCTTCCACTTTCTGGCGCTATTATTTTCAACTTTAAAGCTGTTTTTACGCCCGTCACTGAATTCCGCGACGAGCCCGGGGTTCCGGCGCTAATCGCAAAGGTCTTGAAGGACGGGAAGAGGAGTATTATGGAGTATAAAAATACTTGGCACACAGAGCATGTGGTACTGCCAGCACTGGAGAAATGGGCGATAGAGCAGGAGGAGAACGGGATTATTGAGAAGGGGTGGAAGGTAGAAACACTGGAAGAAAGTCCTTACTTCAAAGGGTGGGAGGAGAAGTGGCATCGCCAGCAAGGTTTCTAGGGTGCCTTCGTTACGAGAGGGTTTTTACGTTTATGACGATACTTTGATTTTTGGAATACCAGTTTGGAGTTTTGTTTGGATGCATGTTATCGCAAAGCCAAGATGATTATAGTATATAGGTAGCTTGTTTTCTGCTGGACACAGAACATGTGAACTATAACTGTCGTACGATATGGGTCGTTTACTAATTGTAGTTGGATCTAATTACGAATGCAGATATTTGAATTGCAGACACGTCCTAAAGACGAGGAAGCCTAAACAGAACGTCACCATATATTCTGGTAAATACATCACCACTGTATCTATCATACTGTAGTATGCATCTCGACTCGGCTGCCAGGCCTGGCCGTCCTCCACTTTTATAAGCGAGATCTCTACGATCTCAAGGCAAGTGTAGCCTATAGAATTTTTTCCAGCAAACAGAGCATCTTGTTGGTTAGGTCCTGGCGCAGCGGGAAAATTTCTACCGTCACCTAGCCCTTCAGTGCTAGAAATGGTGTCAAAACGACCTATAAGTAGTTTTGGGTTGTATAGAAGCGATAGGTCAGGTGGTTTCAATCGTCTCCGTCCCGCGATTCATGCTCACTTCTTTGATTCTCGTTATCACTCTCTTTATCAAGCTCCTCTAATTCTTCGCCCAACGGGCTGGTTCTTTCTTCCAACATATCCAAATCTTCCAATACCTGCCGGGCAGGAAGTTTCCAGAGACTTGTTCCGCATACGCGATCTTTGGTGAGTAAGTCGTCCACGAATTGATCTATATATGTCAACACAAAGCCATCCTTTGTCCGCCGTTTTAATTTTCTGTAGTCTGATAGTAATGGCTCAAGTACAGTGTAGACTTCCACCGGCTCAAAAGTCAGTCGGATATAAAAAGCGGCAAGTGCCCGCAAATATTTAAAATCTCCAACTGCTTTCAAGACTGCGGCTCCTTCGCCACCATCCTCATCGTCACTATTGTCGTCATCCTCCATTGGGTCATGAAAGTTGAGATATTCCAATATAACATCCTTCTCTGGCGCGAGTTGCAGCAGTTTAAATGCCAGGCACAGAAATGGTGTCGGTTTCTGGTTTCCACCATACGTTCCCCCGATGTAGCTCAATTCCACAGCTCTATCACACAGTGTGGCAGCATTCAGACCGAAACACTGTTCTTTCCAATAGTAGGAGTCTGTGATGCGGTCTCGGACAGCTTTTTCGAGGAGCGTTGCGGGATTGACGCCGCGAATCAACGGGCCGACGTAACCACGGGAATCGAGAAGAGCACTGGCATCGGCGCGGTGGGTGGACATAGATATGGCCGTAGTATGGAAAATGCGGACAGCTGTTTATGCAGCAAAATGGTTGTTCGTCCAGTAGTGTTGAATTGCCTGTCGAGCTGCTATCAGAGATATCGAAGTTTGGACAGCGTAAGTACTCCGTATAATACGGTAATATAACCGTAAGACTTATCGATAAGGTTACTTGGGCAACGAAACAGCGTAAACAATGCCGCCCATCGGAGAAAACACCCGTCGGATGGTGCCGATCCTCGTTATCGCAGGACTGACGAGGAGCAGAATAGCTGGCCTTGGCTCTGCAGGGTACGATAGGGCGTGTGAGGTAAATATGGCTTATAGCCTATGAGATATTGATGTCTCCTTCAACCCCTTTCTCCCATGTGTGACCAACCCGACTGCTCTGATCCGCCATGGTTCTCATCACGTCGGGCACGATTTCGGTGGTGATATCTACTTCAATAATTGGCATTTCTACATTTCTTCTGTTTCTCTCGGGCTACGTACTACAGCAACAGTCGGTTCGCAACATCCAAGCCGCACTGCCGAAATATACCGCACTCCCAACCCCCGCCGTTGTACCCCAGACACCGCTCGCAGAGCCCGGTGTCGAAAGTGGAGATTCTTTGTCGCCAGAAAATAGAGTCAGACGCCCTGCGAGTGATTTGGATGTCCAGAATCCATTTACCACGCTTCCAAACTATAAGCGTGCCTTTCAGCAAGCCGCCTTGGATGGAAGTGCCGCCGACGCATCGTTGAACAAGCAAGCCTATCTCCAGGTTTTATCAAAACCAAGCGCGGCAGATATATGCTCGACTCTCCTATTTGCCAAAACGATGGCATCAAACAGCACCCTTGCTACTGATAGAATTATTATCTACCCCGAATCATGGGATCGAAATTCCCCGACTGCCAACATTGCGGCAGCATTACGAATTCTTTTAACATCTAGCAAAGACTACAACGCGATTACATACGCGATAGACATGAATGATCTTAGGGATCGACATCCCTCTACAACACGCTTGCTTAAGAGAGCGTCCGCCCGCCTGCGATCCTACGAGCGCCTTCTATATTTACAGGCGCCAGGCGTGGCCGCCGATGTGAATCGGTTAGATCAGTTACTGCTTTCATTAGAACAGAACGACGTGTCAGCCCGAAGTCCGCCACGACCGTGGCTGTCGTGGCCATTTAGAAACAAGGACGATAGCAAAAGAACGTGGGTTCCTACCCAGCTATCAATTACGGTTCGAGACCTACCGTCCGCCGCCTTGATACTGTCCAGATACCTTCGCTCTGGTATGATATCGAGGCGGTCTCATGTACTCAGCACGAAGGCGCGGCGAAGCTATGTGGATTCTGTGATGGGTGCGTTGGATACGCACAATCAGAAGTCTCCTCGAGCATCGCCGAGCTATGTGTATTTCGAGAAGAGCAAAAATCGGCTGCAGGAACGAAATAGTGTATATTATTTGGAATGGAGGAGAGAACTGGAAAAGATATGTGGGGGAATCGATCTCAGTGACTAATGTGTATTTGGGGACCGGAGGAGGCTGATAATTTGTGTTGATTTATGATACCATTTTTTACCCTGACATGGAAGTTTTGGTGATTTTTGTGTGGCTTTCAGTGTTTGATTTTGAGGTCCAAAGGTGCAGGTGGTTTTATCTTCTCTTTGATTAATTCATGGTTCATCTATGAAGAGTTGGATTTACAGCATATTTTCTTTTATTCAGATAATGTATGTGTACGAAGAAACGGACTTAAAATAGTTTTGAATGTATGACTTATGAGGTATCAAACAAACTCTCTTTATATGTATCCAAGCTTCAAAAGCCAGCATATACAGATCAATGCACCTTCAAACGCCATTGGAAGCGACTGGCTCGTCTTCTTTAGATCCGTGCGCCAGAGAAATGATATAAATGATAGGGTATAGATGCAAAAATCGAAGCCAACCCCCTGCCCAGAAAACACCTTGTTCAACCCCCAAAGTTACGCCCTCCTCGCGCGATGGGCTTCTTAGGGAGATGGAATGCCGATTTCATAGCCAAGCATCACTTCTGTGGTCGCACCCTCCCAGCCTCTATTTCCACTGGCTGAAATCAAAAATCTACATGCCGGATCAGTATATAATTGTGAGATCGTGCCCGTACGATGGCCGGGAATAATGAGAAAGGGTACTGTGGAGTGTCGAGAAGGCTGCTCGTCTCGGAGGTCGTAGAGGCGAAGAATATCATGGGAGGCGCTGGATATATGTTAGCTCTAGCGTTCAAAAATGCAGAACGTAGCGTTTCTGAAGCAAAATTGGGACAAAACTACGTACCAGATAAGGTGTCGTCCGTTCGGCATTGCTTTAAGTGCTGACACCGCGCCGCTTCCCTGCGGGAATTTGAATGTCCGCTGCGGTTCCCGCAGACCCTTGTGCAGGTTATATTCTTCGACGGTGCCGTTCCGACGCCCTGCGTAGATGTAGTTTCCATCCGGCGACCAGCATGCATTCATACACCAGGGCGGGGTATTTCGAGGAACGATTCGAGCAACTGGGTCCGGTTGCCTTCGATCCCAAACACGTATCGTCCCATCAATCGAAGCACAGAGGAAGGTGGTATCTCTGATTATTTCAGATCCGGTGTCCAGGGAATCACTTGAGATGGTTTTGGAGACGCTCGGCGACCCGGAGTCTTCGGAGTGAGAGATGCCGTTAAGCAGCGGTTCTGTAATACCATTTGGGAGGTTCCCGTTCTGCGCAAGAGGTGCTTGTTGCTCCTGGCTTTCTGCTGAATGGGAAGGTCCAGATGCAGACTGGTCATTCAATGCTCCGTTTAATTGAGCAGCTGACTCCTTCTGCGCTTTTGCCTCTTCCTCTGCCTCTTTTTCTTGACGTTCCTGACGATCCTGCCGTATTCCATTGGTAATGGCTTGCGACATCTCATCCGCTGCGTCACCGAAAGCGCCGCCAGTCAGAGCATCGTTGTCTCCAAATAATGAGTCGTCACCAAAGAGAGAATCTGCTGGTGACTTTACTGGCTCGTCTGGTCCATGAGTCGTGGCATCAGGATTGACCTCACCATTAGCTGCGTTAGAGCTAAAAGTCTCCTTGGCGGCATTGTTAGATGAAAATGTTCCGTTTGTCACCCGGTACTCACCCGTCTCTCGTGGCACAGGGAGAGAGGATTCCGGCCGAATTTCAACCCCGGATATTTGCCCAACAGAGGCCCCATATACTCGTCTAGTCTGCCCGGTATTCAAGTCCCAGTCCAATACCTTTTTATCCCAACTCCCGGAGAGTAGATATTGTTCATCGGAGCTCAAACACAGGGCCGATACGGCAGAGGTATGTCGCTGAAGAAGAGCAATCTCTTTTCCTTCGTCATGTCTCAACGACTGTAATCGGATGCCACCCGACTCCAAGCCTGAGAGCAGCCAGAGACCTTCCGATTGCGCAGCCAACGAGTAGACGGGGGACAAGGCGTTGCCGTCCATGTTTTCCCAATAGGTCATCAGTACCCCGGCCTTTACCACGCTATCGACAAACGGGTGCCTCTGCGCCACGGTCAGCATCAGTTTGCTGTTGATGGAATCGGCCCAGTTGAATTTGCGGATGTATCCGTCAGATCCCCCGCTGAACACCCACCGCATGTCGGCCGTGGCGGTGACGGCGTTGATGGAGGTGCTATGCGGCGCGGCGGTCGTAGGCACTATATCATAGCTCAACGCCTGCAGGACCTCCGGCCGGGGGATTGGGCGAATAGGCAGCGAAGAGTCCTGCGGGGGGGCGGCGGCGGCGGCGGCATCGGCGGGCGAGGGCTGGGTCAGGACGACTTGCGGATTCTGGGCGCTCTGGCTTTCAGAGGCGATACTGGAGGCGGACGGGGTTTCAGGATCGTTGTCACCGTCGCCGTCGTCGGGATCTCGCATTGTTTCGTCCATGTCATTGTCTGAGCTGCCGTCTGGCGATCCTGGGGAGCTATGAGCATGGGTGGGAGCAAGAGGGTTAGCGAGCGGCGAAGGGCCGGGACTCACCGGCAACATCACGGTCATCTTCTTCCTCTAGAAGTGAAGGCATGATTCAGGGCGCAGTTACTGGTCGGACCATCCACTACATCACTTCAGGCGTTGCAGCGCGGGACTCTTGCTCGCTGAGCCCGCCGATGGATTCGCCGTGTCGGGCGCCGGATTATTGTTCTCCCGGCGGCTGAGCGTATTTAAGGTTCTGCGGGCGACGGACGGCAGCCTGGCGATGTTACGACGACAGTGACGGCGACGGCGACAACAGACCGGCCGTCGTGGTCGACGGGAGACGTCCAGGCAGGCCAGAAGGGTATAATGCTATCCCGTAGGGCCTTTAGCAGCGAGTGGCCAGTCTATCTATACCATACTACCATACCAGCCGCCGGCAGAAGGTGCAAGAAACACCTTTGTTTGTAAAGATGCGGCCATCCCGGCTATTTCCTGGATGCCAAAGGCCTGTTCTCTCCCAGCCCAGGAGCTGCAGTCTCTAAGGTGTGGTGCTGGCTGGGCTGGCACTTTGCTGGCTGTTTGTGCCTGCCTGGACACATACAGCCTATGTGCAGCCCTCTTACTGCTGCAAACATACCGTGCCAGGCCGTTGTCCCCTTCCGCAACATCTTCTCTGTGCTCTCTCTGCTAAGCTTTGCTGTGACAACTGCCCGCCGAGCAGCCACTCGCTCGGATTCACTGTCTCCTTCTTGTCGGAGCTTCCCTGCTCGGCATTGTTTGTTTTCTTTCACCTCGCCTCTCACTTTTCTTTCTCTCCCTCTCTCTCTCGTTCCTCCTGCCACCCCTCTCATCCTCTTCCTCTTCCTCTGGCCACACAAGCAAAGCAGTCTCTGCTTCATTCATTTTGCTCATTTTCTACATCTAATCTCTTCTGTTTTGTCTAGAACAGGGTGCTTACTGTAACATTCTGAGCCTAGGGAGTGTTGATATAATCCTCACCTGGATGCGGCCTCGATTCATGGGGCGGCCATCGGCCAAGCTGCTCGCCCACAACCCGGTGCCGGCTGTCTCATTAAATAAACACATCAGAGCATATGTAAATGCTACCCAAGCCGTCTCGAAAGACCACTCTTGGATTTCTAATCCGGAAATCCCCTCATCTGCTGAGATTCTCGGTATTGGCGACAGCTCTCAGCCTGGTGATGCGGTCTTTCTAAATCCCAACAAGATCGTTGGCCCTTGGCAATCGAAACATCTCTATCTTAAAACGCACTATGATCTTCTTCGTGAAGATGCGGTAGCTCCTCTAAGGGATGCCGTTGCTTATGTTCGTCAAGATCCGCGTATGAAGGATACCTTGGATATTTGCATTTACGAAAAGGTGATGCCTTGCCCTCATCAGATTTAATGCTTGCTTCTTAGCTAACATATAACGGCTCCCAGGTGCATATAATTGGTGTGACGTTTAGCCATGTTGGTGTTGCCGTCAGAGTGCAATTTTCCACGGTTCGGGCTGGCAAAAATATCGTTTGGGAATATTCTAAGCGGTTAATTAGCGGCAATATTGTTGCATTGACTCCTGCTAGTGATGGCTTTCAACGTAAATGTGTCATTGCTATTGTTGCGGCACGCCCATTAGATGGTCTCAAGGCCCAGCCCTGTGAGGTTGATCTTCTTTTCGCGAACCCTGATGACGTAGACTTTGATTGTCAGCAGGAGTGGCTCATGGTTGAGGCGCGAAATGGGTACTACGAGGCGCATAGGCATACCCTCACTGCCCTTCAAAAAATGAGTAGGGAATGGTATGTCCGGGCTGAGTATATCTTTTGTGTATGTGTCTGTGGTTAACCCTGTAATAGCTTTCCGCTCGCTGAATATATTTGTGACATCAAAAATAACGTCGAGACACCAGAATATATCATGAAGAATCCCATCATGAACATGTCGGAGCTCCATCCTACATCAAATACGACGACCCTTGTCAATGTATCAAAAGAGTGGCCATCACCGCCTGAAGGCTTGGACCAATCCCAATGGCGTGCACTAAGGCAGATTTTAACAAAAAAATTGTCTATTATACAGGGGCCTCCTGGAACTGGGAAGACATATATTTCTGTTGTTGCTATCAAGATTTTGCTTGCAAACATGCTGCCTGGAGACCCGCCAATCATTATCGCGGCGCAAACAAATCACGCGCTTGATCAGCTTCTTCGCCATGTCGCAAAATTTGAGAATAATTATGTTCGGTTAGGTGGTCGAAGTACAGATCCCGAGATTAAAAAGCGAACGGTGTTTGAATTAAGAAATAAGAGTAATCTTCCATATATCCCTGGAGGGACTCTACGCCCAGCAAGGAATCAGCTCAGGGCCATTGTTGATCAACTCACAGAGTTGATTGCACCGTTTGCGCTTGAAAGTTGCACGGAGCCTCTTCAATCCGATTTCTTTCTCAGTCTCGGTATTATTACACAGGAACAACATGAATCCCTAATCCATGGAGCAGAGGGGTGGTTTCACGCCGGTGATCAGGTGGACCCGATGTCTGCCTGGCTTGATGAACAGAGGGTTCCCTACAATGTCACTTACAAGACAGAACATTTCGGATTTGCTGAAGACGAGGTTGACCTGGAATACGAACAGTTGAAGGAGCTCGAAGCTGAACAGGGGCTTGATGATGATGATTTTGAGAGCCTCAGAGGGCATTATATGCCCCTCAGAGAAGGGTATACCGGACGAAACTATGCCGGTGATAAAGTAGTCCGTGAAAAATACCTCAAGTACCAGGATATGTGGGAAATCCCCACCTTTGCTCGTGGTCGTGCGTACACCATTCTTCAGAACCAGGCCAAAAATATAATCCGTGATAAATTGCGTTTTCTGACAAATGCCTATGCAACCACGGCCTCCAACTTAAAGGTTGGAAAATGGGAACGGGATTCAGTCATCCTCCAGGGAGCAAAACTGATTGGCATGACAACAACCGGCCTTAGCAAGTATAGGGCTCTTATCTCTAGCCTCAAGCCAAAAATCATCTTGATTGAGGAGGCTGCTGAGATTCTTGAGGCGCCAGTTACCGCTGCCTGTGTTGAAAGCTTGGAACACCTTATCTTAGTTGGCGATCACAAACAACTGCACGGTCAATGTGCTCTTAAAGAGCTAGAAGGGGAACCCTACTTTCTCGGGGTCTCAATGTTTGAAAGACTAGTGAATAATAATGTGGAGTTTCAGTGTCTAACAAAACAGAGACGTATGGCACCTGAGATACGAAGAGTTCTGGCTCCGATTTACGATAACCTGGAAGACCACGAGGCAGTCTTAAACCGACCTGACATTCCTGGTATGGGTGGCGTGAACTCATACTTTTTCTGTCATGTCTGGCCTGAGTCATCAGACAGTCTTCTATCCAAGTACAATGAGGATGAAGCAAAGATGGTTGTTGGCTTCTTTGTCTATCTCCATATGAATGGAGTGCCAGTTGAGCATATCACTGTTTTGACCTTTTACAACGGGCAACGAAAAAAAATTCTCAAGGCACTGAAAGATCATCCACTGTTGCAAGGACAGTATGTTAAGGTGGTCACTGTTGATTCTTATCAGGGCGAAGAGAATGAGGTTGTTCTTCTCTCACTTGTCCGCAGTAACGACCGTCACATTGGCTTCCTTTCCGTCGAAAACCGGGTCTGTGTAGCCCTCTCGCGGGCGAAGCGCGGTTTCTATATCTTCGGCAATGCTGAGGCCCTTTCCATACACAGCGCTCTCTGGTGGCAGGTTGCTCAGATCATGCGGCAAGAGCCAAAGCGGATAGGGTACTTCATCCCCGTGACCTGTTCTAAGCATAACGTTAGAACCCTTGTCCGAGGTTCGTCTCTCTTCTTATTTCTTCTTCTATGGTAATATTGCAGTGGTTGCTGATTTGTCTAACCAGACCCCAGGACTTGGGCGAAGTCCGATGGGGGTTGTTCATCGCCTTGCGGGGATACATTAGACTGTGGACACAAATGTCCATTGCGTTGCCACGCGTAAGGACTCCAATACCCCCTAGTGGCCCCAATTCTTCATGCTGACACAGTCTTAACAGAATGTCCCACGAAAGCGTTCGCTGTGAAAGACCTTGTCGTCGACTTCTTCCTTGTGGCCATGAATGCGAGAAGCCGTGCTTTATCCCTTGCGAATGCGACTGTCCGAAGGCACGCGAACTCCCAGTCGAAATCCAAGCATTACAACGTGTTGAAAACTTGAGGCCAGATTCGAAGGCCGAACAAGTCGCAAGTGTGCAAAGATATCGTGACTTTGCAAACGGTGGTGCGAGGAAAGCAGATGCACAGCTTGCACTTGCAACACAGAGATTGGCCGTGGAGGAGCAGCTGAGGGTTGCTGATGAAGAAGCCTTCGCGTCTCTTTTTGGCGAAGATATTGTCAACACGTCTTCTGCTTTACAAAACAGCACGGTAACACGTGCCCCAGATATTGCCGGCACGGCTCGCTACCGTTATGTACAGTATTACTCGAATGCCTCAGGTCAGCGAAGTGATAAGGAGGAGGTTAGCCTGCTGGATCTTTAAAGCGCGTTGTTTACAAATGACAATCGTGCTTGTCTGGTTGCTCGTTTTGCTATGGCTCGCGTCCGGTAGTTGTGCGGTACGAACAAAAAGGTTTAGCATGATCGGTCGCCATTGACAGACATGGGAGGCTTGATTGTTCGTTCGGGAAAACACCATAGACTTTGAATGAGGACCGAAAAATAAGAATAACAGTAAATGAAATTCTCCCTTGCATGTATCTTGTATCATCTCCTTTCAATGTCGTTTATTTGACCTATAGATATCTATTAAGGCGAGGGGTGCTATGTACGTGTTAAGGTAAGGAGTGTTTAGAGACACGTATCCGTTGTAGTGCTATTTGGTATACTTACAGGAATTTTCTAGTGGTTTGCGGAAGGAGTGGAATAGAGAATGAAGTAGCAAGATTTAAGGAAAAGTATTACAAAAGATTGGAATAGTACCGTAGAGGTGGTCTGTCTTAATAGAGGAAAAAAAATAACACAAAAAAGAAACGAATACATCGCTCAAACTATGTACCTTTTATGAATCATCAACCAACCTCTTCTGCTCCCAAGCCTTTTTAGCACCGTCCATTAGCGAATCCATATTCCCGCTGTTTTCACACATACTCCTAAACACGCCGTCGGTTTTATTCAGCAGCTGCCACGGCCCATCGAATTCGATAACTTCGCCGTGGTCCAGGACCAGAACCTTGTCGTAGTCGATGATTGTCTGCAGGCGATGCGCGATGGTGATGATCGTGTTGCCTTTCAGTTCTCGAAGTGTGTCTTGGATTTTGGCGTCTGTTGCGTAGTCGATCGATGCGGTGGCTTCGTCCATCATGAGCACTTTGGGCGACTTGAGCAGTGCACGGGCGAGGCAGAGGAGCTGGCGCTGGCCTTGGGATAGGTTTGAGCCGGATTCTGATATTGGAGAGGAGAGACTCAAAAAGATGTTTTTGTTTTCACGGAAACGAGCAAGGGAAGAGAAATCGGTTTCAGAGCCACTTGGCTCATTATCTAGTAATGATATCGCGGGACGATTTTGCTGTAAAATAGATTCGGTATCAGATTGTTGGGTAGATGTCGCGGGACCTATCAGATGGACTCTTCGGAGGGCTGTGAATATTTCCTCATCCGTGAAGAGCCCAAAGGGGTCTAGATTGCTTCGAATTGTGCCAGTGAAAAGGGTTGGATCCTGGGGGACGATGGTGATGGCCTCTCGAAGATCTCGTAGGCCAATTAGGCCAATGTCCACGTCGTCAATGATGATCTTCCCATTTTCCGCTTCAAGGCCACGGAACAGAGCAAGGGCTAGCGAGCTTTTACCAGCACCGGTTCTGCCAACAATCCCGACTCTTTCGCCGGGTTGAACTGAAAAGCTAATCTTCTTCAAGACTAAATCGAGGCCAGAGCGGTACCGGGTGGAATATTCAACAAACCTGACAGCGCCTTGGCTTGGCCAATTACCTGGAGGTCTATTCTCAGGAACGATAGCACGTGCTTCTTGCTCAACCTTAAGGTATTCTTCAATTCGCTCAACCGAGTTCATGTTTTGCTGATTCTCGGAGTACAGCCGGACTAACCACAGAATGTTTTCAGTGAAAGTAACAGCGTACGTCAATGACAAACCAGCAGCACCGGCGTCAATTCGGCCAACGTTGAGAAGAATAAAAGCAGCAGAAAAGAATGACACCAGGGCACCAGTAATATCGACTCGGAAAGCCAGCCAGCGATTACTAGCCCATAGATAGAGATATGGCCGGTTATATGTGTTAATTAGGCGATGGTTATCCAGGATGAATCGCGCACCATCACCGTAAGCTCTGATAGTGACGACGCCATTCAATGTCTCCCCAAATTGTTGGTACAGCGGGCTACGCTGCACCGATTCGAGTCTTTTTAAATCCCGAGAAGAATTGAGATAGAGGGCTCCAAGACCACAGTATAATAATGTAATAAATGCGCCGGCGATTAAGAAGCCAGGAGTAATGATGGATATCAAAATAACAATCATAAGAACCGACGCCATGCAATGAAGCATGCCAATGGCAGTGGGGGCAACTTCTTGGTCGACTGCCTCAATATCCTTGGAGAATCTGTTCATTATGCGACCCAATGGAGTCGAATCGAAGAACTTAAACTTCGCATGAGCAACTGCACGTAGCAACCACCCGTGAATTTTCCAAGAAGCATGTAGAGAACCCCAGAAGAGCACTAGTTCTCTGAAGAAGGATATAATGATGTAGCCAAAAGCCAAGAGCGCGTAGACAGTGAGGTAGTAGCTGATGTTGACCTTATCGTCGCCAGAGGAGCTGCTGATAAGCTTCTTAATGTGCGAAGGCCACCAATATGGCCGTGGGATGTTACCACTGCTAAGGCTGGTAACATGAAGGTTTGTAAAGCCTGCTGCGCTGCCTTTGTCGGTGGTATTTTGGTAAGCATTTGCCCAACTCCTAATCCAGATATTGGGGGCAAGGGATCCGAGTTGTTGAAGTGAAAAGACTAGTAGGGCAATGGTCCAGAAATACCATGGACCCATGGCCCGCAGATACATAACTATAGTTGACATTGGGACGCTGCCAGTCACTTTCTCCTCCTCTGTAATTGCTCCAGAGCCAGACTTTTTCTTTTGCTTCTTTACTGTGCCATTTGTTGCATTTTGGTTGTTTGGTTTACTCGAGGAATTGTTTCCATCCTCAAGTTGCTCAATGTTGATTTCTTCAGCAGGTGAATCACTTTGTGAATCTCCTCGGGAAGGAATTGCCGATGAGGGTCGCGATTGAAGCTCCGCACCAAGGGCACCGGAAGAGGCGACGTCCTGAGGCGAGCCTTGGGCAGTAACTCGGCCATTATCAAGAACCACCATGTAATCACATCGTTGCATTACGAGAGAAACGTTGTGGGTGACGAGGATGCAAGTACGTCCCATCATTAGCGGTCCCATCAGAGCTTGTTGGAATATATGTTTGGCAGTGTGAGAATCCACAGCGCTAAGGCAATCATCGAGGAGGAGATGCCGGGCATTACTATATATAGCCCGTGCAAGGGAGATCCGTTGCTTTTGGCCACCCGAAAGACTGATTCCTTTCTCACCAACAAGGGTTTCATCTCCAGCATCAAGAATTTCAAGATCTCTTTCTAAACCACACGCCTCAATCACGGCGTTATATCTGCCATGGTCGTAGGGCAATGCGAACAAAATATTGTCCTGAATAGTGGCATTGACAAGCCAAGCTTCTTGAGCACAATATGCCACACTCTCAGTATAACCAGTTGCTGGGTCAATTTGTAGATCAGCTCTATCACTTGTCCCACCGGGCAGATGTACTGCTCCCGCAACAAGTCTCATTTCACCTAACAATGCCATCAACATGGAGGTCTTGCCAGAGCCAGTTGGGCCAGCAATGACATTAAGCCTTCCAAGTCGAAACGTAACATCAACATCAATAAGACGGAACGCTTCCCGGTGAACCTCACTGCTCTGCGACTTATCCGTGGTCTTCGAACCCCACGTGAGGGTCGCTTTCTCAAGTGCGATTTTAGGTTCCTCATAGCTGGAATTGCGCAACTGGTTATATTTCTCCGTTTCTTCCTCATTCAAGAACTCTTCAACCCGGTCAATAGAAACCTTGGATTCAAGTATATGGGCGGCCATGTCTGCCAGTCGGTCCAGAGGAACTCGGAGTAGAGAAAACATCGATAATGCTGGGAAAGCAATTGACGGCACCAACTTCTTGCCTTCCACAACTGTATAGATAAAGAAAGTGGCAAAGGTGATGATAAATGGTGTCCCGTACCAAACTGTAGCAGCAACGGACCAGAGAACATAGCGTCGGCGTAAATATTTGAGTTCCACTTTTCTCTTCTCATTTATAATTTCCTCGAATCGTTGCTCCCACGCAAAGTATTTGATGATACGAATGTTCTGCAATGCCTCATTAGTGGCATGAATTCTGGAGTCAGTTGCAGCCAGAATACTGTTTTGCACATGTCGGAATTGAGATGCAATAAACATATTGAATGGAGCTATGAGGAGCATCAGAATTATACCAGCAAAGGAACTGAAGCCAATAATCTTGTATAGTAATATAATCGCGACGATGATCTGGACCGGTACGCTTGCCCAGAGATAGTGGAGGTAGGCACAGATCTCGCTGACTTTGAACGAATCGATAGCCATGAGATTGATAATTTTACCAATGTTCGCAGAGAGTTCGGAGTCCCCATCCGCGTCGGTTTCCGTCTCGTCTTCCTGAGTGTTTTTCTTATTTTTCTTCTTGGAAGCTTTTGATTTTTTCTTCTGCTCGCTTTCTTCTTCCTCGTCCGCGAGGCCGGAGACAGCTGCGCCAGCTTTCCTTCTCAAAGCTTTGGCATATAGTTCGCCGATGATGATCGCTCGAAACTTGACACTAAGCTCTCGTCCCAGCCACAGCGATTGGCCATCGCCGACAGCTTGTATAAGTCCACAAACAAACATGAGCATCACGTAGAACCAAGCGGCGTTGCGGGGCGTCCCTTCAGGATCCTCGACGTACTCAAGTATAAGTTTGAGTAGCCATGTTGGCAAAAATGTGAACAACCCTGCGAATATGGTCCAGATTCCTTGAATCAAGAGTGTACGGTCAAAGAAGCGAAATAATCTCCATGCTAGCTTCGACGTGCTTTTTGCTCGTCGGAAACTCATGATCACTGCAGCCGCTTGATAGCTTGGCTTTAAATTCCAAACGTCTGACATTTCCATGGATTTATTGTACCCCTGCCAAATCATCGAATCCATCCAGGAAAAGCTAAGGAGAGAAAGAATACTCGCGAATTGATCTTTAGGCGGTACCAAATCCTCCTCATGCTGAACCAGCACCGTTTTGTTGCCTTTCCTTGTAGTGGTCGCTAGTAAAAAGAGAAAGGAGGAGAGCCCGAAATCGACGGCCACACACAATCTATCAGGGTGCCGGTCCGGGTGAATGAGAATAGATCGAAATATGAAGATAATAAACAGCCATTGAAGCCCGTAGAGTGTGGTTGTATGATTCCAGACCTTGAGGCTGGAGGGGCGTTCACGTATGGAGAGAAAAACCCTCGTTGCTACGAGAATCAAAATATATACCCAGGCTGAAAGGCGAGCGATCGGCGGAAGGGTGGGTTTGCCATGCGTCGAGAGAGATGCCACAGCACCTGCATTGACGCCAACCTGCGCGGCCACTGCAAGCATTTCTATTATTAACCACAGCCATCTGCCGCGAGGAGTATCCGTTTCCAGCGCTGCTTCTGTCGTCTTGCTGATGGCCTTGTGGAGCATCAAATCGCTTTCTTCATCATCATCCTCTTCCGGCGCTTCCTCGCTTTCTGCCTCAAACTCGCCATTTCGAGATACCTCATGGGGCAGCGGCTTGTAGCCTTTATTCCGGCGTAAAAACGCCCCATTGCAAACAAGATGGCCAATTATAACCAGTAGCGACACGCCGCAAGAGACCAACGGAAAGACCAGAGACAGGTATCTGTATTTCCGGTTAAATGCCGGGATTGGAGGCGGGGGTATTGAACGAGCAGCCTACCTTTCTTGGAAGCAAAGGGATAAATCGTCCGCAAACCAGATCGGGCCTTTGCAGAGGTGCGACATTGTAAGTAGTTGGGTGAGGGGCTTTGCGATTGGAGTCGCGAAAAAGCCGAAGGCCCAAGGAGAGCAGCGGTTTACGACAGCCCCGGGTTCAGGACTGCTGACAGGACATCGGGAGGGTTCAACACGAAGAATACAAAAGACTTTTATTAATATTCAACATAGTATCAAAGAGCGTCAGCGAAGGAAAGGGATAGGTGAGGAAATTGCTTGTGCTGATTATCGCGAGCTCATGTCAGCGCACCGAAGTCTCGACAGAAGAACGAATCTTTCTTGTTAGGGGTAGCCTCAGGGAAAAAAAAAATCCGGCAGAAAGATATTTATTGGGAGATTGCAAATCCAACCGGGCCTCGCAGCAGAGTACGGAGTAGACGGCGGAAGATGGAGGAAGAAGCAATGCGTTCAATGGGCGAGGCGGGTTCTTGGGTTGTTGTTTAGGTCGAACTCTATGCCAGGGGATGATCGCTTGAAGCTTGAGTCACAGCTGGATCCTCCCAGCCATCCCCGTCGCCTTGCACTCCACACCGTCTCCAACGAAACCTAACTAATGGGGTGTGTGCAGCACCGCGCGGCGGACAGTGCGGACGAACTACGCCCTACGTGGATTCCGACTATATACGGAGTACATACAAACAAGGCCTCCAGGCAGCGCTGGTGATCGAGGGGAAGCTACCTAGCGCCACAGCTCTCAAGCATTTTTCGAAATTTGCTTCTTCGGGCCATAAAACCGTCCCTGCTCCACCGATGACTCAAGTGGCGGCTGATCGGGTATAGATGAGACAGAATATTGATCACTACGCTCTTTGATCCCATCCACGGCACAAACAAGTGTTCGGCCTGGGAAACACATCCTCGACCGGGCTCGTGCAACTGACAACACCCACAAAACACCAAAAAGACACAGGCAGGAATTTCCTCTCCGGCTATCTAGAGAATTGCTTCAGCAACTCGACGGCCTGGGACGCTGCAAGGATGCAGGGGGGTACCAGACTGGATAAACTCAATTTGTTGACCCCACTTGACTTTGATACGAGAAAACGGCACGGGCTGAGAGGGAAACGCGCCCTTCCAGGAATAATGAGTCGAAATTCGTAATATGGCATGCGTCCTGCAGCAATACAAGTATACCTGGCGCGCTTCACAGAGAGCTGCAACCGTGTGCCGTGTGAGATCAAACGGTTGAAGCTGCAGATGATGTTTGCTTTGGTTTGATAGGCAAAGGTTGTGAACAAATTCCGTCGATCTTGTTGTAGCCATGGCAGTCAAAGTCTGCTTATTCCACAATCATTTCTTCTGAACACAGAGAACACTTTGCTATTAGCTTGAGTTATCCCATGATATATCCTGCTGGATCAGGTCGAATAAGAGGCAAACAAAACTGTGACCACACCTATCTTCAGCTAATGCAAGAAAAAAAAAAACGATTGGATGTCGTTTGAACTATACATCATACAGCAGACATAAACACACGTACATGTTTCAGAGTTCATCTGGTCTTTAGTCTTTACCAAATGAATGTCCTCTAGTCCTGAGTTCTTGAAACCATATCTATCAAAATCTAGGCAACTGTGGCAGCAAACCGGTTTTACTGGAAGTGCCATCCGGTTACTATATATGATTGGCTAGATTATTTGATTTGGGGTACATATGCGGTCGCTTGCAGCTGCTAATGATGAAATTTGCGTAGGTACCTAGAGGTGGCAAGTGTAGTATGGAAATTGATAAATATAAGTATCTATGTACTGTACATGCATTCTTCCGCCCACACTTGCCCGATGTTTCTCAAAAGGATATCTGATTATTACAAGCTCCCTACAGAGCACATTTTTATGATAATTTTCACAGCTAATACTGTTAGCACCACATTCAGAGCATCACCCGCTAGCTCTGCAAGACAGTGCTCACCACCCCTTGATCATGCAGAGCAGATTGTTGTCCACCATGCCACTTATGGTTAAGGGAGAGTGACTGTTTAGCCTGTGAATTTTGAGAGTCTCGTTGTCAACTACCTTTTATTCAAGAGGGCAAGTTAAGCACCTGAATCGACGTTGGGGACCAGGTGAGAAGCCCCCATGACGATGCCCAGCAGCCAAGCCGGGAGCGCACGTCCATCACAGGGACAACGCCATGGACAGGAAATTCTGTGTGTCGACATACCCAAGAGTCCGTCAGGCCAGCCGATCCGTCAGCTACAAGTGACAGGCCTTTTTTCCAACATAGAGCTTGCAGGCGGGAGCCGTTGCCGCGTTGACTGACAACCGGAGATCGCGTACGCCAAGCCGCTTAACTAATTACATCACTCGCCACGTGTGTATTAGTCAGCGCTGAAAAGTCTGATGTGGCGGCTGGCGGTGGCTGGCGGGGGTGTGGCGCGCGCGGGTCTCTTGCGCGCTCGACGTATCACTCCGGCTCACTCGGCCTTAAGGGATCGGAAGAATATACGGAGTACGGAGTAGCTATTACATGCTATCGAAATGGGGTGGCAGCCACCAAAGCAGCAATCACCCCGACAAGAGGCGAGGATCAGCCGACTGGCGCGCCGGCAGCGCAATCCTTCAATCTGTGCGCGTGATTCACCCTTGTGGCGGCTCGCCCCTTCTGCATGGCTGATTGGCCCGGCACCGCGGCTGCAGGGCACTGGCGGCGGTGAATGAGACCAATTCCGTCACTGCGGCAGAACCGCCTGCAACACAACTCTAATCCGCTGTCCTTCCCCTGTGGCTTCTCTCTCCCAACTTCTCTACAGAGCATGCTCCCGGCCAGCACACTCCTCACTGAACAGTTTGCCAGCCTGCTCCCCTTGTGTCTTCTGAATTCACACCCCACTGTCACCGCCTCCGCCACGCCAGCCCAGAGTAGGACAAATCCCCCCCATGGCAGAGAGGATCCTTGTCAACGAGTTCAAAATCCTGTCCAAAGAGAAATGGGTGGATATCGAAGTGAGTGTTGTTCCGATTGTCCGTACCTAGCATTTAGCTAACAGTCAGTCTTCGCAGTTGAGAAACGATGACATTTTCAATTGGAACGTTGCCCTGATTGTTCTGAACCCGGACTCCCTTTATTACGGAGGGTATTTCAAGGGATGCCTGGTGTTCCCGCGCAACTATCCGTATTCTCCACCAAGTGAGTATATGAATGGCCCAAGGGATTGGCCAGCACGGCTCCAAAACAACCTCTCTGGAGGGCGAGGCTAGAGTTCGATAAAACCGGGAAAGATTCACAAACTCGAAATCTGACTTTTTTTCCCCCCTTAGCTTTTAAATTTCTTAAACCAATATTCCACCCGAATGTCTATGAAAATGGCGAGGTCTGCATCTCCATCCTTCATGCGCCCGGCGATGACGAACTGTCGGGCGAAAGCGCCTCAGAGCGTTGGTCACCCGCCCAGCGTGTCGAATCCGTCTTAATCTCCATCATTTCCCTACTTGACGATGCCGAGATCAATTCGCCCGCGAATGTCAGCGCGAGCGTCATGCTTAGAGACAATCCCAACGAGTACAAGGTGCGGGTTAGCAGGGATGTGGAAAAATCCAAGCTTGATATTCCCGAGGGCTTCGTGATGCCCACGCATGAAACTTCCATGGCCGAGCCTGAAAAGCCAGAAATCGTGGACGAAGACTTCTGGATTGATAGCGATTGCGGCGACGATGACGATATCTTTGGTGGGAGCGACTCTGACGACATAGAATATTCACACGAGGACAATGATTCTAGCAGCGATGCTGAAGAATAGCTCTGATACGGCAGGTATATGACTTCGTCATGCTGTTGACGTTATTCTTTTTCTTTTCTTGTTAGATGCATAGCTGGCGTGCATTTATGCATTTGCAACGGTTGACAGGCAGTTTCGGACTTTCATCCTTCTTGGGCTTTAACCATTTGAGCGGCGTTTTCGAGGATATCGGGTTTGGAGTCTACGGCACAGTATGTACATATGGATCGGAGCACTTGGGCCGCTAGAAATCGCATCAACGCTTCTCATGATACAGTAGCCCTTAAGCGGTGCGTCTTAATCCGGTGTCATCACAAAGCTTAGGGGCGATTTCGAAGGATATTTTTATTACATAGCCCCTGCTCAGTGTCATTTACTCAGCTCTTAGACTCTTGAAAGCAATTCTACTTAAGTTGAATCAGGGTTGTTCTGCAGGCATGTGGTTCCCTTGTACCATGCTTCTCGTTTCAAAGCAAATACAGCCGGCAATAGTCCGACAATGAGAGCCCGTTTCGGCGTGTATTTATTATGCTCAATGTGATTATAATATTGAAGCTACTGTTGACACATACGGGCGTAATTACCAGCGGAGCATCTTTGCCCATCAGATCGACTTGCCTAGCACAGAATGCATCTGACAGGCCCCTCATTTCCCAAAGCAGATCTTATTTGCCATCTTGACGGCTTCAACTTCGCCCTGGGTCATTCCGCTCTCAATCTTCCATGGTGTGGAGCCCATACCCATCGCCTGCAAGCCAGCAGCATTCAGGCTGGACCAGTCAACAGTTCCACGAAAGCCGTGCTCACCTGGGCCTCCGGCGTCAGGGAAGTCCCAGGGCGGGGAGTATGCAAGTGCTGCTTCTCTTTGCTTTTTAAGATATTCGGCGTTCATTTCGCAGAGAGGAGCAGCAGGGATATAAAGAACGCTGGAATCTCCTTTCCCGCGATGTTCTTTGTCAACGGAGTGGATGGCATCGCAGTGCCAGGCGACATAGTCGCCCGGCTGGACAGTGGGCATGGGAACCATGGTGGTAGAAAGATCCAGATGTGGGTGGCTTTCTTCAGAGTACTCCTGTGAAGCTCCTGGAACGGCGCCGGGAAAGGTCGAGTCGTTCACGGGGGATGAGGTGTTTGTGTCAAAAAAGGGGCGGAGAATGGTATATGCGGTGCTCTGCTTGATCATGGGGCACACACGAAGCGTCCCCTCGCCCGGCCCAGTATCCGACATTGCAAGCCAACCTTGGAAAAACCTAAGCATGGAGCAGGCACCAGCTCCGTTGTACAAGTTCATGTTTGCTTTGATACGATGCTTGGCATCAAATGGGTCATACTCCTCCCAAGAGCCTCTTAAGATCTCAGAATATACTTTTGAATACTCGGGATCTTCCCAACGTTCCAAAGAGCCACCGTCAGCGTGTGGCCCAAGGCTGAATTTTGAGTCTCCAGGCTCCCGAATGCGCAGCCGGTCTGCGTATGAAACGGGATATTTGAAGGACACGGGCGTGGAAGGGTCTGATGAATGCCACAAGCTATGCAAGAATCGCTGGGTGGCTAGCATATTTGGATGGGCGCGGGCTTCAACCTGCGACGGGGACCAGTATAGCTCATAGACAGTGGGTTTATCAGCAGGGAATGCTTTAACTTTGCCCTCGTTCTCTGCTATATAGTCTCTCGCCCGTTGTTTGAGGTCCAGCGCAAAGGACCTTGATAATACGTTCCGGATGACAACCGCGCCTCGTCGTTGAATATCTGCAAGCGTCTGGGTGGTGACATTTCCGCTGCTCAGGTCCTGAAAATCAACTGAAGGGATGACCTAGAAAAAAGGAAATCAGCTTCTACCCTTTCAATGCCCATAGCAGCCGAGAACACCTTGTTTCCTTGAACAGTAACCTCGTCAACCTCAGTCTTTATGCTTGAAAGGAGTCGGGGCCAGCTGCGCGTTAAGGCGTCGGCGTTACGCTGGAATATCTGCGCCTTGAGTGACTTAAAGCGGTCAGGCAGAGGCTCTGGTTTATAGTCAGGCCTTAGACTAGGAAAAACAGACGAAATGTCTCCGGCAGCTTTTGTTGTTTGTGTTGCTGTAGAAGCATATCGAGCGTTCAAATGACGAAGTGCGCGGGGCAGCGCCATATCCTCAGCAAATATTTATGTAAGTAGTGGATAAGCAAGAGGGTTTTGGACGAGTTCTTTGAACCCGTTAAGCGCCTCAAATATAAATATCCCCGAAGAACGGATACGCAGCCTTCAGAGTTTGATGGATGCAACACTGACCGCGGAGTTGACTCCTCTGCGCGGCTCTGGATTCGACGTGTTACACTCATAGGGTGCCTCTTTACTTTCCGGGAGGATCCAAGCTTCGGCTGGCTCTCGGTGTTGGCAAGCCAAGAGGGCTCAGCAAGCTTAAACGGCACCTGAAGCAGGTCAAATGGACACGGTATGGAGTCTGCAGTGGGGACTATGGGCCATAGTTCCGAGTACTCCGGTATCTCATCATCATGTCTGTATGCCTAGTGGTTGATTTGAGCGGCCGGTCTTTGCATGTTAGATCAGTAGCCGCGCACCTGTCCAAAGTCCGACCAACGGCCAAATACATTA
This sequence comes from Ophidiomyces ophidiicola, assembly GCF_022830035.1. Classification (NCBI taxonomy): domain Eukaryota; kingdom Fungi; phylum Ascomycota; class Eurotiomycetes; order Onygenales; family Onygenaceae; genus Ophidiomyces; species Ophidiomyces ophidiicola. The sequence goes on from NW_026054656.1 coordinate 24,786, forward strand.
CGAGTGTTGGATGCAGTACCGTAGGTACACACGTAGCATTGAATGTCTGGAAAATCGAGGAACTGATTGCCTGGATTGGGTAAAGTTGGTTTGTAGTGTGGTGGCCACGACGAGGGGGTTTGATATACCAAAGATAGCAAAACCCGCACAAGGTTCATCACTAAAAGATGCCATCAACCCCGCTCGAACCGGGACAGCGTTCAGAATATTTATTATTGTGGTCCGAGAATGCGTGTACTCCGTATGGCTTCATCCTTCAGTCTCCTTGGCGGTCGAGAAGCGAGTGCCGGCGGACATGGCTCCGGGTTCTTTCGGGTAGCCTGAACTTGCTCGCAGAGCCGGATCAGCGCTTGGGACGGCCTGACGGGCTCATCCAGACGCCATGTAGTGTAACATGCTGGCGTTCCAATGGACGGGCGGTGTCGACGGTGGACGCGAAGGGAGGCCGTTGTGTGCAGTGCGGCGCGGAGGTAGCCACGGCGTCTCCAGCCCAGCGACAGTGCCAGGCGGGCCGCTTGGCGGGAGGCCGTCGAGTCTTCTCTTCTCTGTGTGCGCCTGTCTTTCGTAGACGCAGCTGTCGCGGTTTCGTGGGCGGGTAGGCGGGCGGTCTTGCGGCCACTTTCGATTGGCCCAGACTCGCCCCCCGGATTCACCACCGAAGCGGCTCCGCTCACGTCGGATCACGAACAGCAAAAGCACAGCTCGTCACAGCCCAGCTCACCAGCCAGCGACGCTGTATTTTTATACCATTGCTGTCATTGCCGCCTGCGCATCTTCAGACCAGACGCCCGACTAACCGTCTCACTGTGCCGCCGGAATCCAAGACTCCTACCCGTCGCATCAAGGGCGTGCGAAACCACTCCCGCCCAGGATGCCTTTGGCCTGACAGACGCCATCACCAACCACCATCGAACCGCCACTGTGCTGTTGAATTGCTCTGTTGGCAGTCTACGCTGTCTGGAAGTCATGGATAATGAAGTCGCCGTCGGAGGGGTCTTTGCTGGGAGTTCTCATCCCTCCCGTTCCCGTCGGTACGTCGTCTTGCTCCCAAACTCGCCTTCGTTTTTGCAAAGCCCATGGCTAATTGTCCGTCTAGTCGCTATACAGGGAAGCGAGATGTCGGATTTGGCGGCCAAGCGAGCTGGATTAGCAGCGTCATCAACCTCCTGAACACAAGTAAGTTCGAGGGAACCGACACGTGCCCCGTTGCCGCAATGCATGGCTAACACGCTGTAGTCGTGGGTGCCGGTGTCCTAGCCATGCCTCATGCTTTATCACGGATGGGAATTACGCTGGGGATCTTCGTGATATTGTGGTCGGGGCTGACCGCTGGCTTTGGACTGTACCTACAGACAAGATGTGCAGAATACTTGGAGCGAGGCTCCGCTTCTTTCTTTGCCTTGTCCCAGATTACATATCCGAATGCATCTGTTATTTTTGACGCTGCGATTGCCATCAAGTGCTTTGGTGTTGGTGTCAGCTATCTGATTATCATTGGTGACCTCATGCCCGGAGTAGTGGAGGGATTTGTCGGTGACACAACCATGAGCTTTCTTTTAGACAGGCACTTCTGGGTGACTGCTTTCATGTATACCTTTTCCGTATGCGCATTCTTGAGAAATCCGCCATTGCTAACGAGTCATTTGCCATAGGCTGGTCATCATTCCAATTTCGTTTCTGCGTCGACTAGATTCGTTGAAATATACCAGCGTTGTGGCCCTAATTTCGATTGGCTACCTAGTTATTCTCGTCGTTGCGCACTTCATAAAGGGAGATACAATGGAAAACCGGAGTCCTATCAGATTTGTTGAATGGGAGGGCATAATACCGACCTTGCGTGTCTTCCCCGTTATTGTTTTTGCCTATACTTGTCACCAGAATGTATGGATCGCCGTCAAATACAAGTCTTACGGATTGGCTAATCATTTGCATAGATGTTTTCTATTCTTAACGAAATTTCTAACAACAGTCATTTCCGAACCACCAGTGTGATCGCAGCCAGCATCGGGACTGCCGCGTCCACCTATATTCTTGTTGCCATTACAGGATACCTATCTTTCGGCGACGCCATCCAAGGCAACATCGTAGGAATGTACGCCCCATCTTTGAGTTCGAATATTGCCCGTGCTGCTATTGTCCTCCTCGTGATGTTTTCTTATCCTTTGCAGATGCACCCTTGCCGAGCATCTGTCGACGCAGTCCTGAAATGGCGCTGGAATGGAAAAGGCTCATCCGGCTCCTCGAATGTTTCTCCGAACCGTAACCCTCTTTTACCTCGACCAAACAAGGAACCAGATGGAATGGGCGACACCCGCTTCGCCGCCATCACTACTGTCATTATTGTGTTGAGCTATATCGTTGCTATGACTGTTTCCTCCCTCGAGACTGTTCTTGCGTATGTCGGTAGTACCGGAAGCACCAGCATCAGCTTCATTCTGCCTGGGCTTTTCTATTATAAAATATCCTCTCCAGAATCCGCACTTCATCAACGACTCATGAAAGAGGATGACGAAGCTTGTACAGAGGACCTGGGAAATGATTCTGACGACGAAACGGTTGCCGGAAGCGGTCTTCTTGGTGGGAGTGGACTTCTCTCTTCAAGCGGCATCCTGAGACGCAGCACGAGACACTGGAAACGAGGCCTTCTTCGAAAACTCAGTCTTGCACTGGTGATATATGGCTTTGTCGTGATGACCGTTTGCCTCGTTACCAATACCTTCTTCTTGACATCTGGGAGAAAATAGCGATGCGAAAATCCAGCAGCTTGTTTTATTCTTTTAGAGTTATCAAAGGCCCACCAGCAATGCCACCAACGAATTGGTAGGAGAAGCCAAGCGTTAAATTCCCGTTTCGCCGCTGAATCCTGGAGATTTTAGATATTTTTAACCTACCAGCTTGGAGTATCGGATTTACTTCCATACGCATTTGATATTTTAGGGAGATGATATTAATCATTTTGAAATTCTCACCCTTTAAGAAACCCTACAATTCTATACCAAATACTGATTGATTTACATTCTTCGTGTTGTTGTTTACACGCACACTATTTACTATTTCCTTTTAGTTGCATGCCATAGATTGGTCTATCCTATTTACTTTTGGGCGCTTTCTTGGTTAGATCTACGCTCTATTATTACTTGAACATTTTTCTATTAACTTTACTTCCTGTCTGTATTTACTTATTAGCGGGCAGCCATTTTCGGAGTTGGGTATAAATTGAAAATTTATTATTTAGCCCATGTGCTGCTAGACAATTTTGAAGTAGAAAAACTTCAAGCTAAAGTGGCAAACCGAATATCAACGCCTAAACAATATTGAAACGAGACACTGGTATTCCAAATGTGAACCCGAAAAGGAAGTGACATATGACGACGTCGGATATAAATATAGACACAGTTTCAATTTGTACAGAGAGCTTTAACTAGTCGATTCAATTATTACTTTGGCTATTCAGAATCCGCAGGATAGCCAAGAACAAATTGATAACGTCCAAGTAAAGCGAGATCGATGCAGCAATCTCCTCTTCGACGTGGTGGTGACGCATGACCAACTGCGTGTCCACAAGGATATATGCACTGAATATCAGAGCCGCAATGGACCCGTAGATCAGCTCCATTTTGCTGCTCATTGGGAAAAACATCGTCATAATTCCAAACAAAACCAAGAACCATAGCGCAAAGAAGAGGTATGGCATCCAGCTCGTGAAATCGTACTTGGTCTGGCAGGCGAAGAGAGTTAAGGCGAGGAAAAGGCCCAGAGTAATAACAAGGGCTTGCATCACGATAGCCGAATCGTAAAATGAGGTAACCACGCTCACGGCATAGCCCTCGAGAAGGGTGAAGGCGGCGAGAAAGATGAGATTGCTCGGGTAGCTTTTCCGCTTCCAAAAGGTGAGGAGCATAAACCCAAGTGCGCCAAATACCGAGATGAACATCATCCACGAGTTTGATTGGACCCATTGACGGTAGGAGTCGTTGAAGAAGGATACGCCGCTCATGCCGGCGGTAACGAGGAGCTGCACAGTTCTATCAAGGGAAACACTTGTTAATACTGGTCGAAGATGCGGCAAAATAGAAGCGATGCTGAAGGACTCACAAGATAGAGTAGACCTTGCGGATGAACTGCATCCGAATGGGAAGCGTAGCCTCTGCCACCGACCCACCAAACTATCATCATTTGTCAATATCTCTTGTTTCCTCAACATTCAAAAAAGCGACATTCATACCTTGAAGTCATCGGGAACATTATCGCCCTCAGTGCGAGGAGCTCCCATCAGGGGGTCCGAAGATGCCTGGTAGGATGGAGGGGCTTGCGTGTATTGCTGTTGCTCCTCCAGCGAATCACGCTGAGGAGCAGGTGTATAGCGAGTATTGGCTGCCATTTCCCACCAAGTTGCCACAAGAAGCCAGTGGATGGACAAAACGACCAAGAGCTGCGTAGAAAAGATAGATGAAGTTGTTGCCTTTGAATTGATGAATGGCGTGGCGCGCCGAGGCTGAGCAAGCACTTGTCACATGATGTCATCTGTTGCAACGGATGCTATGCCTATTTTGGACAGTATTTAGCTTGTTTGCCTTGTTTGCTTCTCCCTTGATGACCTCTAAGTTGGCTTGACAGTGCCATTTTTGTCCATTTTTGTTAAGCTTAGACTAAAATTGATGTGACGACAACCTACCTTTAAAGGAACTCTATTGATATTCCAGTCCTGTCACCTCTTGACATTTTGCACTACTATGGCCGGATTAAGCAGATGCTGAAAAATACTCTGTTCGGCATCAACTGGCCTTCATTTTAGAAAATCCTCGATTAATCCCAATATTCCCCAGTCCTTTAGTGGTGTAGGAACCCACCCCAGTATACTAATTACGGAACGTGGAAATGTACTCCGTACAAGTCCCTTGTATAAGGAATATGCATAAGCCTCAAAGTTGCTCGACCCGCTGAAGTGGTTACAATAAATGTTCAGGGCCAAAGCAGGCTCAAAAGAATTCACATTAGGGTCAAGGGGCCTGTCTATGTCTTATTTCGTAAATGGTCAGAGTATTATAGTTTGTTCTTTGGCACCCGATTCAACAACCATTCCTTTGGACTTCTGAGATCGCCGTATGCCTCACTCATATCCACACCTATATATTTTGACCCATTGTCTTTTGACATGATCAACCCCGGCTTTTTTCCTTGGAGACACAGTGATCACTGCCTAGTATATTCCCAGCCTGCTGCTCTAGTCTCTTGAAGTGCCAAATAAACATAATAATATGTTTTTAAATGCAAGTCTATCATTCCAGCGTAAATTGATCAAAATATTATTATTTTACAGACAGAATAAACCCTTGATACATAGCTGCACAGGCCACGAACCTCTCAAGTTTTCCACTGCAAATCCACCATTTTCCGTCGAGCCTGTTGGTGGGCAGTCAGTAAAAGTGTTATGAAACAGGTATAGCAGGTCAGTCTTACCATAGGTGCTAGCACAACAACTCCTGCCGCTAATGCTAAAACTGTTATAAGCAGTTGGATCTTCGAGAAACCTTTACCAAGCATATCAAAAGGCTGGCTAGGGGCCAGCCGTGTGCCGAAAACATCAAACCCATATGCAAAAATGAGAGTCGAACTTTCTAATAATGTTGGACTCGATTCAATACGTTCAATACCTAGAACCTCCCGAGCGTGGTTAAGGTACCACTTGGGATCAAACTCCAGGAAAGGCGTATAGCGCATCAAACCCTCTTCGGCTTCTTGGGACGTTGGGTCACGATTAACGGGACGACGCGGATCGAGAATAAACTTTGGAATACCAACAATAGCATTGGAAGCAGGAAGTGTGCAGAGTAATTGCCTAATTGTGATGCCCTGGCGGGTGTCCGTAACGGCCATACTAGAAATGAGCTCTGGAATAACATAGGCTTGCGAAATAGCATGGGGCCGTAAAGCAGCAGTACTTGAGTGAAGGCTAGAGTAGTTGGCTGCATCACCTAGTGCTCCACGGTCATTTGGTATGGAAGACTCGTAAAGTTCTGATATAACCAAGCGAGAGCCCTTTGCGTCAGAGTTGTCCGTGACATCGGTCCAATATGAATATGCAAACCAATTTTCTGAAATTACAGATGCGATTGGTTGAGAAGTATCAACGCCATCTTGAGTTGCTGTGTATATTACACGGCCTGAAATACCATCAAGGAGATAAAAGGTCACCGAAGAGCTAGTGATCGCGGTGATCAGTGCAAGGTTGGGATTCAAGTATTTATAAAAAACCGATCGGTCTCCAAGGACTTTCCCGATAGACGCAACAGGATCATGGGCGGGCCTTGTCGTAACATGAACAACTTTCTGGCCCTTGGGTGCGACAAACTCCCACGCAGGAACTTTAAGGTCAATGCTACTCCACCCAAATAGCTTTCCGTCTTCACTAATAGTAACAAGGAATTTGTTATCGCCTAGAAGAGACGGCATATCTCTAGGTACCCCGTTAGAATCCACCATCACAGGGATAGGTGATTTTGTATCCGGTACTAAAATCAACGAGGCGTATGCTTTGGTCGCTTTTGACCGTTCAACGATTTGACCAGATGTAATATTCAACTTGACTGTACTTCCATCATTCACAAAGACAGTAGCAATTCCATGGTTCGTGTGGATAGATTTTGCTCCCCAGGTGGTTGTGTCATCAGCAACCTTGGTATTCCACAAAATTACACCATGATGCCCCGAATCCAGCGCCAACACTCGACCTTTTCGCGTTGCTAGGACAACATATTTGCCAAATCCAAACTGAGACAAATCCGTACCTTCATTAGAAAGGAAACTGGATACAATTCTGTCCGGAAGATCCTTGAGCCATGGTAGAAAATTTTCTTGGAGTCCCTTCGCATGTCGTTTCACTCGGTGGATATAAGCTGAAAGGACATCTTGATGGCCTTCGAATTCGAGTTCCTGGGCAAGAGCTTCACTCCCATTCACGTCCGCCCAGGCCGCGACTATCGTATCAGTCAATGACTCAGGTCTGCGCCATTCCAGTTCGCCGTTACGAATAAGAATCCAGTCTCCACTTTCATCAACTTGTGCAAATCTAATCGCGAAGCCAGCGCCCCGAGCAACAACCTCCGCAGCTGCGTGCTGAGGTTCGCCTGATATCTCTTTAATTCTCCACGCACCAAGAACCTCCTTAGATGCCGACATGAACAAGTCAATGGTTGAAGTCGTTATGCGAGGAAAATAAGATTTGTCGCCAATTGCACATTGAGCAAAAATGGACTTCGAGTTCAAAAGTGGGAGACGGTGGTATTCGGAAACCGTTGACATCTTTTCGTTCATGTGATAAATTGCTGCCCAAGACTTGGATAAAGTGTTATAGGAAACGAGGAAATGAGGTGCGATATTCGAAGCGTGGATTTTCACGTCCTGAATCGTCTCGCCACTCTGGTTTTTGACGACGATAGAATGGATAGTTTTGGATCCGATGGCGTTGATTTTGAGATTTTTTGATTCTTGGTCTAACCATGCAATCACCGAAAACATAGAGTTGCCGCTCGCAAATATTACTGAATCAAGAGATGAAATGTCATTCTCCGAATTGAGGGTGTATTGACTGGTTTGGCGCCCAGTTTGAGGGTCCAGTCCCGTCACTTTTATTCGATAGCCTTTTTGAGATACGACTTGTAGGGAAATATAATAGAAGGTGGACGAAGACGTAGAAATTCGGAAAGGAATATCATCGCTGCCAGACGATTAGCAAGAGTAGATACTAGGCGTAAACAGGGTACCATTGTACCTATCGTCTCTGAATTCCCATTTGACGCTTCCCAACATGCCATCTAGCCTTCTAACAATACCATTCTTTTCTCCTGAAAGCAAGATAGAGTCGCGTAGGGTATGGGCACCAGCCGCAGCCTGGTCTACAGGCTTCAAGTCGACAATCGGCCCCTCTGGGAATCGATTCTTCCATAAAAGTCTTCCGTCGGACGCACCCCACGCCAGAACATCCCTCCCGAGAGCACTGATAACCGCATCTTCGCCTTCAGAAGCCTGTAATAACCCACCCGACGAAGCTCCAACCGAGTAATCGGATACATTCTGCCGCCACACTATCAAGCCATCTTTCGGGTTAACAGCACCAATGATAGAGCTTTCAGAAAGTGTGTAGAGCAACGAGGCACTGGAAGAGGAGGTAGGCTTGTGGAAAAAGGTAGCGTGAGCTTGAGGCGTCCCTAGGAGAGCATGGTGGTAATCAATCTGGTAAGCCTCGTCCGTAAGAATTGCCCATGACGAGGCGGAAAACGAGGCCAGCAAAAGACAGGCTGCTTGAAGCCTCATCATTCAAACCTAATTTGCAGTGGTCATTTGAAGACAGTGATCTGCTGATGGCTGTTCCGTTTTCACTGTCGCGTCTACTCCAGTATGCACAGCTCAAGTTAAGACGAAGCTTCTGGGCGGGCAGTGAGATCATCACGTGACATACCTGTTCGCCAAGACGGTAACCAAAAACTTGGGTAATATGATAAGCTGGAAAAAGGGTGGAGGGCTACATAATACATGTTGACTAATTTTGTAACTGGAAAAGGGCAATCCAAATAGGGGTTTGATCACTTAATCCCTATGTTCAGCTTTTGAGGCCGCCATCTTTGCCCTCCCTGCTTAGATAATCTTTCATATCACGTGCATGGAGCTTTGTGCTGGGCAAAATTTACGTCAAGAGCCCAACAACGCACAACCAAGCTCGACTTCCATTGCTTGTGATGCCGCGCCCTCTGCGCAAGAGAAGCGAACCTCCAGCGCGACGTGTCAAAGTTCTTGACAACGATGGCTGGACGCACATCACATCCACAAGGGCCACTACCACTCAGCCCCGCGCCCCAAAACCAAACGACCAGCTCACACCCGCAGAGATCCCAGACGGGTTGACATTCGATAAATTGAAAGAAAAATATGAGTGGCACAAGCAGCGGTGGCTAGAATCTCAAAGCTGGGCCTCGGTGAAGGAAGTCTTAGAACTAAATGTTAGCCGCATGGCGGGAAACATTGAAAATTGTATCTGCATTGGGCTAGGGAGCCCGAGTGGACTTTCGCGTGGAGGATGGGTAGATCGCCGAAGTATTTCTATGTTTCAGCTTGTCGCGCTGGAATCGATACTAGGGCTTTTCTGTACGTTTACCAATGTGCAATTCTCGCCTTTCTTGTTGGAAAATCGGGGGAAGAAGAATGCTGATGGTTATCTGCCCTCCGTCATGGCATGTACAACATATGTAGCACGAGAAAATATTAAAATTTCTGGAGGTGTCTATGCTCAAGACCCTATCTTCAATGATATGGACAAGAAGCTCCTTAAATCCATTGGGCTCACTGTAGTTGAGGACCCTAAAGCTTTTTCAATGGTTAAAACAAGGACCTTTCTATATGCTCCTGGTGCTGAAAGAATTCACCTTGTGGAGCTACTTTCACAAAATCCTGTAATTTTGTTCGCCAACTCTTTGGACTCAACTCACTCGGCGGCTTTGGAAGAAGCTACTTTCCAACAATTCATCGACAAAAAAGAGTGCCTCTCGCTGCCGGAGTTTGAATCAAATCCAAACGCCTTTTATAAGGCAACGATATACTGGCAAGGAGCAGAGAAAGCTGGGCACAGTCCAGCTTGATTTAAATTCACGCACGCCTATATAATATCCCGAAAGAGCTGTTTGGTAAAGAGATGTCTCATCCTACCTACACGCGCTTCGTATCGATGGTGAAAACTCTCCGTCATCGATAATTTCTACCCACTCTCAGTATTTGCTGCCATCTCTACGGTTGCGAAGGACTAGAAATGAAGCATTCAAGAATGTACTTCTCTCTACATGCGAATAATCATCGAACGACAATGTCTCTTTGGGTTTATACAAAATTCTCAAGGCTATAATCCTTGAATAGAAGCCCTGCCGTTGGGTGTCTACTAGTTAATTTCCTTGCTATCCACCAAAGTGCCAAAATAGTCCGCAATTTCAAGAAGCGCCATCTACCAAATCAAATACTATCAGCAACCATTGCTCGTTTCTAGTACGAACAAAGAGAGCAAGATCAACATACCTTTGCAACTTCGTCACCATGATATTTTCCTAAGTCCCGGCCGCCAACGCCGTCCTGCGCAATAACCACCTCATACCCAAGCTCATTCGCACTTCGAGCCGTGGTAGACACACAAACATGGGCCTACACACCCAGCCTCGTTAGATAAACCAAAACACCCCGGTTCGCCTAGGATCAAGACGAATAGCATACCATATATCCAACCAAAACCACCTTCTTACAACCCTGCTCCTTCAACCATGCATCCAACTCCGTCTTCGCAAACGAATTTGGAAGCTCCTTGACGACTACTTTCTCACCCTGAATTGGTTTCAGCTCTTCCATCTCCTCTGCCAGCGCCGTTCCTGGCGTGAACATCGGCGTGCCCTCGGGCACTTTGTGGACGACATGGACGACGTTTGGTTTGCCGGATTTTTGGGCCGTGGCGCGGTATTTGGAGAGAAGAGAGGATATTACGGCACGGGTCTCGTCGACTGAACGGACCTTGAGAAGGCCGTTGGCATATCTAAGGCGGATTGGTGGGTTAGGAAAAGGGAAACTTTTGAGGGGTTGCGCATATTGAAAGGGGCTTGTGCGCATACTCGTTTTGAGCGTCGATAATGATCAGGACACTGTCTGCTGTAGTGGCTGTGAGGGGAGGAATCCCTGCCATGTCTCTGAATAAGGCCATCTTGAATATTTAATTATCTGCAGATCGTGCTTAACAGTCACCCTCAAAAATATTTTTCATATATATATTTCTTGATTTTTAACTACTCTTTACTCCAAGGCGAAGTCTGAGAAATGCCGCTCTGTTTCAAATTCAATGACAATTTGTCAATATTGATTGATAATCTGCTTTCTCGTCTTGTCTTCTTGAAGCTAGTCACCATCAATTCCCCACCCCCCGCACTGTCTCTCGGGCCGGACAAAAGGGTTCTTTGAGAATTTAAACTTTCAGCATAAGAGAATGCGCCACGGCTCGGCTCCCGACTGTTGCGTCATTCCAGGAACGCCGTGTGGCGTTCAGCCAAGTTTTTCAACAGGAAATTCAGGAACAAGAATTACAATAAGCTATGGCTACGGAGTACATTGCTAGGCTATCCGGGCGAAAACGAGGGGAAGAAAGAAGGGAAGATAAACAGATACTTGAAAAAAGAGGATAGTTGACACAAGATTGACTGTACACAATATGTGAAAACACACAGGTATATACGCGAATAAAAGCATGTATAGGCGGCGCCAAACTTCTGGGAATGTTTCGTGGGTAGGAGATTTCAGGGAAATAGGTGGCAGCGGGGAGAGTTGTGGAAGATATCTAGTAGGTAATGGTAACAAATGTTCGTAAAGGAGACCGGCTGAAGCATGAAAAGATTTGGCGAAAAAAAAAAAGAAAAGAAAACAGAACAAGCAAACAAGATATAGATACAACACCATGGCCGGCATACATGAAGCTCAGTAAAAGAGAAACAAGGATTAAAAGTGCATAGCAATTTACAAACCCTGAAACATATACATAAATAGGAAAGGCACGTGCAAAAGCAAGATCTAAGCGGGATTCGGGAAGGAGAATACTGTATCTGTTGCAGTATGTTTGGGAGGGTGAAAAAGGAAAATGTGGAAGGAGTATTGTAAAATGCGAGCCTACGTGATAGTCCGGCCGCCACAGTCGGGAATCTTCAGACCAGGTTTCATGGTTCGTCCAGGGTCCATGAGACCCCATTTGTCTTCCCATTCCTTGCCGGGTTCGTTGTATTGGACTTTCCAAGGCTCGTCGAACGCTTCGAACCTAGTTTACAACGGAAAAAAGTTGTTAGTATGCAGCCGAGATTGGACGTTTGTAAAAGGGAGAAAATAATAGAAACACTAACCAGAAATAATTCGTCCCCTTATCCAATGCTGTACAGACCCAGTCTTCCAGAAACTTATTCATCTCCTTGATACCAGCAACCGCGCCGGTTGATGAATCGGGACATTTCGGAGCAGGGCTACAGTTGCTGCCACCACCGCTTGGCCAACCGACTTCAGATATCACATGCTTCTTATCCGTACCTTTGGTCAAGGCGACATCTTTGTTGTTCCAGAATTCATATGTCCAGTCGGTAGCCTTCTCGACAGCAATACCGGCAAAGAATGGATGGACGTTGGACATGACCACATCAGCAACGTTGGCGAGTTCTGCAGTCCAGGCATCACCCAGGTCTGACGTAGAGATGGGCAGATTGATGCCCATGCCGGTGAGGTTGGTCTTGACGCCTTGCATGTAGTTGCTGAGCATCTGCAGTGTTGCAGCACTTTGTTTACCACGGAACAGGACTTCATTCCCGACCACGACGCCTTTGAATATGGAGGTGTCCTTGGTTTCCTTGAGAATTTTGTACATTTGTGCCAGCTGTCGATCATTCGTCGTAATGTTGACGTTGTCGATCCAGACGCCCAGCCAGAGTTTCATGTCCTTCAGTCCCAGCCTGTCAATGGCGTGTAAAACCATTTCTGTCTGGTTGCAGTCCGTGCCGTAAAGTCGCAATGTATTGGTGAGTCGCGAGAGCACAGCGACGTCGCGTGTAACGTTGTTCTGGCTAGGGGGGTATGTTAAGCAGAGCGGATATTGAGAGCCCCAAGGAGTATAGTCCATCCCTGGAAATACCTTGCGAAGGTTGGGATTATTCATAAGTGCCTGAATTTCCTTTGAATTCTTGCTTAGATCACCGTTCATTTTTGTGTCCTCGTCGGCGGATTGCCCGCTGCCTCCTGGTTTCCCACCGGATGAGTTCTTTTTCGAGCCCAGCAGGCCTCCAACAACCCCACCAGCAATACCCCCGAGAACAAGCAGTACAAGGACAACAAGAATAATCACCCATTTCATCTTTTTTTTCCTCGCCTTCTGGTCAGTGATCCATCCACTCTTTTCGTTCGGCACGGGGTTGTAGGACGGCCCCCCATCGGGAGCACCGTTGCTTCGGCCAGCCATCGCACCAGCACCAACTCCACCCGCAACAGCAGCAGCGCCGCCAGTGAGGCTCTGGGCACTGGGGTTCTTTCCAAGGCTACCCAGCACTGACTTCCGCTTAGGCTCTCGAATAAACCCATCGTCGCCGTCATCAACAATATCATTTGGATTGATCGGTTCGTTCATTGGCATCCACGACGTGCGCTGGCGGTGATAGGGATCGCTGTAGGTGCCGTTCAGGCCGTCGTAATGAGGCTGTGGTTGGCCGTGGCCTTGGTAGGGGGAATCTGAGGGCGCCATTCGACCAGGCGGATAATTGGAATCCATACCGGGATTCAGCGGAGTGCTCGATGAATAGGAGTTCAGAGGTCTTGACATGGGGGCGCTGTCGGTGGTATCCGGGGAGGGAGCATAGTACCCAGTGTCCGGATAGTCGCGGTACGGGCCGATCTCTCGACCACCTTGCATGGCATTCAAGCCGCTCTGTCGCTCGTGGGAGTTGGCAACGCCGGTCGCGATGCCTGAGATGCCGCCGCCCACAGCCATAGGGCCGAGATTGTCAGCTCCCGGCGAAGCGGTATACTCCGTTCGTGCGGTCTGGGAGCGGCCAATCGGCGGATACGGCGGGAGCTCGCCATGTGAGAAGGGCTGCTGCGACGCTGAATAGTCTCCACCATACTGTCGTTGGTTCCTTAGTCTGTTATACGCACTGTCTGGATGGGCGGCGGGATGGACGCCGTGGGGGGAGTAGGCTCGCTGATGCGGCTCTCGCTCATACTGGTTCCATCCTCGAGGGTCGTTCGGGTCTGCGCCGTACGGGGCCTGGGGGTGATAAGACATGAGGTAAGTACTAGAGGCTCGTCGCCGCGTGGATTGTTGGTGGCTGAGAAAGTTGCAGGGCGCGCTGGTAGGTTTCTCTGGCGCATCCACGGATGCAGGGCGGCGGGAGCGAACCCCGGATCAGACGAAAGTAAGGAGAAACAACGAGTGACGAAATGAGAGGAAATGAGAAATAGAGAGAGATAGAGAGAGAGTGTGTGTGTGAGAAGGAGATGTCGTGGGTTGATGGGGATGCGGCGTGCAGGGGGAGGAGACGAGGCGAAACACGGAATGGCGGTTTGGCGTCGCTAGTCCGTCTGGCACGCAAAGGCTCGCCGGGAAACGTCTGTCACCAACGAAGCAGGCAGTCCGCGGCGAAAACAAGCAGCAGCCGTTTGTTCTGCTTTCTCTTCCTCTCCGTTGCTGACTTGTTGCTGCCCGCAGTCTCGACGCAGGCCAGCCGGCCGATCCCCGCACAACACCAGCCCTGTCGCCCCAGACAACGCGTGGATCGCCGCCGTTGCGCTGCTCCACCACCACCATCACCACCACCACCCGGCTGACTGCCTGCCCAGCCCGTTTGCCGTCTGCCATTCTGGCTGTAACCCTTGCGGCTGTCGGTCTGTTTCTGTGATCTGGTCTGCTTGGGCTGGAGGCCTTGGACGCATTTGCTGTGTCGCACTGCGCAGTCCCAGCATCGCACACTGAGACATTTGTTCGCTTTAGGGCACAGGTACTCGTATCCACGGCCATTCTTTGCGCTTGCTCAAGTGCCTGGACGTCCCTAGCGAGTTCTGTTTATATTATTGCTCTCTTTTCATATTGCTCTCTTTTCAACCGCAACCAGCCCGGGCGTCTTGCTGACAACACCGCTTGCCCCATCACAGACTGGTTTGCAGGCTCTGTTGGGCAACTATTTCCGGCGATACTACCGAAAACCACAGGCAATAGCAGCATTCTCAAAATATTTCATTTTTAGGTGCCGTAAAGACGGAGAGGTGGATCAGATGCTCGTGCCAGATCGGAAGTACCCGGTACCCGATCGCACCACCAAATGCCATATTAACATGGATCACGTGAGGGTACTGTGTACTGCCGGCCTTTTAGAGCCTTCTGTTCCACACCTCGGGTCCGTTGTATAGTCGTATTCCAATGATTTCTGTCAACGGCTCACAGGCGCTGGTGTGCCTGAGGGTGCCGCCTAGCCCGTTGCAGCGAATAGCTCAGCATAGTTATCGGAGACAGGCTGCTATTTCTTGGGTGAGGAACAACAACGAAGACGCAGAAAAGAGGGAAACGGAACTTCTCAACACCCAAGACTTCCAGAAGCTCAACTCTCCAACCACCAACGTGAGTATGTACGTACCTGCTGGGCATGAACGAGAATTACATTTATTTCGTTGAATGTCACAGGAAGGGAAAATGGAAGAGCGTATTTCCGTTTAACCAGCTATGATCCCTGTCATCCTTCAGCACTCAATTCATTGTTGATGTAACAAAACAGATAACTGCCCCAGGCGGACCAGCGAAGGATTTCAATTTGAGCGTTCTTTTCCAAGCCCCTAAAATTGCTCTACTCGCCGACATTATTATTGTTACAACCTCAGGCTGAGCCGAAGGTAAGTCCTGTGAATTTGCTATTTTTCATTTCCAAGGTGCCAGGGACTTCTGAGCTGAAAAACACCGCACTCAACTTAATCTGGAATATCTGCAGGGGCTACGTGTACTAAAAATGCTGGACCCTGCCATGAACATGGTAACTAGCTCATAGAGCTCTACTACGACGCACAAAGATGACGCATATTCGGTGTGACTCGGTATCTATCTACATACATACGTGCGTCCGCGACGTGGCTAATTCAGTGAGTCGACGCGCAATAGAGTCGATTCGCGCGCAGATAATAGCCTCAGGCTGCAGTAAACCCGTGCTTTGAACAACGGGTATGCCATTCTACCGCAGGAGCCTCTTCTTGGGAGTGTGACCGGAATGGTCAGTCGAGAAGCCAAGAGTCGGCCCAAGACTCACTCAGTGGCAGGGAACCCACCCTCGGCGCTTGAAGTTTCCGGGGTAAAATCTTCCGACTCTCCAAGAAATTGTCCGTTCTGGCCCGTGCCGCCGATTCCACCGCTTTGCAGGACCGTATTTTCTTGATACCTTTCCAACAGAGTACGTGGACACGTACTAGACGCCTATGTGACGGCCTTTGACCTGTGCGTCACTCGCTTGTGACCTGTAATCCTGGATTTCTTATTATGTAGTAGAAGTTATGTGGGACGCCCCCGTGAGTGGATTGGGAGCATGTTGGCGGCGAACCCGCTACCTCTGTTCTGCTACAACAACGTCGCCTTTGGATACCCATGTTACCGTTGCCGACCTTCTATGAACGGCGGGTATTTCTTATCTTGCTCCAATTTGGTGTGTTGGACCCCACCTTCTACCTATGCTAGGTTATTATTATTCGGGTTCTTGGCCCTTTCGGGGCATACCCCTCCTAGGTGGAGACGATGCTTGCTGCTCTACAAGGTAGTCACTACTGGCTGGATGCTGTTCACTTTTGCGGAGGGATGATATCCCAGTAATCCCCCCGCATACATGGCATAACCGCATGATGTTCGTATGCTTAATCCCAGTATGCTTCCGACTGGGAAGATTCAGTTCCATGCTTCCGCTTTTCGTCAAGCTCCTGGCATCACGCCCCCAAGAGTTATTCTATTTTTTGAGATATCCTGCCTAGCGATAGGCCCCAGAAGTTGCAGTGATACGTTGCATTTCCAACTTCTTAGAGAAGCGTTACGTATACCTGCGTCTTAGAGATATTCTGGAAAGCTATAAGAAGCCCCCATAGTCCTCAGGTCGATGAAGATCCCCAGCCCTTCAGACTCACAAGTCCCGGCAGCAGCATTTTTGCATCTTGTCGCCGTTTGACAGCAATCATGACTAAGTTACTTGCCCTCGCAGCTGCTCTTGCACTGCCTTTTTTCTCCGCCGCAGCACCACTCGGAACTGAAAATGATGGATCAAGAATCGTCAACGGAACAATTGCAGACCCGGGCCAATTCCCTTCCATGCTGTTAATGTCTCTACGAGGTGGTCCGCTGGACTGCGGCGCTGTGCTGATTGGCCCCAAGACTGCCCTCACAGCCGCACACTGCCTTAGAGGTGCCCAGAAAATTCAGGTCCGCGCAGGAAGCACCGTAAGTTGTCTCTATATCTATTCGCCCCTCATTGCCTGTACTTATTCTTCTGTAGCAACAAACATCGGGTGGAGTGGTATCCCAAGTTTCATCTTGGCTGATCCATCCGGAATGGACTCGGCCAGATTCATTCGATCTTGCTATCCTATACTTGACAGACTTTATTCGTGAGACCGAACACATTCGCTACGCGGAGCTGCCGGCGCACGGCCACGATCCTCGGGGCGGCAAACCCGTAACAGTTGTTGGCTGGTAAGTGTCATGTTCATTTTTGCAGAAATACCGGACTGTTAGGGCCGCGCAACAACGAGCTGTGCTGATCCTTGGAATAGGGGAGCTATATATGATGGCGGACCGTCGTCTCAGAATTTGCGCTTTGTCACTGTTCCTGTTATCTCACGACCCCATTGCAGACTGTTGCATGCAGGCCGTCCATTGCCCGTCACGGAAGCCGAGGTATGCGCTGGTAAGCCGCACTATGATTCTTGCTTCGGAGACAGCGGCGGTCCTTTATTCACCGCAGGAACCAACAAACTCGTCGGCCTTGTGTCTCGGGGCTACTCGTGCGCTACGACATATGGAGGAGTTTACACCAGAATCGGCTACGGCGTCGACTGGATCAGGGACCACATGATCGAGCGCCCCCGGCCCACGCCGTCCGCCACACCGGCTCCCCCACCAGCCCCGGCGCCATCGCAGGCAACGCCCACAAACAAGCCAGAGCAGACCAAAGGTTTCAGAGACTAAGCAAGCATCAAAGAACAGACGACAATAACCATTGAGGCAGGAGAGAAACTCTGTGTGCCTGCTGACGATGACAATGGTTCTTTTTTTTTTTTTTCTTTTTTCCTTATCTCTGCCCAGATATCCTCCCTTGTCCTGCCAGCAAGCTGCTGCCCAGTTTGCTCCGTTCTGTACGGGTGGGCTATACAACCTATGCAAATAAACAACATACGTAACTACAATCCTTTTTGTATCCTGCGGTGCTTGTACATACAGTCTAACAGCAAATGACATATATTCTACCACATATAACCAAACCTCCCATCTTCTTGCCCACACGATAGCCTCTTCCAATATATATATAATAATAATAATCTTCCCATCTTATTATTATTATTCTTCTTCTTCTACCCCTCACACTCACAGGGTGCTTGAATACAACACAACAACGGTTTTCTCCTTCTGGTCCCCCCAACGTCCTTTCTCCAGCGTTACATAGCGCGCACATGCAGACGCACCTCCCCCCCCTCCGCGCGTTAATAATTGGCATTGGCCGTGGGAAAATTCCCGCCCAGCCTGGCTCTAGACCACCCGAACCGACTCGCGCTTTTTCAAGAAATGAACCAACCCCCTCTGCCAATGTGGATCAATGGGTAGTATACTTTCCTTAAACGAGAGCAAAGTCCACACACAAGTGGAGATATTCTTCTTCCGATCGTCGTTGCGCCTCTTGTTATTTTCTTGTCGTCTTCTGGCAGGTCGTCGTCGTCGTTGTCGTCTGTGCGGCTTAGTGTCATGATCCACGGGTGGCGGACCAAGTATGTAACTTAACCATAAGCCGGGTGGTGGTGTCAGCCAGAAGGAAAAGGGTCCCCGCAATGATGACTTGACTAAGTAATGGCTGGTTCTCGGCGAGAACCGCGCGACCCTTGCTGTTTTTCGATGCAGATCATTGGAACGGGGCGCCGTTTGCGCTAATACTACTACTACAGAGCTGTCGGAAGTGGTGGGAGCGGGCGTCGGTGAAACGAGTGTGTGTGTGTGTGTGTGTGTGTGTGTGTGTGGCCCTGAAGAAATGAAGGACGTCCGTCGCTGAATGTTTAGAGCTTGGCCTGCCCTTTGGTTAACTAGGGAGTACGTCTATGCGTATGTAGCATCATTCGTAGCAATCTAGGTCATTCTCCCTAACGAGCCAGAAATATGCTACCAAAAACACAGCACAACAGGTATACATTCAAAAAAAAAAAAACACACACAAACCATACAACGCTCCAAAAAACAATAGGCAAAGCAAAAAAAGTGCAGTAACCAACAGAACAAAAAAAAAAAAAAAGACCCATTTCTATCCTCTTCCATCCTGGCCTTCCGCCACCAAGTCCTTCCTCCCTTCGCACCAGAGAAACAAAAAAACACACACACGTATTTGACCCAAAACACATTCAAACAATTTCCCATAAAAGTTCCATGTCCACAAATGATGTATGTATAGGAAAGATATATAAAAAACTAAAGAGGGGAAATAAAAAAAAAAAGACCTGCCATAAGCATGAGTTTTTGTGTGTGTATATATTCCCCCCCCCTAAATCCCAGGTGTTGAAAAGGGTATCCTCCCCGAGAAAGTTCATAAAATAAAAAAGAAAGAAGAGCGATGTATATGTACCATTGTCGAAAGAAGATGAAAAAGAGGGCTGACCGGAGAAGAGAGAAAGAAGGAAAAAAAAAAATAAGAGGCGCTCCCGTGAGTTCTTTTTTTTTTTGTTGAGACGTCCCAGAAAACAGCACACGCACGCATGGAAAACTATCCCCAGACATCATGAAAAGAAGGTATATAAAAAAAGAAGAATATTAAATATCGGGGATCTCCCTTCGTACCGGTCCTCCCCCGGGCCTCGCTCCGCTAGTTAGCTTGCTTGCTTATTCGCTCGTTCGCTCGCTCGCTTCCTTGACAGATATCGTGAAAAAAAAAAAAAAAAAAAAAAAAAAATAGCAAAAAAATAGTACAGAGAGAATCCACACTGCTCTGCTCTCCCTTTTGTCTTCCTTGATTAAATTTGAGATGGAGAGTTGCGGCGGGGAAGGAGGCCGAGAGAAAAAGAACAAACGGCGAGCAATCATATATATATTCATTAGATGCTCCGATTTCACGGCTGCACCTCGTCGGCGTGGCGCGCCGAGCTGGACGTCTCGACGGCGGCGGGCGAGCGCGACTTATTGTGGCTGTCGTCGCGCTTGGAGCGGTCCAGCCAGCGGCGCTTGCCGGCGCGGGTCTCGAAGTGCGACGCGATGCTGGTGGGCTCCTGGCCGGCGGTGAGCATGGAGTTGCGCATTTTATTGCGGTAGGCGTCCACTGTGAAACAAAAGCAAGCCAAACGTTAGTTCATTCCTCGTTCTAGAGTTTAGAAGAAAAATAGGGGGAAGGTTTGACGCAGAAAAGTCATTGACGTAAGATAGTTTGACTCGAAGGTTCAGGCGAAAAAACCAGGATCCTCAAGACTCACACGCTCGCTGCAGAAACAACGTCCGGCCAGAGAACACCCGGCTCTGGCCCCAACTCATGCGATACCCCAGATCGTTCAGCAGCACCTCCTTGTCGCGCTTGCGCTTCGCGATGCGCGGCACGGCCACGCTGCCGTCGCCGTCCAGCATGGGCACCGGCACCACGGTGCGACCCAGCGTGGCGGCGCCCTCCTCGTCGTCGCCGCCGTTGCCGTCAGCACTACTATCGCCCTCGACCTCCGCGTTGCTGTCGGCGAAGCGCCGGCCGCGACCGGGCGGGCCAAATGGGCCGTGCACGGGGAAGTAGGTGCGCGGGAAGACCGAGTTGGACTTGCGGTACGAGTCCGGGATCTCCTTCATGTCGACCTGGTCGAGCATGACCTTGACGCGCACGCGGCAGCCGCGCTGCGGGTCCTCGACCAGGATGAACTTGCGCCGCCGGCCCTCGGGCAGGTCGCCGAACAGCGCCGAGGTCTCGGGGCTGTGGTCTTCATTGGGGTTGTGGTCGTGGCTGACGCTGCTGATGCTGCTGCTGCTGCCGCCGCCGCCGGTGAATTTGTTGCTGGAGGCCGAGGCCGAGGACGAGGAGAGCGACGAGGCCACGCCGGTTGCGCCCTTGGGGTAGTGGTCGAGGCTGGTGTCGCGCAGCGGCGGAGCCATGGAGGGGCCGCTGGTGGCGGCGTTCGAAGACGGATACGAGGGATAGCCATGGAAGATGTGGGCGGGGCGCATGTCTGTGGGCGTGCCGAACGAGGTCGTGGCGGTGGATGGGCGATGAGCCCCGTTCGTATAATCATGATTGCCTATAACACGCAAAACAATACGAAAAAACGGATGCATATTAGCCTACGCATTGCCTTGTGTTTTTGGGATGCAAAAAAAGAAAATGAAACAACTTTTTTTTGCTTTTCAGCGCGCGCAGCAAAAAATATTCGACTCGGGTATAGGGGTGTTGTGTAGGGGAGGGAGTTGTATGTTTGGCTGTCGGGTTCCCCGTCGCCCCGCGACCACAGAAACAGAAGATATGCAGAACATCACGGAAATACGAGCACCACTGCAAGGCGGATAAATACAACGGCAAGTAAAAAGCAAAAAAACGGACACTGTACACATACACTGGCATTCCTGGCTCAGACAAAGGATCGAAGAACGGCAAAACAAACAGAAACCATCCCATGGCCGCCAACCAAAAAAAATGAAAAAATAAAGATAAATGTCAAGAAAATGTCCTCACAAATAGGGTGAATGTCTGCCTTGCAGAATGCAACAGGGAATAAAACGATGCAGGGCTACACGGGCTTGTCGTTTCCGACGCGGGCAAAAGACAGCGGGGGGCCACACGCAGCCTACACACGGAAGAAGAAGAAGAAAAGAAGGAGAAAAGAAAAGACAAGAATAAAATCACATGCGGTGGAACATACCGCTCACATCGTCGGGGCCTCCGTCTGGGTGGGCGTGGTGGTGGTGCAGCTGGGCGCCGCCGAGGGTGAGCGCGCCGGGGGCAGCCAGCGAGGTATTGGCGGTAACGGGGGTGCCGGGGCCGGCCAGATGGGCAGCAGCGGCGGCGGCAGCGGCGGCAGCAGCGCCGGGGTGCTGGGCGGACGAGACGGCCTTGCGGTTGTTGAGCTTGGCCATGCGGCGCACGCGGCGGCTGCGCAGGCGCGGGTCCTGGTTGCTGTTGCGCCAGCTGTCGACGGCGCGCTGGATGAGGCCGCGCTTGCCGCGCAGACACGGGTTGAGCTCGGCCAGGGCCCAGCCGACGGCGTTGCACTCGGTCTCGTACACCAGGCGGTTGCCGCGGTACTGGTCCTTGCTGCAGCAGGCGCGCGGGTACACGCAGTTCTCGGTCTTGAACTCCTGCGTCAGCGTCTCGATGTTGATGTTCTCGACGTCGCAGCGGATGGTGTACTCCATCTTGACGCGGTCGCGCGAGTACTCGAAGGCGATCCACTGCACGCCGTTGTTGTCCTGGCGCACGACCAGCGGCGTGGTGGCGGGGATGGGGCCGGGCGCCGCGCTGGTGTTGGCGCCCGCGCTGCCGGCGTGCGCGTGGCTGTGGGCGTGGCCGGGGTGGTGGTGGTGGGCGGCCGTGGGCGGCGCGCGCGCAGCGGCGCTGGACGGGGTGCCGGCGGGATCAAGCTTGAGGTGCGGGCTGGTGGCCAGGCCGCCGTGGTGCAGATGGTGCTGCTGCTGCTGGTGCTGCTGTTGTTGCTGTTGCTGGTGATGCTGCTGCTGCTGCTGTTGATGATGCTGTTGCTGGTGTTGCTGCTGCTGCTGATGATGCTGCTGCTGCGGTGGGAGCGGCGGGGCGCTGGTGGGCGGGCTGACGAGCAGCGGCTGCGAGGTCAGCTGGGCGTGCGGCGGCGCGGCGGAGTGGGCGGCGTAGGGGGCGGCGTGCAGGGCGTTCAGCGGCGGGTACTGCGGATAGCTGTACAGGCCGGGCGGCAGCTGCGGCGGCGCGCCATACAGGCCGCGGCTGTGCTGGTCGTGGGCCTGCGGCGAGGCCACGGACGCGGGCGAGTTGGATTGCGGCGTGTGGTAGATGGGGGGGTAGGGCCGCTGCATCGGGGCGGTTGCGGCCATAAGATCGGGAGCGTCTGGGACGGTCAGTCAGTCAGTCAGTCGGCAGGCAGTGCGCAGAACAGAAGAGAGAGAGAGAGAGAGATACCTGGCTCGGGGGTGGCGGAGACCGAGAAGGCCGCCGGGAGCGCGGCGTACAGGGCGTCGTCGGGCGGCGCGGGCGCGGGCGCGAAGTGCAGCGGGCGCTGGAGGGCGAGGCCGGGCCCCAGGGCGTCGGGCAGGCCGGCGGCGGGCGCGGCGACGAGGTGGTGGTGGGAGTGGTGGTGGTTGTGGTGGGCGTGGTGGGAGGGATAGTGGTGATGCGGGGGCGGCGCGGGCTGGGGGGGACGCGATGAGAGGCTGGCCGTCAGACGGGAAGAGCGCGAGGGCAGGAAGAGTGGTGTGGAGGGAGAGTAGTAGGGGAGCGAGGGAGCGAGAGAAGCAGAGAGAGAGAGAGAGAGAGAAAGAGAGAGAGAGCGAGCGAGAGAGAGAGAGACAAAGATGAGACGAGACGAGAGAGAACAGGAACGAAGAAGGGCGAGACAGCGAGCGGAACGAGATGATATTAGCACGGCGCACGAAGCGAGGCGGTCGAAACAAGACGCCCGGCGGCAAGGTTTAAGTAGAAGGATCAGCGAAGATCTAGAAGGGGATTAGGGCTGTTTGGGAGATGATGCGAAATCAGCAGCGCCGCGCGCAGGGATGCTGTTACATCCCAGGCGGCCCAATTTCCCCCACCGTTTTAACGGCCACCGGGGGGTGGTGGAGGGGAGGGGGGAGGGGCGTGCACGGAGTGCGCGTAGCAGGATTATTCTTGGGGCGAGTTGAGTAGTAGAAGTGAGGAGTGGGCAGTGGGCAGTGAGCAGTGAGCAGTGAGCAGTGAGCAGTGAGTGGCAGAGTGGCAGAGTGAGCTGATGAGACAGAGATGCCAGATGGGATGGAAGCAGCTGGGTGCGAGGCCAGACGAGACAGCCCGCGATGGCTTGTTTTAGTGCGGTCCCCACGTGTGGCCGTGATCCGCAGCAAGGATGGCGAGCAGCAGCAGAAGAGAAGAAGCAGCAGAAGAAGAAGAGCAACTCACGTCCTGGAGCAGCGACGGCAGCGGCACCACGGCAGTCATGGCGACAGACAGACGGACAGACAGACAGACAGACCGACAGACAGACAGAGGCAGCGCGACGGTATAATAGCTTTTGGGCGTGGTGGCGCCACGCACGCGGCGTGCGGGCACGCGCGAGCCACAAAGCTTTGCGGCGCCGATCGCGCGCGCCCAGCGACCGGCGCGGGTAGACGAGGATCAGCCTGGCGGCTGGGTGGGGATCGGCGCGGCCTCGAGGGAGAGAGAGCGCAGCCAGCACGGTATGAGCGAGGGGAGTACGGAGTGCTCTACGGAGTATACTACATGCTACTGCTACCTACACCAAGTCCTCCGTACCACTCTGTACATACCACTACTAAAATACTCCGTACTCCGTACACGACACTACTGATACTAATACTCTACTAATACTCTACTAATACTACTAATACTACTGCCTCGGCCGGCCGACCGCGCTCTCGCCGCCCATTGGCTGCGCGCTGCCCAAACGAGTCATTTTCCGCCGCCCAATCACGCGCTGCCCCCCGCACGCGTCGCGCATTGGCCGTAGTCGTAGGAGAGTACGGCGTACTATGAACATGCCCGCCCAGCCTTCCTTTGACTCTCCCGCGACCACATGAAAGACACCTCTCTCTCTCTCTTGAACGACAGCGATCATCATCACCACCATTCTTACAGCTGAGCCCTTTTTCTTTGCTTTTCCTGTCTCTTCCCTCCATTGGCCACCGCCCACCGAGACTGCATACGAACTGCCCAAAAGACGGCCGCTCGGAGCTATACCGCCGCCCTGCTATCACTCCGTCCGACGAGAGCAGAACAACTAACGAGCTGCGCTCGAACACGATCTTTTGCCCGATGCAGCCACGGCGAGGAGTACAGGACGTATCTTCTTCGCCCACCCCTGCCGGCGTGCGTTTAATTCGACACACGCGCGCGCCTGAACCCTCAAAACAAAAAAGAACAAATAATAATACATTATTCTCTGGACGCTGGTTGCGGGACGCGCCCCCGCCCGCCTGCCCTGCCCTGTCCTTCTGTTCCCTGCTTCGATCTCTCTCTCTCTCTCTCTCTCTTCTTGTCACCCCTGTTCAGCCCGGGCGGCCCTCTTCGGGATCGCTGGAACGAGAAACAAGCAAAGTAGTCAGTTAGTCGTAACGGGACGGGATGTCGTGCCCGCTAGCTCGGGAGAGCAGGCATCGCGCTGGTATGTGAGAGAGAGAGAGAGAGAGGGAGATGGCCTGGCGCGGCGATTCGGCGTCGGGCGTTGTTCGGCCGGCCCGGCCGCCGGCGAGACAAGCAGAATCATAATCATCACAGTGAGAGACTCCGTACTTTGTACGTTAGTAGATTACTCTGACACCTCTTCGTATCGCCCGGACGGGCGTGCGTGAATCGCGCGGAACGCCCGTTTTTTTTCAACGGTTGGTTAGTTAGTTAGTTACTTAGTCTCTATTTCCACCGCGCGCCCCCCTTTTTCGCATTGTCACCCCGTATAGTTACAGCCCGCGTAGTGTGCATGACTGAGCTAGTAGTAGTTGACGACCTGACTAGCGAACTAACGAAACGGAGAGAGTGACACTCTGTCCAGACCTTTCTTATTTTTTTTTATTTTTTTCTTTTCCTTCGACGCCCTGATCTGGTTAAGCCTCGAAAGGACCAAAGAAAGCGCCAGAAAAACACGCCCTAGGGGAAGTATGTAGTCACTCCGTAGCATGTACCTCTGCTGCCGTCCGCAGCGTCGCATCAGTCGCCGGGCCGGCAAAATACAACCAAAGGCCGAAAAACACAAATCCAAACAGCGAGCACAACAAGTAAGTCGCTGACGAGCCACAACTGGCCATCTCTACTACTACGTAGTCAGTCACAGGACGAAACAAACAATTCCAAATCAGCCGCCTCCCAAGATCGTTAATCTCGACGCGAAAACACACCAGTCACAAAAACACAAAACCAAACCCGCCGCGGGAAATTATTCCCATCACATCTCCTCAGCTTCATTTTTTTTTCTTGTCCTTTTCTTGCTTGTCGTCTGGTGTGTTCACTGCGCACTGAGAGGGCCGGCCGGTGGGCTGGGCTGGGCGGGGGGCGGGTCTTGGCCCCCCCCCAGCACAAAACGGACTCACTTTGAAACCCGGTCGCTGATCATACACGCGCGCGAAGACGCAGAAGCTGAGGAAGAAGAAGAATATGACAAGCCCCCCCAAGAGCCGTCGAGAAGGTTAAATCAGCACCCAGATGTGTTAACCTTAAACCGGGGAGCAGAGTGGAACCTCTTCTTTTCCCCAGTTTTGGCCTACAAGACTGTATTTTCTTCGCCTTTCTTCGGCTTTGTTCTTGTCTAGGTTGAAACAATAATAATCGACACTACGGAGCAGAGAGTCTGGAGGACCGTGATAGTATCATTTTATTATTAAGGGAGGTCCGAAGGACAAAATGTGATGCTAGTCTGTGCCTTATCAGATGTCAAGTTTGATTTGTTTCTTGGTTCAGGGGCCGGGGAGGGGGGGCCCCCCCCCCAACCGCCCCTCCGCCCCTCTCTCTCTCTCTCCCTCTGGGTCTGGACAGACTCGCTGACTACGCAACATCAACATCAACACCAACATCATTATTGAATTGAATTGAGATTCCTCCGCACGTCCGCCCACGCCTGCGCCCGTGGCCATATACATGCATGCATGCATGCAATGCGTGCATGTTGTGGTAATTGCAACGAATTTCGAAAGAAACAAAAAAAACCGGTTTGCTGCAAAACGCCCGCCAGGTGATTGGACCACCGGGCGCCGGTGCGGTGTGGGATCCGCGCGCATCCGGAGGCGGTATTATTACGGACTCACCGTTGAGAGGGAGACAGAGAGAGAGCATTATTATTATCCGACATGTACGGAGTGAGTATGTAGAGATGTTTGGCGGTACTACCTCTGAGAAAATAAGCGAAAGCATGGCGGAGCGGCTTTTTTGGACATCAGTCAGTCAGTCAGTTAGGTTGACTAGCCCTAGGCCGATCCAGAACGCATTGTTTTTTTTTCTTGTCCTTTCTAGCTTCCGCTTGAGGAGAGAGATTGGCTTAAGAGCCAGGATGGGCCGAGATAATCCTATAACAGTAGTATATTATTATTATTATTTGGGAAAATTTGCCGAAGGTGACCCAAGGGCCGGCGCCGAACTGAGCGAATTTCGCAGTAGTGCATAAGCATACATACATACTGCATATTGCATGTATGTACATAACTACTGGTAGCGAGGCGAGAAGAGATGAGCAGCGCATGGCGGGCGCAGCGCACATCGCATCGCATCGCAGCGCATCGCGTGGCGTGGCGTGGCAGCAGCGTGGCATGGCATGGCACGGCATGGCAGGGCAGTGCAGTGCAAAGCACAGCTCACTCACTAACGAGTATGATGATTCTGTCGGAGCCCGCATTCCAATGCGGCCGGCTTTGCGATTTCCCACGCCAGCCGACCGGACTGCACTAAGTAACTAGCCAGCTAGTTAGCTAGATAGCACGATTCCTGAGCTGCGACTGGCCGAAAGGTTCTCTTCCTGCTACGACTGGCTGATCTGGTCTCTGTCATCGCCGCCGGCCTCGCTTGCGAGCTGGCTCAGATCATCATCATCATCATCATCATCATCAACATCCGTGCTCCAGCCCGCTAGCTAGCTAGCGATCTTGAAATGCCGACATATAGGCGCAGGGAACAGGACCCGAGCCCCGTTTCTGCTCGTTCTGTTTTGCGCACAACACCCGCCCGGCACAGCCCCCCTCCGTGCAGGGGGTAGTTAGTTACCTCCAGCGCAAAAAAAAAAACAAAAAAGCAAAGCTGTTGGGCATCCCTGGCCCCTGGGCGGGCTTATCACCGCCGGCTTTTTTTTGTTTTTTGTTTTTTGTTTTTTCCTGTTAGGGATCAGGGAAGATGACTTGCAGATTCGAGACGCATCAACTCTCACACCACCTCGCATAGAAGAGGCATGCTGCATGCCCCCCCATCTCAGCCCAACAGCAACGGGCAACAGCTTGTTTTTTTTGCGACCACGCCGGCGAATTGACGGAGACGCAACAGAGAGACCAAAAGAGGGGAAGTTTGCGTTTCGGCCAGCTCTCTCTCTCTCTCTCTCTCCCCCACCCTCCGTGCTTGGCGCGCAGTGCATGATTCCAGTTCGTATTTGCCGAGTGTGTGTGTGTGTGTGTGCTACTAGAATTTCTCAGTAGTAGTAATAATAGTCATGCTATCCCGCCCGTACTGCTTATTGCGACAGCCCACCACGCACGCACGCGCCGGAAGATTTCGCCGGCCAGGGGGGGAGGGAGGTCAGGCCCCCTTCCCTCGCCCTTGGCGGAGGCTTGCCGCTGCCCGCTCGATTCAGGCCTGCTCTGGCTGGTGCTGCTGGGCCGGAGACAGACCGGCCGCAAGGTGGGCTTCTGGGGTTGCAAGGGGGGGCAAGCGGGCGGCGGCGGCGGTCGTGTCGCGGCACATCAAGCATCCCTGCGCTGCCGTGAATATCCTTGAGCATGTTCCTGGCCCGGCTGCGACTTGGGGGCCGGATTGGCACTCAAGAAAAGCAAAAAAGCTTTTTTTGATGCCGAATCGCTATTGGGTGTGCGCGCGCGCGTCGGATCGCATTATTGTTGCTGTCCTTGATTTTGCGCCGGCTGGTCTCGTCATGATGATGAGAGGTGGTGGTGGGTGGGTGGGTGGTGATGATGGTCATGATGATGATGCTGATGCTGCATCAGATGGCCTGGATTTCAAATACACCACCACCACCACCATCATCATACTCCGTAAAAACTTGGACGCAAGGCTGGCCGGGAGATTAACTCGCCGCTCGGGTTGCGCAGGAAATTGACTGAATAATGCGCTTGGAGGAGAGCTGCCCATCGCGCGACCGCATTCGAAGGGCGTGCGCGCGCTGCGGGATATCCCGCATGCTCCCTGGTTAGTTAGTTACCCGGCAATCAAAATGCAATAATGCGATAGAGAAACCGGTTGTTCTAGAAAGAAAAAAAAAAAAAAACAGATAACCAGCCACCACACGGCGACGACAACGGCCCGGGGGAGGCTTCACGCAGCGCTGCTGGTCCTGCGGGAAATGATCATCCTCCCCTCCAAAGACTGCCGCTACTGCCCGTCATGGCCGGCGAGCGAGCAAGCAAGACACGGGGCAATGCGACACCCCGCACCCACTGATACGCACTCTCCCGACCTCGAGGTTGACAGACTGTGTTATCGTTCTTGTTGTCATCACAGACGATGGCCAGCGGTTGCCAGCAACGGCCCTGCATGAGCGGTGCAGACAGACCCAGCCGCCGGCCAGACCCAGCGCGCGGCCCCCGGGCAACCCCCCCCCCCCCCCCCAGGCCTTCAGGTCGTTGCCCGCACCGCCGCTGGGCAACGGCCACCCACCCACCAACTCCAGACTCCATGCTTCCCGTCGATTCCCTGTCCCTTCAAACGACCACAAGAACAGCTGGCCTCTGCCCATTATCATGATTATTCAGCAGCCCACCCACCCACCCACAAACAAACAAGCTCAACCCCTCACTTGCCCGCCTTTGATCGGGACGGGGTGTGAGGCCAGCCAGGGGGGGGCCGGTGTTCTGCATTAATTATTATTATTTATTATTGTCTAACAATCTATGCCCTTCTAGTCGACGCGCCAACTGCTTCGACCGTGTTTCTAGCCGAACCTTTTTTTTTTTCCCTTCCTTCGTCGTTCATGCTCCTCTTCTTTTTGTTCTCGCGAGAGATAACCACTTGGTACTCCGCACTTACTGCCACGCCCGCCGCGCACGTGCTGTTTGTCGCGTTTGTATCCGGCACGTGGCGGCGCCCAATCGGACTGCGCGCATGTGACGACGGCCGTTGAGTCAGATTAACGAGCCTTGTCATGCGTTGTCACTAGCTAGCTAGCTAGCTCGCTGGTGGGCGACACGACGGCACCGCTGCTGCCACCGGCTCGCGTCGTGAGGGCCCGAGACTAACTAACTAACCAGCTAGCTAGCTAGGCCAGCCAGTCGGCCAGCAAGCCGTCCGTCCCTGCCAACACCGCTGACTACCACCCAACGGGCCTCCGTCTTGTTTTTGTCCTTTTAATCTTTCTCCCACAGCCCGTTGCGCGGTCCAGCCGAACCTTGGAGCCCTGACTTGCACACCAATCGGAAACAGCCTGCCACGAACCAAGCGGAGCCGGGTCCCATCGTCGCTTGTGCTTTTTCCTCACCCCAACGCCCGCTGGCGCTTATCCTCATGATCTGCAGCCAGGAGGGAGCACAACCCTGACCTAATCCTTTGGGAGGGGGGGGGAGAAAGGATAAAAAAGACCAACAGTAAAAAAAAGAAAGCATGAAAAGATCTAGAGCAAGAGGATGAATAATATGGAGAGAGCCAGCCGGAAAAAAGAAATCGAGAGTGGGAAGGGCCTAGGAGCGCGGGGGGATGCGTTATCACCCGTGCATGGCCACTAACCTGCCACGATGGAAGTGATGGAAGTGATGGAAGTGATGGAAGTGCTGGCGGCAGACATGTGTGTCATCGGGCACTCCGCCAGCTACAAAAGTCTGGTAACTGGTAACTAGCTACTAGCTATGTGCTACCGACAGCTGTGGCCCTGATCCCCGCTGCCGCTGCCAGGGAAAAAGGGGCAGACCCGGCCGGCGAGCGCGTGCACGAAACGTGTCCACCCGGGATGTCCATCGGGCGCTGCAATCTGAGTCCCCAAAACAAAAAACAGCTGCAAGAAGCAGATCAAGAAAAAAAAAAAAAAAACAAGCAGAGAAAAAAGAAAACGCAGCCTTGGAAAAGAGGACCTTCATCATAATCCTCATTCATCATTTCATTATCATAAAATAATAAATTAATAAGACTAAAGAAAACGAACGGGTCCTTTTTTTTTTTTTTTTGAAGATTAACTATAGCGGAATAAAAAGTCAGCCAGGAAAAACCGGCTTTTTTGCCGGTTCCTTGGAATGGATCTCTATCTCTTGCAAACAAATACAAACACGCACACACACACACACGCGCGCGACTCCCGCGCGTTCCTGACAGCAGGATATTTGGAATAATAGTCAGCAATAGCGCTCCTCACATATACCCGGTTCCTCTCTCTGACATAGGCTGAGAAGAATGCGCAAGCAAAAAAAGCAGGGCAGGACCGGCGCCTCTTCCGAGTTTTCCGCCCCTTTCTTCGCCTTCGGTAGCATCGTCACCATCGTCACCATCATCACCATCATCATTACGTTCATCCCCGCTCTGTCTCTTTTTTGCTCGTCGTCATCAGCTAGCTCGCTAGTTAACTGTGGCTGTTCGTGTGGTCACTACTGAGCTAGGGGGGCGGACCCCCCCTTGTCCTTCTTCCATCCCGGACCCCTGGCCTGATCCTGTGCGAGGACCGCGATCGCAGGCCCACGAACCGAGCACCCGTTCAGCCCTTCCTTGCCCCAGAAAACCCCACAACACGCCAATCTTGCCTTGCTGACCGCCAGTAGAAAGAACAAAAAAAAAGGCTTGGGGCGAGGGCTTGGGTAGGAGCTGTTTCTGTCGTGCTTCTGTTCTGCTCATCTCCTCCACACAGCCTCTCTATGTCTCGCTCTCTGTTAGTCAGAGAGGAAGGGAAGGGGGGATTTTTTCCCTCTTTCATGAATCGACTGCTCTTCCTCTTTTTTTCTTTTCTTTTTCTGGCTGTTTTATCTGTTTAGGCTCCGCTCGTTACACGCGACGCCGGAGCGAGACAGCGCCGCGACGACCAGCACAAGACAAGCAACGTGATATGCGTCCTTCCGTCGCTACCGTTACTTGCGCGGTGGCCCATATATACTTTCTCCGGTTTTCTTTTTTGCTTCACTCTGATTCATGCGCTGGAGTACTATTTTGGTTTTTTTTTTCTCGCTTCGTCGTCAACACCGTGATATGTATATGTTGCACCTCGGGCTCTAGGCGCCGCTGCTCTCGGCATGTGAGCTTCCTGATGCTTTCCTCCATTGTTCCATCCTGCGCATCATCATCGTCGTCGTCCGCCAAACCCCGATGAACGGTGATTCGATGCGCGGTGCCGTCCGCTTCTCTCTCTATCTGTTTCTGGGCCTCTCGTCCCGCTCTCGAGAGTTTCTCGCTGTTTCACTCGCACTGGTCTTACTGGCGGAACTCAGTGTGCGCAGGAAATGAGCTCTTTCGTTTCTGGTGCCACTTTTTCTCTCTCTCTCTCTCTCTCGTTATTAGTCATGCTCCCTCTTCGCCGTGTGTTCCGGCCTCTCATTCGGAAGTCCTATACTCCGGTTTCAACGCCCCCCCCACTCTCTCTTTCCCCCCCCTTTCTTTTACTTTTAGCTTCCTCCCCGTCCCTGCCATGACGTTGCTTGTGTGTTCGGCGCTGGCACGGGCACATGATACCTCAGATCTAGACCCAGAGGCCGTCTATCTCCAGCGCCCTTTTTTCGTTTGTCTCGCCTCGCCGGCGGCGGCCATGTACGCACGCACGCACCGTCCACCCGCCCACTCTCCGATGGGGATCATCCTGCGTCCAAAGCTCCCAAAAAAACCCACAAGGTAAGCTAGTTGTCCAAGTCAAGAAAAAAAAAAGGTAAGGCACACGCGCCTTGGTGGCTGCTGCACTGTCGACCCTTTTTTTTTTTTTCCCAACAAGTCTGGGCATGGACTTTTGTTGAGATTTCTGCTCTCTTCCCCTCTCTCTCCGGCCCCTCTTCTTACTCCCCCTATTTTTTTTTTTTGGCTTGACTTGTGATTCCTGCCTCCGTACGGAGTACTCCTCCCCCCTTCCCCCCAGTCAACCCCTTAGCATAAACGCCGTTGAAACCATGTTCCACATGAGTTACGACGCGACGTTCCAGATTTTTGCCGCCCTAGGCAGTTTAACTAAGCTAGCCTTGATGCCTAACTAACTAAACCAACGACCATCAACAAAAAGTAATAATACGAACATATCAGCAGGAAAACACACACACACACGGCCGAAAGGAGAGTTGTAAAAAAAGGGCCGAAACACGAGAAAAAGGAAAAGAAGAAAAAAAAAAGGATACCATACCCACTTCCGTTTGACGCCGAAGGACGCAAATCTTACAAACACGCAACACACACACACACACACACTCACACAATGCACTCACATGCAGCTGTGCGATATTTTGCATTTCCTTCTTCTTTTTTTTTTTGCGTTTCTGCTTGTGGTCCGCGTGCGCCTTGCATCGTGTTACACGGGGGGGGGGAGTTTGACGTAACGTCCACAGGCCGGATGACAATGAATTTTGGGGGGAAATTTTTTTATTTTTATTAGTTTTGTCCTTCTTGTCTCTCCCCCTTGCTTGTGATGGTGACCTCTTTTTTTTTTTTTTTTTTTTCTTTCCGCCGTGCATGAATCGCGAGTGCCGATATAACAATATCAGTGGAACCAAAAAAAAAAACTATATGTGTGCGCAATATCGGGCGATTGGTTTCTAATTGGTGCCTCGAGCAAATCAAACGCTCGATGCCTGGGGAGACTTACGCGTATGTCGTGCTTCTGACACCTTAAGGGAAATGACATGATCTGATATCGTGGGGGCCGGGCGTCCTTCCCTTTTTTTTTTAGATTTGAAGCATAAGATAGGCAGATGAAGGAATACCGATCTACCGTGCTGTAATGGGGGGTGGGGGAGCCGTGTGCTAAAAACAGGTGTCATCGTTGGTGTCACTGTTGTTGATGTTGATGATGATAATGATGGAATGCGAGCTGGTCTTGTGGAATGTCACACACATACATCTTTTTTTCCCATCGGTATTATTAAAAAGGATCAATCTGAGCTGATGCCAGCCTTATCCCAGCCCCCTTCCACCCCCTTTTCGCCCAGAGGTGCTCGTTGACAGTTGGGCAGGAATACATCGAGCCTGTTCTGCATGGCGTGATGGCGTGGGTGATTGGCCGTTGACTGAGGCGGGTTACTATCTGTTAGGTAGGTTATTACCGGAAATGGAAAAACGTCGTGCAGGGCTTTTTTTATTTTTTCTGCGACGTAGAGATTATTGGAATTTTATTTTGAGATATGGATGTGGGGGAGCGGTATGGCCGGGTTTGTTGGAGGCGTTGATAGTAGGGTAGGTGGGTAGTTATATGTGGTACAGGGAAGTTTAAGCCGGTTGTAGAGAGAGGGTGGTTGCAGGTGGGCATCCCGTTTGTCTGCTTATCTGTTTGTCTGCTTTTGAGGAGAGAGGAGTATGGGGGCGGTGGTAGTATGTAGTACTGTCCGGAAATCTCCTCCTTGATGGCTGCCGGAGGGAAATTGATAGTGTGGGCATATATTCCCTAGCAATATGTATTCCAGGCACTTAAGGGCTTTGATATCAATCAGATCAAGTAGGATTTCTCTAGTATAATATGCTATTAGAAGATGAAAAAAAAAAAGAGCAAACTATCAGAAACGACTGTAGTGCAGAAATACCCAAGTGTCCATCCAAGGGCCAACGGGGAAGATTATGCCAGGAAATAACAATGAAGAAATGACAGCTAGACATGTATATATATAGCATTTCGCAGTCTTACAGAACGAGATGGCAAGGCAAGAAATCAGTATATCGTCATCCCAGACATCAAAATCATCCAAACCAACAGAAAAGGAAAAAGGAAGAACCCCGAGCAAGAATATATATATATGTACAATCCCATCCAAAGAAAAAGATGTATCACGAATAGCCCAAGGAAAGGATATCAAAAAAAAACAAGAATAGAAACCGAAATATCCTCTCCCCACTATCGAACAGGAAACTAGAAAAGAAAAAAGAAGAAAAAAAGTAGAAGAAAATCATCTTCTGGAGTCTGAATCGGGAGCGTTATTCTCTACAGACCGCTCATCATCCTTCCCATCATCACTTCCCTCATCGTCCTCATCATCACTGTCCGTGCTATGCCGGCTGCGGCCATAATGGCGGTCGCCGCCGTTCTTGCGCTTGTTCTCCTTCCGACGATCGCGGTAGTTCCGCGCTGTTCCCAAAATATTGTCAGCTCTCCTAACTTAGAAATATAGAAAATATATGAATGCATCACTCACCTCGAATCTCCGCGGTGCGGATGGCGTACGCCTGGATCTCCTCGCGCGAGAGCACGCGCAGCACGATGACGTAGTCGGAGCGCTCCTCGAAGCGCTCGAAGCCCTCCAACGCGGCCGGGTTGACGAGGCGGCGGTCGATCTTGGTCCAGCGCGCGCCGGGCGGGACGCCCTGCTTCGGCGCGTCCTTGAGCGGCGCCACGCCCTCGCGCACCGCGCTGGGGTCCTCGGGGAATTTCTGCGTCGGCTGCTTCAGGATGCCCTTGGGGGTGGGCTCGTTGTTGTTGCTGCTGTTGTCCTTTTTTGCTGGCGTTTCGGGTGATTCTTTGCGGGCCGGGCTGGGGGATACGCGGCTGCGGTTGCTGCCGCCGTTGCTGAGCTTGGGGCCGCCCGAGTCGTCTTTCTCTCGATCATGGTGTCGACTGCCACCTTTGGATTCGGAGGTTCGGTCGTTTCGACGACGTGAGCTCCGGCCGTACAGATGCTTCATGCTGTCATCTGCAGAGGAGACATCGGTATCACTCCCGGTCTCGTCCCGGGACGGCCGTTGCAAGTCACGGTCCTTTCGGCTTCTTCTGCGCGGACTGCGATTGCGGTCGGAATACCCGTCGCGGATATCCTTGGAGTAGCCGCTGGCAAGCCCCGCCGACGCAAGGAGCCCGCCGGTCATGGCGTACGTGGAGTCGGAGTCGCTTCTGCCCGTTTTTCGGTCGTTCTTGACGCTGGGGCTGGGCTGGCGGACGATGGTCATGTACGGCTGGTCGTCCACCACCACCACGCCATCGTCGTCTCGACGGATGCGGTATCCGCGCGAATCCGTGGAGGTCTCGCTGTCATTGTACGACGGCTTGGCCTTGGCCTGGTGAACCGAGACGGGCGCTCGTTGCGATGGATGACGTCGAGGGACGTCCGCGGCACGGGGCGCCTCCGAGCCAGCACTACGGCCGTGGTCTCTGCGGTCGTCATCCTTGCGGGCATTCTCAGCACCCTTGGAGGACGACATGGGGCCGTGGTACCGCGAATCACTCCAGGACTGCGGCAGGGATCCATCCAGGGCGTTGAGGCTGACGGGACGCGGCGCGCTAGAAGGGTTTGTGCGGCGAGGAGCGGGCTTCGCGGAGTCCACCCAGTCGTGGATGAACTCCTCGTTCAGGTTGGTATAGGAATAGGCGTTGTTGAGATCGATCTTGGTGGGCTTGCGGTCGGTTTTGTACACGGGATACAGCTTGCGGGTGCCTCGACTCCCATTGGCGGCAATATACGCGGCGGGGTCCTTTTTGGCGCGGGGCACGAAGGTATTGGTGACGGTGCTGATGGTGCGGCGGCGCGCGGAGGTAGATTGCGGCGGCAGGTGGCGGTCGGCGTCCTCGCTGGGGTAGTAGGCGGCCGGATGGTGGACTGGCGAGCGCAGGCGGTCGTAGTCGGCCATCAGCGGGCGGGTGGTGGGCGTGGCGGGCAAGATCATGCTGGTGGGACGGGCGCCAGTCGCGATGGTGGTGTTGCTGCGCGGGCGCAAGGCCGGGCCGTCGGGGCGGGTTACGGGCGGCGGCGGCGGCGGTGGTGGGCTGTGCAGATACGACGACTTGGGCTCCATGAGCAGCGGCTCGCCGGGCGGGCGACGGGGCTCGAAGGGAGCGCGGGCGGCGGTGGAAAAGGTGCCGTCCGGGTTGGCGCGCGGGCGCATTTCGTGGACGTTGGCCTCGACCAGGTAGGCGACGTTGCCGGTCGACAGCACAGGGTCAATGATGGTGCGGGTTTCCGCGGGGTATCGCGAGACGCTCATGATGGCGAGAAGGGAGTCTGAGGGGTTTTATATATACACGACGCGAGGGCGGCAGAGGGATGGTTATCGAGGTCTCGCTCTCTGGCAGCTGACGGCCGGAGGGGCAGCGGCGAGCCCAACGGTACGACGGGGGGCGCACAAGGGCTCAGGCGCCTTGACGGCTCGCTCGCCGGGCTGGTAGGCGATTCGTGGGCGGTGGAATTCTCCGGTTGGTGGTTGGGCGGCAGCCAGGCACGGTAGCACGGGCGGGCGTGGAGGTAGGAGGGGGGAGGGGTAGAGCGGAGAGAGAGTAGAGAGGATAATAAAGAAGCGGGAGAGAGAGAGAGTGTGTGAAGAGAGAGAGTGAAGAGAGAGAATGAAGAGAGAGAATGAAAAGAGAGAGAGAGAGAGAGAGAGAGAGAGAGAGAGAGAGAGAGAGAGAGATGAGGTGAAGTCAAGTCGAAGCGGCAGAAGGAAGACAGGCGGTGGGGACGCGGCTGAACTCAATCGGGGCGACAGCCAGTGGTTATAACTAACTAACCAGGCATTGGGCACGCCGTTGGGCTGCGCTGATTAGCGGGCGAGACGCTGTCTTAACTACATAGTTACTACTACTACTAGGTACCTCCCGACCAGCGCCCCGCTGGCCGTCCCAAACTCGCGCCTCGCCTGTAACTAAGTAACAGACAGACACCGCCGTCTATCCTCACGAGCAGCCTCGCCGCGCCTCACCCAGTCGGCCCCGAAGACCCGCGCCCCGGCTCGCTCGGCCGCTTTGCCCCCGTTGCTCCGCCCATGATGCCATCCGCGAGCCTCACGCGCGCGCCCGTACGCCCGGAGTACATCCTGCGAAGTGAAGCGCCCCGACGAGACCATGCTTCTCGCCCCGTCCGCCTCCCGCAGCCTGGTCGTGGGCGTGCGATGTCCCTCCAGGTATACATACATGTCCCTGAGGAGCGAACATGCACGCCCTTCTGCCCGGATGCAAGCCCAAAAACGAGGCCACGGGCTGCCAGCTCCAGCTTGTTTCGTTATGTACTCCGTATGCACATCAAAATAATCCTGTTTGTACACCACGCCCGCCGCGTCGCCAGGCGGTGGTTGTGAGGCTTTGGTTTTGCTGCACAAAAAAGAAGCTTTTGCGCCGTCCAATCGGCCAGTGGAAAGCAGAAACCCAAACCTCGCCTTGCAGAACCGCCAGCTGGTGTGGATGCGTATTCTTTCTTTCTTTCTTTCTTTTTTTTTTGGCGTCTGGCGCTTTGGCAGCCTTTGGGTATCAATGTGGCTCTGCGGTTCCTGGACTAACTAGTTAGCTGCGATGCGGAGACGCCATCTCGGCCGCCAGGGTTTCCGCCCAAGGAAAGGAACTCCCCCCGCCGCGCTCGCGCTCTCTCGACAAATAATAACAGAGAAGAACGGGCGATCCGCGGGTGCGGGACGGCTCTCGGGCAAGAAGTGCGAACCTGCTCAAAACCAGGTCCCGTTGGGCAGCAGCTGTCAAATATTATGCCTGTTTCATAAACCATCCAGGCTGGATCCTTGGAAAAGTGGCGTGGTGTCCGGCTCTTCTTATTATTATTAACATTCTTCCTCTTGAGCTCCCGCAGCGAGCAAACTCCGAGCAGACCTGTCTCTCGGTTCCCCAGGGGCTTTTAAAATTAGGAATACCTCACACTCCTGCGTCTTCAGGCCGCCCCCTGTTGTTGCCCAACCGCCACCAAGTGCCGGCCTTGGCTCGCGACCCAAGGGAATCGGGCATCCATCGTGGAACACGGCTGGAATGAGTTTAAAAACTCCGAACTATCTCCCTACAACAATACAAAAACAGGATAAACGAAGGACCGCGAGACAATGTTTTACCCCAGCGGCCAAATAATCTATTACCTGCCTTTACTCCCTACACAGGCGCATGCAACTACGCATGTCCAGCCAAGAGCGCGCGAAGTGTCCTCAAAATCACTTCAATACAGCGATCAGCGGCCCTACGCCATGCTTTTTCATCAAAAATCTTGAAATTATTGCGCTGGATATCTCGGTACATAAGCAAATTCAATGGGCTGATTGAGATTCAATCAGGCGCGACACATCACTTTTGGGATCAGCACGCATATATGCGTTGTTGCTCCCTAACAGGCCAGAACTGAGATCATTATACAAAGGGCCAATGGCGAAGTGCATCAACCAAGCATTTGGATCTCTTGGTCTGCCTCCATGGGCAGAACAGATATGTTGGATTCCAATATATCTTTACGCACATATGGGTTATCAGCGCAAAGATCTCAAGGTATGCAGTGAATTTAGCAGCAAACACAACTAATCGTCGCTATATCATCTGCCCATAAGGCCGCCATGAACCACCTAGAGTAGCCTTTCAAAGAGACTTGGGTGGGGTGAATTCAAGTAAGTTCATTGGAAGTCTGGCACCTACTAAACACTAATCAGCCAATGCTATTGTCTGTTGGCTATCAGGATACACTCTGCATAGGTTAATAAATGGTGTCTGTGGTAGGACTTGGGGGATCTCACCTTAATACAAGCGTGAGCACATCTGTCCATAAAAAAATATTGGCAACGTGTAAATAGCTGACGGCAAAGTAAGTTGAGTCATGGGAAAGCCATTCTTTAATAGCTGTGCATTACTGGGGAAATAGTGGCACTCCATACATATCAAGCTTCATTTTGCTACGTAACCTGTCTTGACTCTGGCGGTAAAAGAAGGGACTGCAAAAGAGGGTAGTCAGGAATGCATAGCGAATGTGCGTGCTAAATAATGGCAGACATAAAACACCAGAGTCCGCCAGGTCAATCCAGCGATTGAATTGTGTTGGGTGTTGCGCAACAATGCTTGCCACTGACTCTCCAACGCGGGAAAACGACCGTTTGACGTGGTGGAAACTCAGCCAAAACGCCAAGTCACGTGTCACCGCCATCGGCTTCGACAAACAAACTCGCACTCAACTTCATCCTCACCATCAACCGTCAACCATCCACCAAAGCCTCCAAAATGCTCGATGCTAATGGGAGACAGGTGAACCCTTATCTCAAAGTGACTCATCAGGACACGAACCTGCCGCATACCACCTGTCGAGGGCACGTTCCAAGCGTTCCTCGGATCTTACTCTCGGCGGCTGCTCATCAGGCTGCGCCATCATGATTTCGAAGCAAATGCGATAATTAATTACCTAACTAGTTAACTAATTAGCGGGCCGGGCTGTGGCCCTCTTATCTAACGAGTGCAAATGATAGCCCCCACCCCGGATTATGAAGTACACCCTGCGTGTTATCCTCCGGCTCTCCTTTACTCGTTCATTTTGTTCTTGCCCTCGGCGCCTTTAGAAATGCCTCGCTGGCTTTGAAGCCTCTCGTGGGGAGGTTTTTTTATTACAATTTGCCTTGGAACCCAGCGCCCAGCATGCTGCCTGCATCTCTGGTTCACTGATCGATCTCGCATCGACCTCTCATGCAGGGTGCGAGGTTGATCTGCAGCCCCGTCGGTCGCCGTCCCTGTGACCCCCTTTTCTCAGGAACGATGACGCCCTGGGCCAGCCGACCTCAACACAATATACCGCAATCGCGTCTCCCCTCATGCTTTGCCTTTGCTAAACACTGGTTGGGAACTTCGCGTCGGCGCCTCGGCTTTGCTTGATATCCCAGCGGCGCTGCTGCTCAGCCCGTCGACTGG
This sequence comes from Ophidiomyces ophidiicola, assembly GCF_022830035.1. Classification (NCBI taxonomy): domain Eukaryota; kingdom Fungi; phylum Ascomycota; class Eurotiomycetes; order Onygenales; family Onygenaceae; genus Ophidiomyces; species Ophidiomyces ophidiicola. Next base: position 65,136 of record NW_026054656.1, read on the forward strand.
ATCGTGTTTCCCTACCGCGGCGGGCGCTTACGTATGTTGGTTATCTATGTACCTCCTATCCTACTTTCCATCTATACGGCTTTTGAGCAGCTTCATTTTCTGCGCGGTCAGAATGGTCATGGATTTGATGACGCCCCCCCTTTTCTTTTCTTTCTTTGCCCTACGGTTTTCAGTTTATCTGGAAAAACGGGGGCGCCTCCTTTGCCTCTGGGTACTCCGTCTGTCGTTTACCTCGCAATCGCCCTCAACAGCAAGCCCTACTCTGCCTCCTGAAGCCCTGGGGGCTGGCTGCCTGGCTTTGCTATCCCAGGCTCGAGCTTATAAGAGGCCGTCTTCCCCATGAGTATCTCTGTTAATCACACAGCATCGAATCAGTTATCAACGACCTACCAGTATTTTTCCTGTTGTTGATTTATTTCAATCTTTATTGCAGAATTCAAGACTTAAACACACAGCAAGATAATTTATCAGATATCATCTTTGATTCCATCTCCCCCTAAGAGTTCTTTTGTATTTACAGAACTCCCCCATATAGCATTGTATTCTCAACAAATCAACAACCAGACAAGTCAAAATGACCAACTACTTGTCCAATCCGAGTAGCAATAAAACAATGGCACACAACGCCCCAACATGCGCCCATACCAACCACCCGAACATACCCTCACAACCCCCAGCCTTGCTCAGAGCCACGCACAGCAGAAAAATCACCAACTCCGAACTTTGGGCTTCTCTCCCCGCGCGCACCAATCACCCTCGCTCGCAAGATGCAAGCTACATGGTCCTCCTGGCCCACCACGTCCCCCATTCGCCGCCGACGCCGCAGCAATTTGCGCGACCGTCCATGCGAGGCTGGTGGATATGCCACACCGAGGGCCATATCAACAACCCCGATCTCGCCCCAGAGTGCTGTTCGCAATGCGATCACTTCAAGTGTCCTCTGTGCGAAGTTCTTTCGTGACAAACTTCACTGTCGTCTTACCGACAACGTTTGCGTTAATTATTTTTTTTTTTTTTTTTTTGACTGGTTGATTTTCTACATTGTTGTGCTTGATTGGCAAGCACAACGACCTAACTCTACCTGCTTACACACCCTTTCTTCGAAAGCTCCTTGGTCCAACCACCAGCCTTGTGGAACAAGGGGCCGGTCTCATATATATTCTTTTTCCTCATCACGTGTGTTTTAAGCCCCATGGGGGGAGGCTTCGGACGGAAACCCCGGCGTTCGGAAATAACCTTCCGCCTCAGTGTTGGAAACTGGACTCTTTTTTTTCTCTTTCTTCTTTAATCTTGTGGGGTTGTGCAATGCCGGCCGTTCTTTACTAGGATATTTTTTAATGTGGCTGCTTCTGGCTATTTATATTGGCTCTAATGTACGAATATATTGTGTGCTGGAATTTCGGGGTCCATGTATTATTTAATAGAGTGATGCTGCTTATCTTCTGACATAGTTATGTACTATTAACATTATTGACTTACTTGAGCGGTTGCGCTCCGATAAATAAAGTTAGATAGTATGAAGGACCATAATCAGAAGAACAAAAGTTTATGAAACTGTCTCAGTCATTCAAAGCTCTCTTCTATCGATTAACTATATATTTTCATGGCCTAGGAAAGTGGATTTCCAAAACGCCGGGCGATTCGATCCTCTTCGCCAATGCTAAAGCTTCCCGAAAGACAAATATGCCAAAAGCTGTAACCAAACCAAAAACAGATAAAACAGTGAAAAATCCGAAAAACGACTAGTCTCCAAAGAGCGACCATTGAAGCAGAATATATATAAGAACAATAGAGCATAGTACAACAGGAATATTCATAGTGTTTGAATACAAATTTGGACCAAAGGCCAGGGAAATCGTCATGTCAGTCACTTGTCACTCAGCCCTGCCTCCCGTTTTAACCTCTGTACCACAGGACCAAACGCGTACGCGCTCTCCTGGCTGCTGTGGTCCGAACAGGGGCTGTGTTTAAGGGGCACCAGCCATTCGAGCACGCTGTGCCCCATGACATCGCATAGATTTGCAAGCGGGCTGCCAAGATCAAAGGGGTTCTCTCCGGGGTTGGTAGACAGGATGGCAAATTCACGCGAGGGGCCGGTTGATGTGGTGGTACTGGCTGAACTGGAAGATGGGAGGATGGCGGTGCCCGGGTAGATGACGATGGGGGTTGGATGCTCCCGGGTGGATTGAAACTCGCGAAAATCCTTGGGGCGGGAAATAAACACGGCAAGAGTCCACACTTTGGTTTGATACGTGAGACTTTCGATGGTCGAACAGTTCAACCAGGCGAGGTGAAGAGAGCTAGATAGCATTCCAAGAGAGAAAAGGAAAAAGAGGCCAAATCTGATATACCGTTAACGAACCACATAGGACAAAGGGGGCAGGGTATGGCTTACAAGCCCAACGCAACGAGCCACTGAACCTCCAAGTATCCCGACTGTTTCATCTTTTATTAGCCCAAATAGAGGGTGGATAGAGGGGATCAAAACGTACGTCTTGCCGGTATTCAGCAACAAATATAGAAAACACGGTAACATTGAAAGTCGTAAACAGAAACGTATAAAATAGAAACTGGAGGAAAAATTTAAACGAATTTTCACAGATGACTCCACCAACCCTGGAAATTCAGAAGTTAGCGTTTTTGTATTTGCGGCCTTCAGAAATCGATATATTTACCAGGGGCAAAAGTGATCGAGCTTCCGCACGCAGCGATCTACTTCACTGCAATGATGCGACCTATCCGTTTTCCATTGACAACAAGTTGGGCACCAGGGGGGCCGACCATCTGGCTGGCAAACAAATATGTCTTTGCAATAATATGCCTCGAGTCCGTACGCATCGATAGGGTACGGCGAGGTTTCTGTTTTCTTGTCGCCCTGATGTTTCTGTTTAGCGGAGTGCGCACTACTAGGGCGAGATCGGCTTCTTGATGACCGGCGTCTCTTCTTTTTGGATTCGGTTTCAGGGGAATTCAACGTGTCCCATTGATTCCCACGGGGTAGGAACCCAGGATTCAGCAGGATGGTGCTCAAGACTCGCAAGTATGATATGCACACAATAATCAATAAGATGTAATATGGGATCAACAGGCCGATTGCAAGGCCACGTCGAGGCTTAGGCGCCCCGTGGTGCGAGGGAGGATGTATGAAGTAATTAACTAAGAAGTATCAGTAACCGCAGCCCCATGGATAGGAAGAGATAGAAACATACTGCATAGTGGTCCTGTAAAAACGTAGCTGCCGTAGGCGATTAAAGCTGCAAGTACCACGGGAATCACTCGCGCGACAGCGACATTTCTTCTCTTTTCAGAGGCCATTGGCCTCGGGGGGGTCTTGAATAACACCAGAGGCTACCGATACATCATAAGATAGTCGTGAAGACGTTGAGTTTCGTCTGCCTGAAGCCCCTGGGCTGTCTACGCGACCTTGAGGTCGGAATCTTCCTTTATCGGTAGGAAGTGGTCGTCCCCAGACTCTCACGTGATATCTAGGGAGGCGCGGTTGATGACGTCATCAGGGCTTGATTCTTCATCGGAGACTTGGCGGGTGATCTTGGCCGCGCTAGTGTATATTAGGTTAGACTTGCGGCCCGAGTTCGCCTGGCAACAAAACGTCCCAAACAAATCGTCCTCATCGCCCGTCAACTTTGACCATCCATCATCATCTTGACCATCTTCATCATGCATGATGCGTCTTTCATCTGGACTTGTTATTGTGAACAGTAGCTTTATTTTGCGTGTCTAAGTCTGGTATTCTGAGAATGTGTCGACCGAACGGACATGAATGTGCTCTGCACTGCATAGGGCATTCGTACCTCCTTACCTGCGGGGAAACTAATCTGCCCCGAAGTTTTCGCACAGCAAAAGTGATGCATACTTCGATCCCCCAGATCGATCATTTCTTCTTGTCGATCGGAATAGCGCCCAACTTCGTTACATGTCTCCGCCCCTCGACCGCCACACCCGCTCGTGTTTATGCTCCATGACCCATAAGGCCAGGTAAGGCGTTGTCGGTAGCCCTGCATGAGCCAACTCGCCTCAAAATGGCCCCTTTTGCCTTGCACTACCATTGATCAACTATTCTGTTGGCTTTGCATGCTGTTGCTAGCTTCAGAACTGGATCATCGTCGTGTTTGGAAGCGAGCTAAGCCTTGCAGGTGCAACGCGATCAATATTTTGTTCTTGTAAGTATCAGGTTTATCCCCTCCAGAATTCCGAGTATTACTTTTGGGACTCGCGTATTCGATGGTGGACAGAACGGACTTTTGCGTTTGGGGTCAAATCGCATCGGCCCCTATACTCAGTGGCTACTTCGTACTTACTCAGTGTGGCTATGCAGCCAGGCTGGTGGTGGTACTTCTTGTTCTTGACCCAAAATTCATTGCAGGGCTAACAAGGCGGAACCACTGAGAGAGATATGGCCCCTATGCGGACTACGGGCCTACCATCTGCCTATTGTGCTTTCTGCACACTCTTGGACGAATCACATCCTGTATTTGATTGGGACTGGATTGACACCCCGGAAAGGCGACTGTATTCCAGCCATACTCCGCCTTCAAGGCTGCTTCCCTTTTATTTTGTACATTAATGGCTATGCTCCGCGACTCGTCGTAAGTACCTTCATCGCTGTGGATGTTCTTTAACGCGACAGCGCTTCATTTTGCGCTCATTCCATAATGCCCCTTCGTGATTTCCACCATCCAGACTGAATATACCACCTGAGTGCTGACTGTTTGGCCAACTATTGGGTGTGATTGTCGACGTTGGTTGTCTGCTACATGGCTAATGTCAGTCCTTTGCTTCCAACTTTACTTTTATCGCCAATCTAACCAGTCATGGTAGCCTTTCAATTTGCGACTGGATGAATTATACCCCAACCCTCGACTCTACACAGGCATGACGCGTTCAGCGTCGCCGGTCTATTTTTTCTACCCCCCTGATAAACATGGCCGTCGACCAAGCAAACACACATCGCTTCAGTACGCTTCTCCGGTCGATCGCGCGCACCAAGAGGCATTTCGCAGACATCAAATTTCGCAATTCGAATTACATGCGCGCCAATCAAGCTCACAATCCCGAGAGCTCCCCCCACAACGAAGTGTGCCACGAACCCAACAATGCCCCGAGCGATATACAGTACCCCGAAAACGTTATACCCGGGTTTGGTTTTGTTGCCAAAATTGCTCATCCCCTGGACCGTACTCGTCGCTGCATCCGCAATGTATAGGGTGCAATACCCCTAAGTGTCCCAGCTGCACTGAACATATCGTGTCAGTACAAGAACTATCACCGTCCCAGTAAATTACTTTCATAATCCTGCTGCCTAGCATTTCGCTTTGGAGCGGGTTGTGTTATTGCATTCAACATCTTGGTTGCCTTTTGTTTAAGTTATAGGTTCAAAAACCCTTTTTGGTTGGCATTTGTATCTGCCTGGAATTTGTCTCCAGGACAATTCCAAATGTTTAGAGTTTCGGCCGTGGTACCATCAATTGGCTTTTTTCAACGCGGGAAGAAAAATATCTGTTCCAAATTGTGTTGGAGTATTGCAGTGGGTTGATTTTGTGGCATTATACGTTATAGATCAGCATGGGCATCTAGATTTCAGTCCCCCTACGTCAGTTAGCAATGACTCCTCTTGATAATCACGAGAACAGTGTTTTATTTTTAATTTCAATTACGAACCAATCGTTTTCCGTGAAATTAAAGCGTCCTGCTGGGCAAAGAGCCGCAAATGTCCCCCTGCCTTGGTTGCCTGAACTCTGAATCATCGGCTTCACGAACGCAGTTGGTCACGTGATTGGGCCGGCCGTTCGATTGTTTCGGGGGCCTAAAAGAGCAGCGGAATTCGCCGAGGGGAATGCAGACAAGAACAGTGGGAACCCTTGGATGCGAACCTTGTCGCCTGGTCAAGGCCACCGAAATGCCTCGTGTCCTGCTTCAAACTTCGCAGGCAATGACGGCGTGGGCGCCGGCCCCACACACATTGACTCAAACCTCACAAATGACACGCCTTGGAGCCGGGTTCCCAAACAATTATTCGTTTTAGCTTTGGACCCGATCGACGCTGGGTTGTTGCTTATTCGTTTCCCTGGGCTGGCGACTAACGGAGAAGAGCGCCATGCTGCGCAGCGACAAAAGCTTCCTCCAACAGGTACCTAGGCTTCCCTTGGCGCCTTTCCGCCCTCTCAGGGCTTTACAGGCTTCTTTTAGCAGCTGACCTTATCGAGGCGATGCTTTCGAAACCCGAGCAGTTGATGTCCGCCTTAATTTCAGGCATTCATGGCGCATCTACGCCAGTTTTTCGTATATAAAAGTGTTGACTCCTCAGGTGTGACTCTCAATTCAATTCAGTCAACACCTCATCCGCATTGTATTATACTGCAGAAATAAAGCAATTGTATTGATAGAAAATCATTCATTTGCGCATCCAAAGTCAATTCTTCTATCTCAAATTCAATTCAATTCCTCCTTTCGTCCCAGATCAACGAAACTCAACCGTTGTCATGCCACACGCCACTCACTGGGTTTGCTGCCGCTGCGGATTCGGTCCCATGAGCATTGAAAACTACACTTCCTGCATAGGCTGCCAGCACCGCGGCGCAAAATCGCCCTGTTGCCACCACAAAAGCCTTAGATCTCACGCCAGTTACGAGAGCCGCTCAATAGTCCCTTCCTATCCCACTGTCTGCCAGGCAGAACTGGAGAGCATAGTATCTCCAATGGCACATTCGTACAGCCACATGAGCAGCGTACCATATCTGAAAACTGCCACGGATCTATATATCTGCTGCGTCTGCGGTGATGGCCCCAAGGTCTTTCAGCACGAGTCGCGATGCGTTTTATGCAAGCACGATGCATGCGGTTCATGCACGTATGTGAAATAGTGAAAGCAAGAAATTTTTGAGGGTAAGCAGGGATACCTCATACCATTGTTTGAAGGAGATTGTGACTAACAATTCCCTTCTCAGTCCTCTTCTAGGATTTTGAGAACTGTACTTTTATGGTTGCGACGAAGCATTTTTCCTTAGCGATATATGAATGGACGGAACATGATGACATTTTCGGCAAGCGCATGATCGATGGGCATTGGGTATAGAGGGTTACGTGCATTCATTTGCAGGACAACATTGCGCGCGGCGTTTTGAATATTGCGGGGTTGGCATTTGGCATTTTGTAATAATAGAATCTGTGTTTCCTCCTTTTGTTGTGCATTCTAGCCGAGTTCATTTTTGCATCTATAGAATAAGAGTATCTTTGACTTGTTGCGAACATTTTCTTGCCATAATCAGCCTTGAGGGCGGGTTGTTGTGGAAAAAGAACGAGTGATGATGTTAAAATTAGGCGGTTTTCAGCCTCTCGTAACTGCCTTGAGCCCCATCAAGCGTGACCTGATTGGCCCGCCCCGCGGCCACTCAGCGGCGCCCGCCCGAGCCTCAACGTGGGGCAAGTTCGTTATGTCAGCGAACCATCTCTTTCCCCAGGGCTTTGACTTTCCCGCGAACACACGCTAAAACCGCCCAAGCCCTTCCGGAGAGTTTACTGTCTGCGGTCGCCCGGGAACGGCGGCCAGGTGACTGTCGCTGGCCTTTAGCGAAAGGTTGCCTAGAACGCCGTGCCTTATCTCTTGGACGGCATGCCTTGCGAGGCCCCCCGTGCGAACAGTCATGGCAGCTGGAGTACGGAGTGTGTCTTGCTTGAACACCGGGGGCTCCGCCCTCGCGCATGTCGCTGCTTCAGAAACGTGATGTTGAGTCATCGAGAGCCGCTTTTGTCGTTGGCTTTTGGGTTGTGTGTGTGTGTGTTGTGTCGTGTACGGAGTACACCGTATGGAGTACTTACAGTTTCATGAAAGGTACTCCGTACAGGGGTAGGGAATTGATAGCCACTGTGCTCTGTATTCTCAGTGGCTCATTATTATTAGCCAAGCGTGTCTCGGAGCGGCTGGTGTCATGGCAAGCCATGACTACGGAAATTTGACCTGCAAGACCCTTCAGCCCATGCCGGCGGTGCTCGACGGCTTCTGGGCTAGTTGGTTGGTATCTCCACATGGGGTCTGCGCTCGTGACGTCGGTTAACGAAATCGTTGCTACGAGAAGCGCGCAAAGAATGCCTGTCTTGCGGGTGAATTCACGCTCCGATTTATCCGCCCCGGGTCAGTTGGACACCCCGTCGATCCCCGTTCAGCCTATTTTCGGATCGATATCATCCCTCTTGCTAGTAGAACGCGCAGTTGCGCTGGTAGTTAGCCCAACTCTGTTTGGCTTGCAGGCCCAATGAGGTCGGCAGATTGCGAAGTTCATGCATGGTTAACTAAAGGATGAGTCAGGGCCTCACCTCTAAACGATGCGACCAGCCCAGATCGCTATCTATACTTTTCAAAGGCCTTGGAAGCTTCACTTTTTTCCGACCCGCAAACCTAAGTCAAACCGTGAGGACAATCAGGCGTTTACTCCGTAAGGCTTAGCGGTGGCCTACTCAAGCCACGGATGGCAGCTCTGCCCCAACACGAAACAAAACGCAAACATGAATTCAAGAATCAAGTGTTTCGCAACTTCTCAGCCGTCCTTCGAATTTAATACACATTAGCAAGGGGACACTGTGGGCGATGATGGGCGTTGGCCCTCACTTGGCTGGCCGCAATCACGGGGTTTGCGGCTGGTGTGGAGGCGGGCTGTGCATCGCGGCCAGGCGGCGTCACTTGAGTGCGCTGAAGCCACCACAACACCCCTCTTGAGCGTTAATTTCAACTTCGACTTAGATTTTTAGCCCTGGCAGCCTGGTGGGCGGCGCGCGCCTCTTTTCCATATGGTCATGTCAACCTTGCTGGCGCTTCCAGACCTGTAAAAGGGCTGAGTCGCTGTGCGGTGCTGTGCAGTACGAGGCGTTCTTTGGACCGCAATCGCTCAAAATCTGCGATTCGCAGAGAGTTACCACGCATTCAAGCGATACGGACGACTCGAACAATTGGCAATCACAATGGCCGGCCCTTGAAGTGAGGCAACATCCATGGGAGAAGCCGGCGTCGAACATATCATCCCGAAGGAAGCTGTAAGCCTCAACGTTACATTAATGTGTACATACTCCGTACAATGAGCGATTAAAGGGTCCTTATTCCGTACGCTTGGAGGCCTTGGGGGCCACTGGGGTCGGGCCAGAACACGACGCGAGAAGCCACCGGCGATGGCGGCTGTGCACCACGATCTCCCGAAAAACTCGCGCTGTGAATGGATCATAAAGCGCCAGTAATCGACGCCAGGAACGAGTCTTGCGTGAGGCTAGTTAACCAACTGTGGTGGCTTGTCAGACCAACTAACCAGCTACTACATGGTTATTCCATGAAGCAGCGGGCCGTGCCCTTGACGTTTCTCGCCCGTTGGGGGTCTCACAAGACAAATAACAAGCCCAAGAACCATGGCGGTATTTAATATCAGCCTTATTAAAATATACCGAGTATGATGGTGCATGGGGGCACATGTGTGTATTCCTGGTATCTCCGCGGCCGACAGAGTCCGATAAGCTGGCCCTTGGTTTACGTGGAATGCAGACCCTATCCCGTCTATGCCCAGGGCTTGTCAAGAAAAGGAGCGCTTACGGGCGCATGATGCGATTGCCTCTTGTGTTCCCCATCGCGATTCCGTGTCATAGACGGCCCGACCTTTTGAGATTACGATAATATAAAAGTTGTCTGGGGCCACCTGCATAAGATCCCGCATTGAAGGATTTCGTGCCTTTCCTGGGGATCGCTGGGCGGCTGGATCCTCCCAGCATGCAACTTCAAAGCAAATGCGGAGAAGCCGGCCAAACCTGACTACGGATTACACACTGAATAAAGGCTTCAGACTACCGGCAACAACAAATACACAATGCCCTTAAAATCTTGAGCGATGTGACGCCGAGTCATAAGGTTGTGGCTACCCTGGTGGAAATATTTCTTGGAATATAATATTACTATCGGCGGCCTCTTCTTCACCTTGACACAACATAGAAGCTTTCTGGAAGGATTCAATTTCCTGTGAATCTCTCCCATGGCACTATGCCTGGTTTGGCCACATTTCTTCTCCACAATAATAATGCAGCCCTCCGCCTCCGCCTCTCTCCAAAATGCCAAGGGATATTGCCTAGTTAACTAACTAGCTTTCACAGTACTAGCTCTGCAACAGTGCAACGTATATACCACCACCTATTCGCCCCCCACATTGCTTGCATGTACAGTATGGAGTACGTACTCTGTACTTCGACTTGATGACCTATCGTTGGCTAGATCCTGCGGTGAAGGCTAGTTTCTAGCGCGCGTCTAGCGGGGCATCCCGTGTACTCGTGCTCCGTTCGTACGGACCTTTCATTATCAGTGTTCTGGCGGATTACATAAGCGACTAAGCCCCGGTTTCACGTGGCTGGAGATTTCATTCTCCGCCGGAGCAGGAACGATATAGTCGGAAGCCGTGCCTGAGCCGGCCTCGGCGACCCAAGACGGGGGGGCGACGACTTGTGAATCACAATATCAGCGTTGTGGCGCGCACCACGCGTCAGGCCATTATTATTAGTACCCGCCAGTAATCCATCTCAGCTACTCCGTACTGATATCCGATTACTCCGTACTTATTGTTTTATCCGATGATGGTAGCCAGAAGAGTTACCAAAGATCCGGATGTATCCGCCAATGCAGATGTTTTCAGAATATGTTTCTTAGTCCCGAACATGTGCAGATCACACCCGACTACTCCGTACAGCATTAGGAGATCGGCAGTACCAGGTACTGTCACGTGACCCGATTACTATGTGGTTTGTCACGTGAACATGTGCCCCATACCGCCGATCCTTTCCCAACTCTTTCATTTTATCAAACCTTCTGGAGCACCTGAGACTTTCATCACAAGCTCAGAAACCCGCTCCATACAATCTCCAGGCCATCTAGGATTGCGCCATCCAGGGTCTATCTTGTTCGAGCTCACTGGCTTTGAAGCTGCCCAGAAGGCGGCGCCTCCACAGAATGGAGCTATTATCATTCATTGACCTCCGAGAGACCCATTTTTCCCTCTTTTTTCTCGGGGGGTGTATACCCCACGAGTGCCTGCAATGCAACATGACAAGCGTAGCTCCGTGGGGACATCGTGAGAGCTCTACGGAGTACTCCGTGCCCGCTGGTGAAAACTAGTATTAATAGTAACGATTCCTGAAGCTTGAGGGGGATTGTTCCATTCTTTCCCGATCACCCAAGAGTACAGGCGTGACTGAAGGCTTGTCGGGGCGTTGCTCTCATTATTTAAAAGCAAGTCGAAGCCCCTGAATTGTTCATTGCTAGTCTACCAACGGCAGCCTGTCGATTGCTCTCTCCTTTCTTTCGTTTCCTTTTACCCAACATGGGACCTCTAACGCAGGCCCTGGCCACCCTCTTGGTCTTTCAGGCACCCTTGAGCTTCGCAACACCTATACATGAGCCATGTGCTAAGGTGGCTGCAATCCAACTAAAGCAGAAAGAGGCCAATCCTACTCGTAAGCCCACTTGAGTTGAAGTTTCGTGTGCGCCCAGCTGCATTGCTGACGCATTCCTACAGGCACCAGATTCGAGGTTCCTGCTCATATCGCTCTCTCCTGTCTGAAATCTATTCCATTTAACCAGAAGAATGCGCTGAGCTTTCTCGATGGGGTTCCCTCCTTCTGGGACTGGCAATCTACCAAGGACTTCTTGCCAAACCCACCAAAGGGATACCAAGTCCCCGGAACCGATTTCCTAAAGGGCCTTGCCAAAATCCGTGCCAAAGCTGCCACAAATGGATACCGTGGTGAATATGAGTTTCAGGTCGAGTTGGATGCTCTTGCCAGGACAGTTAAAGACGGGCATGTTAACATGGCAATGGATGTCATAACAATCTTCACATTCTTGCGAAGTAAAATAGGGCCTATTGTTTCCATTTCAGAGGATGGCAAGAGCATGCCCAAAATCTTTTCTTTCAGTAGGTTGAACCTTAACATCGCTTTACCGTTTTGCTAACGCACTTGTAAAGACGACTTGAAGGGTCGAACAGAGAAACCATCAGCTATCAAGACCATCGATCACAAGGATGCAACGCAGTGGTTAAGAGATTACTCATACCAGGGAACGTCACAAGACCCTGACGCTCTTTTCAATAGCCTTCTCTACCGCCTTCCACCTACTAAATCTAGCTCAGGCGGCTCTTTCTTAGGGTCTCTTTCCATCAGCACTGGCCCTTACACTAAACTTGGCTTTGAGAATGGAACAATGACGAAATATGAAAACGTTGCTACATTTGCTGCTGATTTTACCAGGGTTAAGGACGGCGCGTCATTCTATGAAAATTTCTGCAATATCACGCTCCCTGACGCAAGACGAACGGAAATTTTTGAAGAAGATAGTAACAAATTTTATGTTGGAGACGATATGTTCGAAGTAGCAGACGTTGAGGATCCTCATGAGCCAATGGAACCAGTTGTGAAAACCAGGGACGGCCAAGTGGCAGGCTATTTCCTTGGGGGCGAACACTCCAACACTGCCGTGCTTACTTTCCGGTCTTTCTCTAGCAAAACTGTTGCAGGCATACGGGAATTCAGCCAGGCAATCGAAACGTTTCTAGATCAATGCAGATCTGCCAAAAAACAAAAACTAATTGTTGATGTCAGCGGAAACGGAGGTGGCGTAATTTTCCTTGGTTATGAAGCCTTCAAACATGTGAGGAACCACTCTACCCAGGTGGCCCAGAGAATATAGATTCTAACAACTCATAGTTGCTGCCCTACGGAAAAATCACCACCCCTATGAATCTCCCTGCCACCGAACAGTTTGACACTGTTGGTAGAATTGTCACCGATCTCATAAATAACCCGAAAGCGTCGCCTGAATTGGTGCGGGCGGAGAAGAATAGATTGTTTGATACCAACACTTATGTGAATTCGGACTACAAAAAGTTCAAATCTTGGGCCGAATATTTTGGACCTGAGGGTGTCGGACACTATAATTTCACCCTACCAGCCTTTTGGGATTTCGAAAATGTTCCAGCGTCTATGAATTCGGGTGGCATCGTCGTTTATGGCCATGCCACTCGCCCTGTCAAAGCCCCTCAGCCATTCGGGATCGAGGATATAGTACTTTTGACCGATGGAATTTGCGCATCCACATGTGCGGTCTTTGCGGATCTGTTAAACCGCCATGGGGTTAAATCCATCGCCATCAGCGGCAATCCCCGACCTAACCGCATGCAAGCCGTCGGCGGTGTCAAAGGCGCTCAAGTTCTCAGCTACAGAGCACTATGGAACGTCGCGGCGCGCACCCTTACTAGATATATTACCCCCGAACAGCTCGAGAAGATGAAGGGCAACAAGCTTGTTGAAATGTTCGAGAAGGGGCGGCACGTGCTCCCACGGCTCTTGCGCACCGGCGAGGGTGGCCGCATTAACTATCGAAACGCAATCTACACTGAAGATAAGGACCGCATTCCACGGCAGTTTATCTATGAGCCTGCGGATTGCAAGGTGTGGTTCACCCGCGACACTGTGCTTGATCCCTTGAAATGGTGGGGAAGCATCGCCAAAACTTGGTGGGGTAGGCGTGGTGAATGCCCTATGGGAGGGCCAAACTCGCCTTCTTAGACAGCCTCCCAGTGGCTCGGTGATTCTCGGGGATGTTCTATTTCGATCTGTACATACATAATGACATATTTTGATATCTATTTTAAAGTTGAGCAGTATACGTAGCTATTTCAACACTGTATGGGACCTTGAAGGCCGGGCTTCAAACCCTGCATATTATTATTCTCACGACTTCGTCACCCGGGGCGGTGCGGAATAAGCCCGGGGTTGACTTCCCCCGATTCCCCACTTCCCCGCATTGTCGTGCACGGGCTTCCGCGCGGAAGATCGATAATCCGGTCTACGGCCACCCGCAGCGTCACCATCAGACTCTCATCCTCCGCCGATACATCACCCAAGACGGGCTGCTCCGCGCCCGGGATAGGTCTTGCACTCGGCGCCGAAAGATATCTAGCATGTCCGGCCTCCGTCACGGGAGAAATATCTGCTGCATGTCTGTCTATGTGGGCCACGTCTGTAGACGGCCGATTTCTGCGGGGGAACCCATCCGCCTCTTGTAGTGCGCGGCCCGCGCACGATGCTGTAGTCGTAGATAAAAAGCACGACAGAGCCTGGTTGAGATGGAAATAATGCGTCTTTGGAATGCTCTTTTCCGTTTCCTAACAAGCACCGTCAGTTGAGACTTGAGTTGTGATCCGTTGAAAAACTATGCCTTCACAGTCCGGCTGGCGACAGCTCGATATCGCCATCGTTGGCGGCGGTATTGGAGGCCTTGCCGCTGCCATTTCTCTGAGGCGAGCGGGTCACAAGGTTACGATTTACGAGCGTGCGGACTTTGTTGGCGAAGTGGGCGCTTCTATCTCTTGTGCTGCCAACGGAACCCGGTGGCTGCATGAGTGGGAAGTCGATGTGGAAAAGGGCGACCCAGTCATTCTTCGAAAACTGATCAACCGCGATTGGAAGACCGGCGAGCCTGTCAGTGTTTATGACTTGGCTGACTACGAGGAGAAATGGGGCCATGTATGTATTGTAAGGGTGGTGAATGGGCTTGAAGAGCTGATGCGGACACACAGGTTTATAATATGTTTCATCGCCAGTACATGCATGCAATGCTGATGGACTGTGCTATCAGTGAGGGGAAGGGAGAGCCTGTCAAAGTGGTTTTGAATCACAAGGCAAGTTTATACTGGCGATCATTCTAACAGGGACTGCTTGTTAACGAAAAACCTCCAGTGTCAAAATCTGGACGTTGACTCCGGCACGATAACATTTCTGGACGGGAGCACAGCACAGCATGATGTTGTCGTCGGAGCAGACGGAATTGGATCGTCAGTCCGGACTCTGATTGGAATTAACCCTGAGAAAAAACCAGCTTCGTCAAGCTGCTTGCACGCCAATGTCGATACCGCGACAGCTGTAAAACTGGGCCTCGTCGACTATTCGCAAAACAGCGCCATCGAATACTGGGGAGGCCATCACAATGTCAACAAAATCGTTCTTTCTCCATGCAACGGGGGTAGCCTTTTATCATATTATTGCTTCTTCCCTCGCGAGAAGGGTGACTATGCCTCTCACAATTGGAACAGTGAGGCGACCGTCGAAGAGTTGCTTGCTCCATACCCAGATCTGGACTCTCAAGTACTTGGCCATCTAAAGATCGGAAAAGAAATTAGACCGTGGCGATTGTGGGTGCACGAGCCATACCAATGGTGGCAGAAAGGCGTTGCTTGCATCATGGGCGATGCAGCGCATCCAGTATGTCATGCTTGTGATCATAGGGTTGAACGAGCGGACAGCTAATACGTTTGCAGATGATGCCTGACCAAAGCCAAGGCGCCTGCATGGCAATTGAGGATGCTGCCTGCCTTGGCCTTGTCTTCGGCCAGAAAAATTTCACTGGCGACATCCGGGAGGCCCTTGAGATATATGAAGCTGTTCGCAAACCACGAGCAACAAGGGTACAAGCGGCTTCCGCGAGAGCACGAGAAAACATCCACGAGCGTATTGGTAAGTCGTAAACCGTAGCTCTTCTTGATTTTTGAGGGAGAACTGACCCAAGCCCAGGATTCTCCGATAACACCAATAATCCCTTGTACAAGGTTAAGGACGAAGGGAATAAGTTAACCATTGAAGAGATGAATAGGTGAGCTCCTCAGATTAAACTCTCTTGTTGGAAATATGTGTTAATTGTACCGCAGGTATGATATGCACCAGCACGTTCAAGAGACATTTGCGCAGCGACGAGAAACAAATAGTAGTACGTAAGCTAGGTCTGTTGTATATATAAGGTACATTAGCATCGGGTTTTGTAAATATATGCATTGTTCATGATCTAAAAATCCATTCAGCGTCCATTGAAAAATGCAGCAGAATGGAGAGACTGGTTATCCGAGTCAGTGCACACTTTTAGGAGATTGGATAATAATTCGCCTGCGAAAAACGGTAATATACCAAGTCTGTTAGATCTTAGGGGGGGCTGAAAGACTAGTATACCTGTAGGCACGTCTGCATCACACTGCACAATGGATAAGCGCAGAGTCTTTACAACTTGAGCTATTATTATGGTGGAGCTGATGAGTAGTAAAGTGACAACAAATCTTCATTCATTGGTTGGAATAAACGGATCTGTTAAAAACGGAAAATTATCCCAGATGGGCAAATGCAAGCTATCCCACGCAAGAAATGCCTCCCCATCAAAATCCGAGGTAGAGAATGGGAGAGATGAAGCGTCCCAGCCCAGGTTCGCCTCATCTCTTCCCAGTCCCGGAGAAGGAAGGGTTGGCTGCATTTCTTCGCTGTAATTAACCGACAGAGTATCAGCTTCAACCGCCAGTGGGCTGGGCCGAGGAGCATCCAGCTCGAAAATACGGCCTACATAGGCACCACTTCTCGTTTTTGGTTCCTTTGCCAAACGCCCACGATGTTCGTTGATAGCGTTGGATAAATGGGTCAAAATTTCAAAATAATGAGCCGCTTGAGCTGACTGGGGACTGAAAATCTCCAGAATTTCCCTCGCGCCCACAAAGGCTGCCTCGGCTTCCGGGTCTGGTTTAGTTTTTGCGAACATGGAAAATCCAAGAACGAGGGCAGCAGCAAACACAAGTGCCCTAATACAAATAATTAGTTGAGCCGCTCCATATTTATTTTCCTGGAATTTTTGCGCCCGATCTTACTTAATGATACACATATTTGCCAACAGCAAGTTCGCTTTACCTGCATCTTGACATGCGCGTACAAGGTAGGCGGCTGAATCCACACATGCGGAAGCCAATCTCGCATGAGTAGGGTCTTCCTGCGTGTTAGGCGTAGATGCTCCGCTTGAACAGCCGTTTTGCTGGGATCGAACAAGGCGGGCGGTTAACGTCGAAATCAAAAACGGCCGTGTAGCCAGCATAGCGGCAAAGTAATAAAAACAAACAACCTGAATACTGCCTAGAGTATGCTCTTGTTCCTCATGGGAACCACAATTGGACGAAGCCGTGCGCATTGTGGCCGGAAGTTCCTTTTTCCAATTGTCTAACTTTTCAAGAAAATGCTCTGCTGCGTTTGTAGAGACGGACTTTTGACCATATAGGTCATTGGCTACCGTGTCCATAAGATCTGTAATCTTATAGGATGCAAGAAGCCGAGAATGTGCCTCATCGCCCCATCGCATCTTCAGAATCAAGCCTTGTCCAAGCTCAGACCGAAGCGACGACGTGGCTGAGGGTCGGCCAAGAATAGAACTTACTAACAAGTCCAGAACACAAAGACTCATCCAAGTCTTTAACCTATATTTGGATTTTTTGTTAGTATAAAATTCTTAAAAAAAAAAGCGCCTTAGTAGCTTTATTACCTTTTTTGACGATCTGCCAAGGTGACGGCCGCATAAGAGTCTTCATTGTGAAGACCAAGTGCCACAGCGGCTCTTGTAGCAACCCCCAGATACATGAAACCTGCATTTCGCCGGCATGCTCCCAGCATAAAAAATGCCATAAGAACAAAAGCCCACACCAGCTCTAGGTTAGGATCTTGCAGCATACCCGAAAAGGCTCTTTTCTGTCCACGGCTAAAGAGAGAGCTCGCCTTCAACGAGACAGCAGCACATGCTTTCGGACATTGTGCACCAATAGCCAAAACGAGATCTACAACTGCAAGCCGAGAGCTGTCTATCATGGTATCTGGTGCTGCAGTTTGCTCCAATAGTTGCACGGCATCATGACTTGAAATTACGTCAATGATGCCACTCGTCTGAGATCAATAAATCAGTCCTCAACTTTATTGGTTTACATAGGCCGTCAACTTACCGCAAGGCGGTAATTTTCAAGAAACGCTGCCTTTTCCTCAGGAGTAAGGATCTCTGCGCTATGCGAAGAAACCTCCGCTTCAGTTGACGCATTCTCAAGCATGCTATCGATTTTGGCATTGTGTGTAAAGCCAGATGGGCCAGTATACTGGACCACGGTTTCCCGAATAAGTTGCAGGAACGACAACGATGCGGCGCCTCCGATGTACACTTCAACAAGTATCGTTAGACTCACTCTTCTGATTTTCAAGACACGGATTCCGCCATACCCTTTTCACCTCTGAGGTTCCGCAGCATTCGCGGGTGCGTTTTATGAGGCGCTTCCGGCGATATAGAGCGCGGTCCAGTAGGGGGCGATTTTGATGGTTGGGTTTCCGATCCCGGTTTATGGTCTGAATGACTGGGCCTGGGCTGCGATGGAGACATCGTACACGTGTGGGCACGCCCGCGTCGAACACAATGACTGCATGGGACAACGCCGCTGCATCTTTTCTTGGATGTTCTGCAGAGAGTACAAGCCTGTGCAGTTCGTTGACGCTTGTCGGGGGGTACTTTGGGTCGCGGCATACCGAGCCTATTTGCCTTGCTCCAATGGTATGTGGAACATAGCTACTCGGAACTCGGCTTGCGCGTGGCTTGAATTAATGTCTTTTGAACGCAGCACTAATTGATTGACTTTGGAGCAAGATTACCGGTGTCCGCCTGCAGCTGTAGTGCTTCTTTCCACGAGGATAAACCAGAAGAATATCTCGGAACGTTCCCTAGCAACCTTAAAACGATCTCGGGCTCTCCAAAACCATCCCCGGCGTCTTTGCAAGAGCTGCGCAGCTTGTCTTCCGTGCGGAGTTGGGAAGCGTCTCGGTGTTCGGATAATAGCTTAGCCGACAACAGCACTGAGCCAATCAACCCCCATTTATTTGAACCACAAGGATTCGGGCGATCCCGTTCTTATACGACATGCCATAATCTTGCAAAACATCTACAGCTGTCACCCGAATCAAAATTCAGCGCTGCTTATTCATCTTCAGGTTTTTATGGTGTCCTCAAGACCTCAGTGCCTATGGCCGGCTCGGTTGCCTTGTACTGCTTCAGCAAAGCCATTATCCTAGGTTTGACAATGATTGCCAAATCCTCGAAGAGACTGTCAGGAATTATAACCCTTGTTTTCCGATTCGTCAACAAAAGAGTGGTTATAGCTTGTGAATATCTCGGGTTTGCTGCCGCTGCCCGCAGAACGGCTTCTGTCGTTGGAATTTCCGTCTCGTGCTTCTCTAGCAGAAGAGCTATTATTTTGTCTCCTAGAAACGGGTTTGCCGCCGCAGCCTCAACCACAGACTCTGTGACTAGAAGTTTTGTTTTCTGATTCTCTATCAAGACTTTCATTATCTTGTCTCCCCAGTTCCAATTTTGGGCAGCTGCTTTCATGATTTTTTCTGTGGCTGGGATTTCCACATCTAAAAGAGACAGTATATTGCCTCCGCACTCGCTATTTTCTACAACTTTCTCCAGGAAATTTTCTGTAGCAAATGTAATATCCTGTCGGCTGTTCAGAAACAGGGCTATTATCCTATCCCCGCATCCGCCATTAGCCGCTGCCGTCAGAACGACGTTCTCTGTGATGAGAGCCTGCTCCTCTTGGTTTTCCAGAAGAAGAGCCAATATTTCCGCCCCATATTTGCGGTTTTTTGCCGCTGCAGATAGGTACTCCTCGCAAAGTACTCGAGTCTGGCCTTCCTTTTTAGTGCCACAGCACAAGAGTCCCAAGTCCAGTAATGACACTATCGTTTCGCTGACATATCCATCGATGTTAGTCATAATATCGCAGATATAATCTTGCTTGATGGCTTTAAGTTGTTTCAGCATGTCACGGGTGATTTTGGGGTGGCAATAACTTGCAACCGCAACCATCGTGTTCCCAAGTTTGCCCTCTTTGAGCACCTGAGCACCACTGCGAAAGAGTTTTTCCGTACAAACTTGCAGACCCAAAAGCGATGAGTAATACAACGGGCTAGGAAATTTTAGGGTATATGGGCTCGGCCATTTCAAATCAGGGTTATACAGCCTCAGCCAATTTCCATAAGCTTTAGAGCTTTCACTACTGAATATGCAGTTCATCAAAGTAACAAGCTGGTCGTTTCTGGTAACATCTAGAGCTTCCCTAGCGTGAAGAGGCCAAAACTTTGCCGCATAATGCAACGAATCCGCCGCACTAAGCGGATTCAGGACATCAAAGTCTGTGTCGTTATCGAGCAGATATTTGATTGTCACAATAGCAATCTCGGCTTGCGTGGACCCATTTTCGCTTGGTTGATGATTTTCAAGGTATTCCTGCACTGACAAGTGTGAAAATCGACAGACCTTCTGGATTGAATCGACGACCAAAAGATTACAACAGGCGTCAAGAATAAAATCGATATCTAAATCGGAATTTTGGACTCTACCATCATGAGGACTTCGACTAATAAAGGTAGTCAATGCTTCTGGGGTCAAGGGGCTGTAGGATCGCAGAACCCATTTGAATGCACGGAATGCGATTTCCGGCTTGCTTCCCTCCGCAATCTGAATTTTGTCCCAAAGTTCGTCGTATGCTTCCTTAAGACCCTTAGGGAGTCGACCTAGCCGGTTTCTAATATCATTTTCCAATCTAAGTTGAAGGATTTGTTCTATCTGCAAAGCCGCCCATTGAAACCTATACGACCATGAGAAATTTTCTAGTTGGAAGGCGAGAAAACTTACATTCCTCGGCTCTTTTCCAAAAGAATGCTAGAAATTTCGGTTTTCAGCTGTTCAGTAATTGGCCTTCCTTGATACGCTTCAATTCGTTCCTTGACAAACTTGCTAATGTCGTCTTGATTGTCGGTGGCCTCGATCCCAATATTCCCATTAATTTCAAGCTGCCGTTTAATATCATCATCGCATCTGCTGGAAATGAAGAACTTCACGTTACGGGATTTCGAAACTATGTTAATGAAAGACTTTATAAGATCCATTCGACCCTGTTCATAGCTCTCGTCGAGAGCATCAATGATCAATATAGTTTGTGAATATGCTTCAAGTAACCTCAAAATAATGTCTTCACTTTCTTCGAGGCTTAGTTGTTCAGATGCCCAGCCTGTGCGTTCCTTTTTTCGGTAGACATCGAGAAGAGGCTGCTGTATAGCGTCCCCTTGTGGAGACCGGGCGAGCTGTTTCACAAGGCTTTGCAGAATTTTTGTTGGATCACGGCGAGAGCTCTCGTAACGGTTACAATAAAAGTATGCGACGCCATAGTCCTGCCGGAACATGCCCAAAAAACGGTCAATAACTCTAGAGGTGAGCTTCGTTTTACCGGCACCGGCTTGAAGAACGTCAATTTTATTTTTGAGGCTGGAATGGTACAACTTACGGATTCCATGCAGCCACATTATAGCCGGTTGATTGGATAATTGCCATGCCTGGTATCGTTTATCTTCAAACAACCAACAGCCAGTATTAGGGGTGCGGTTTTTACAAGCAGCCGCATGATGATCCTCATATGGAATTGCAGATACCCACTTCAAGACATCCCTTATGTCCTGCTGCTCTGCCCTTACCCATATATTAGTCACTATTAGATCTACATGATCTAGCGAGTCTTTCAGGTCTTTCAGCTTTGGAAGGTCCCGCAAAAGGTTACGAAACTTGGAGCATTCGTCACGTTCAATGCTGTTTAAATGCCGCTCGCAATTTTGAGCGGCATGCTCTGCCCTCATTTCAAGGTCTTTGCATTCGTCATCGAACCCGAGCACACTGATAGACCCCCATAAAGCTGAGCCAACCCTTTGGAGGGAACTTTTATTGTACGTTCGCACTGCAGAAGCCAAAAATCGAAATATGAGGTCATATAAATCAGTAATCGCAGACTGAAGCTCAGAGCTGGCATCAGAAGGGCCATGAGATAGCAAATAATAGCGCTCGTATAATTGACATCGGTACGAGACATACAAAATCCTATTGAGGCCACGGAATATAGCCTCCATCTGCTCACGATCCGATAGCGCAGCCTGGAACTGTTAGTCACACTCATAACAACGGAGTTATACTCGATATCACCTGCAGCACGAATCTGACGAACGCCCATGGTAAGCCGGCAAACAGGGGGTTAGCATTGACAGCAATGTCTCCTACAGCCTTGAACTTGTCAAGGCAGTCCAGAACTTGGTCCGCGACGTGGCTTAACTGTATGGTGTGGCCCCCGCACTGAATGGTCCAGTTTGCTTTCCAGCACGTTTCTCTCCTGCTGTGGAGCAAGTGAACTATAGCCTCTGGTGTCAGGTCCACGCCGTCCGCCACCAGAGATTGAATTGTCTCTTTGTATTTCTTCTCAAGTCTATGTTTGACGGCTTCAAAGGGATCCACAGAGGCGTTTGGAGCCTGGGTGTTGGTAGGAGGTGTGGATACTGATTGTGACTGACATACAACCTTGCTTCGGAGTGGCCTACGAGAGCGAGGGAAGAGATCAAGTTTGCCCGGGATCTTAAGAGGCATAGTTTCGAAAGGAAAAGCAGAGTGGCTTTAGTGCAACTATCTTGTGTGGTGGCATGTGTTGGTCCGAGCAAGTCAACTACCTAGTTAGTTACCCCTCACACAACCAATACTAGGCTAGCTAGTTAAGCCAGTTGCCTATCAAATTTCAGGGATTGCATTGAAGATGCAATGATATTTAAAGATATTATTTGCCAAAGGCAGATTAGGCCATGATTGCAAATTTATGAGAATTAAAGAATTCATGACTTTATGTGCGTATTTATGTGGAAGCTATGTAACTTTGGCAACTAAGAACTACACATGAAAGGGGGATATTCAGCACACTGACGATCATGTAAATTTTGTAGGAAACCCAGATGAAAACGAGAGGAACTGCAAATGGGGAGGGGGCATCATTCTCAGATCGGTGTTTTGACTGGAGTTTCGCATACCCAGATCTCCCTTCCTGCATGATAGCAAAAGGCGTGAAGAGGCGATAGCTATACGAGAACCAATGCGCAGTCCCGCAACTGCTACCGATGTTCACCAGCGATCTTGTGTTACCCTATTCAAAAGTATCCCAATGACTGAGTACCAGGGGTCTTCCCTGGGTATCATTCCCTATCTGCTTGTGTTAAACGAACCCAAAATTAAAGGGGGAGCAGAAAGCAGATTAAAGTCTGGTCGTTCTACGCGAATCAGACAAAAATGCAATCGACCTCCGATTGGAAACCCCTAGATTCTGGGTCCAGAGTGCTTGAAAGATTATCCGATTTTTGCTCCACCAGACAAATGCACTTGTGAAGACGGGGCTGATGCAGTGACCTTAGGAGCTGTCAATGCGGCATAAGAAAAGCCCAAAGTCGAAGTCAAAAATGGCGAACCTGCCTCGTAATATACGACTCTGGAAAATAAAGAAGATCTGGGGTATATGCGCCTAACTCAGAACAATTGGGTGGTACTCGATTGCCTCTTCGGCAACCGAGTCTCACCTTTGGTGGCTCATGAATTGAATCACTGCTGGATATGGGAATACCTACAAAAGCCGGAGAAAAGAGATGGGTATTACAGCGGTAAAATCCGGGAGGGATCTTGCAGGAATCGCCTACGATACGCTGCGATTTCCGTCGCCACAGTATTAAAATCTTTCACTTTGTCGCGTCTCATATCGTTTATGGTCTGCTTTAGTCCGGTAACGTAGGCATCCCGTTCTGCCTGTGTCTTTCCTTCTCTCAAGGAGCCCATCTCGACCAAGATTTTATCATCTGCGAGGGTTAATATGGATTCTATGTCAGTGACCGAGCGAAAGCATAGAAAAAGGAAAGGCCTTTGTGAAGAGAGGGGGGGTACGCCAAGGGAGGATACGGTGCATCACCACAGTTTAGATATGGCGCAGAGGAACCGAAAATTGAAACATTCAGCAACATCAGGGGTAAAAACAAATCTTCAAACATCAGCTCCTTCAACGCACCGCTCAATGTCATATCCCGGAAATGCTGGCTGGAACATGATTGGTCGTTACAAACACCACCTGCAGCCTCAAAGGTACATAAGCTTCTGTTAGGATCGATGTTGTGACTATACGTTAGGGACCGGAAACCCTGCGAGATATCCTTGACGAAATTAGGGTGGTATCGATAGGCTTTAAACAAGCGTAGGGGGCTGATGTAGGGTGTGAAATAAATATTGGGTTCTTTGGTATCGTTCTAGTACGTTTTAGCAATGATGGAACGCTTGGGAACGGACAAAGCATACCTCTTTGCAATTCTCTCCTGGTTGAACATTTTTGTCGGCTAGGGTTAGTGTCTTGACATTTTCAACTAGTGGCAGAGTGGGTGGATTGGCATTAGCAGGCAATATCAATGAGTTAGTAGACGTAGCGGATGAGGACGATTTTATCGTCGCCATGGGCTCTGGTGGCTCATATGCATCTGAAATTGTCGTATGTTCCGACAATGATGCTTGGTCACTTTCTCCATTCTCACTATGTATCACTGATGGATTCTCTGTCACTGGCTGCTCTTGAGAACTGTCTGTGGCTTGATCAATTGATACTGAAGTACCACTTGTTGGGGTTCCAGCACAAGGTACAAAATCATCTTGAGTCATTGCTTCCTCTTCTTTCTCTTCATCCTCGCTGCTTCCCATGGATTCATCCATAGCGGAGCTACAACGAGATGACGACACACTGCCCTGTCTGTCTGTGATGCTAATGTCTTGGCAATCAAGGGTTTCAGTGGCGTCGTTAATCGCTTCCTGTGATGTTTCCTGGATTTTAGCGAATGTTGAGGAATCAGGGGAGAGAGGACGTTCGACTAGTTGATCCAGAGGGTATTCAAGAGTCGAATCAGGAATGCTTCCACTAACAGGATGTTGCGGAACATTAGTGAAGCTAGGGATCGTGGGATCACCTTGAGTTTGCCCTAAAACAACATGAGAAGTAAGTCACATCAAGGAACATCTTGTCCTCGTTATGTCTTAAATTACTACACGTGCTGATGGGGAGGATAAATACCTGGTATTACTTCATGTTCCTCCAGCCCGGCCTCCAGGCGTTCTCTTGTTAGCTGGAGCTCTTCGAGGGTTAAACCATCAGTCTCAACTCCTAGTTCCTCCAATTCTTCAACCAACCGGCGTTTGCCTGCCTTGCCCTTGGCGATTTCAGCAAGCAATTTTTTTTCTTCTTCTCGAAAATGTGCTAACTTGGCTTCAGATTTTGACAATTCTGCATCAAGAACAGGGAGGCCAGATTCTATCTCTTTTTTACGAAGGAATTTTTGTCGAAGCTCGGCGGCCTTTTTGGGCTCTAAAGACGGCCATGACCGGGCCGATGGGCTGTTCAAGGGCGTTGCAATGGGGGAACTAGGTATATTTTCTGGTACTGTACGGTTTAATGCAGGAGAGTAAGAAGTATTGGCCGGTGAGTTATCGGCTGGGTTGAACCTTTGAAGTTGCTGGGGGGTTTGTACTTTTTGTTCTGGTGGAAGATTCATTATTGGATGCTGATCAGACCGAACCGGTGTTGTGGATTGAGCTTGGGCTGCACGTTTGGCATCACGTCTCTTCTCCAATTCTGCTATTCGTTGACGCATGATCAATATTTCGGACCGAATATTTCCTTCATCTCTACCCTTGATAGGTGCTTGGGGCAAGGTGCCTGATGAAGGGGAACGGAAAGACTGGATAGACCGAGGAGGAATGTCGGAGAACTGCGCGTTTTCTCGAATCGCTAGTGGTTTAGATATTGTGCTAGCAGTAGACATACCCATACTAGTATTATGGCTGGAGGAGGATTCTTCGGCATCTGGACCATATATGGATTCTTCGTCACTAATGTCAATAATAACTTTGTGCCCAGAGCCTGAATTTCGATGATCTTGTTCTATCTGCTTTTGGGGCGGCTCTTCAACGACATCGTCAGTAAAGTCAGATGCCCGGGGCCTCTTGCGGGGCAGTCGCACAATGGACGAAGAAACCTCAAGTGTTGAAACAGAGCGGTCATTTTGGCTTTGTGACGTTTTTTGATCCGCCGATTCTACATTTGTCATGAATAAACCCGGAATCCTCGTTGAGGTAGGTTCCGTCACTGCTGGATCTGGTGGCTTCTCTGGTAACGGGTGTTTCATGGGTAAAGGCTGCAAGGGCCGTACGTCCTGTGGCGAAGGCATTGGTTCGGGTATGTTACTGGTAGTAGTTGACGAGGGGCCCGATGGTGACCCCGAAACAGAGGCACTGGCGGACTGTGACTGGGATTTCAATAAGCCGTTTTTCTTGAGCTGTTCTATACGTTGTCGTGCTAGCTCTGTTTGGGCTTTATTCTTCTCTTTCGACCTAGCTTCTTCCGATAACGGCTGACAACTATCCACAATATTGGATGCAGCCTCCGGTGGAGGTATATTTTCTTTCGCGGAATCAAAGGATGTTGTGTCTTGCTGTAGGTTCTGAGTAGTAACCGATTTTCCAGCTTTAGCAGCTAGCATTCTAGCAATCAAATCCTTACGCTCTAATGGCTTGCCGGCAGTGATGCTGGATGTTGCTGGATGTGCTGAATTTTTCTCACCCTTTGCTAGTAGCATCGTTGAATGACCAATGCCAATTGGAGTAGACAGTAAACCCGACTTCTTTCGGCTGTCTTCATTGACAAGACTCACGTCACTGCCAACGCGTTCATTGTGAGAATTTTTCCGAGTGAATTCTTCAGTCGAAACTTTCAAGCCAATTCCTTCATAAAGGCTCTTCAAGATTATTGGGTCCACACCTTCATTAACCAATTCTTTGTACCGGATGTTGTGAGGTGCAAGATTCAACAAGGCTCCTTGTGCCTGAACACGCATCTGGTTTAATGATTTTGCATTTGGCACATGAGACTCTGAAATATTCTTGTCCTCAGAAACTGGTTGCCTTGTGGCGGGAGTGTCAGAAGCGATATGGATTGTCGTGGAATTATCAGCATTGGCTGACAATGTTTGATTTTGTGCTCCCAAGGCTTCTGAGAATTCCATCATTAGCAATAGCAATACAGACCTGGAAAATTGAATTTACCTAATGGGGCTAGGTTTGGCGCTGATTGAGCATTGATTATTGCGGGCTCTGTTTCCCCACTACTCAGCTCACCTTCCTCACGGCTATCGATATCCATTGCATCATATACATCCACATCAGCTATATCAGTGGCTATTTCCTGGTCATCTGCCAGCTTCGAGGGGGCGGGCTGGGGAATTACTCCTTTATTTTGGAGCTGATTCATAGACGCTGAGTACATTTGGAAATTACCAGGCAAAGCAGAGTTCTCTCCTAGTCTGGGCGGAGGAAAGTAGGATGTCACTGGATTTTGCGGTGGAAATGTTTGAGATGCTTGTGGCATGCTGTTAAATGTCAGGCCTGGAATCTGCCCATTGAGGCTCGTCCCGTTAGGCGG
The DNA here is from genome assembly GCF_022830035.1 of Ophidiomyces ophidiicola. Classification (NCBI taxonomy): domain Eukaryota; kingdom Fungi; phylum Ascomycota; class Eurotiomycetes; order Onygenales; family Onygenaceae; genus Ophidiomyces; species Ophidiomyces ophidiicola. The sequence goes on from NW_026054656.1 coordinate 92,366, forward strand.
GTACATCGACTGCGGCGGCATTGAAAAAGAACTGTACTGGTAAGGCCGGTATGGTGAGTCTGAAGAATGACTGGCGGACTGATCCGAAGGCCACGTTGGGGGAAAAGAAGGGTGGCCTCCGTGTGGTGGTCGAGAAAAACCCGACATTTTTAGATTGGTCGGTTCACCATGTATTAGGGCGTCAATATAGAGAAAGAACGGCCAAAGAGTAATGAAAGCGCTGCGCACTCGTTTACAGCGCGTTTTAAACGGTAGCCGGCAAACGGAAGGCTAACACCCAGGTGTTATCGGGTACTCTGACATGGAATAGAGGGAGAGCTGCGTTCTCGAGTCCGTGTCAAATCATCATGAACAGCCAACTCCAAGTCGCATAATAGACGTGTGTTTAAATTTGCAGGCTCTTGCAACACGAAACACCGCTCACGACACCGTAGCAGGTATGTGCTGGAGTTGGAGTTGGAGTTGGAGTTGCAGACAGGGTGGGCGACGGGGAGGTGAGGATCGAAAATTGGGCTCGCTTCTTTCAACGGGGCCAAAGCAAGCGGTCAGGTGACACGACGTGTCGCGCCAAGCCACTAGAATATGCACGGGCCACCTACAGCCCAACTCGATCAAAAGTAAACAAACAGGGTTCATGCGGCAACGATCTTCCGTCATTGTTGTGATGTTCTAGCACTCTGCAACAACCGACAGCCAGCTTGATGGCTATGTTATGATTGAAGGTGTTTCTGCTTGATATCGGCTTCGAATGATCTCTACTCCTACCTTCCTTTGCATACATACCCTCCTTTGCGCATCCCGCGATTCTCGGAGCTATAATATCCGGCGTATCTGAATTGAACGGAGAGTGCTTCCAATTGAAATAGCACTTATGTACTTCTAGGAGGTTCGCGTGACATGAATCCATCTTCTATAAGCGTCGCACAGAGACGCAGTCCCTTCAGTCGGGACTCCGCTTCCCCCTCCCCAGCCCCTCGAGAGACTGCTGCTATGAGACCCACCAGACCTAAGTCCGTTACATTTGCGTCGCCAGCCCCAGTACATAACACAAGTCATGCTCGAACACCGTCCTTTAATCCACCTGGCTCAAACTTCTTGGTGAACCCCATCAGTCGGCAGAGGTCCAATTCGTTTCGCAATAACAATACTCCGTCGTCAGGTACATTCGCACCGCAATTCATTAAATCAGAGGAGCTGCGCAAAGGTGCAGACGAAATAAGGGGTCAAGAAGGAGACAATGATTTTTCAGGGAAAAGATATGTATGGCTAAAGGACTCAGAAAAAGCTTTTATCCGTGGTTTAATAGTGGAGGAGTCAGAGGGAGTTCTGCTTGTTCAATGCGATGACGGCAGTGTAAGTATGTCAGTCATTTCTCCATCTTAATGCTGACAAGTATTGTTATAGAGACGCGAGATTAGTGTTGACAACGTCGACAAAGTCAATCCTGCTAAATTCGATAAGGCAGATGATATGGCTGAGCTCACTCATCTAAACGAGGCTTCAGTGGTCCATAATCTACACAGTCGATACCAATCTGACTTAATATATGTATGAATCTTCATATCTTCCGCAAAGCACAGTTTATTAACAACTGGTGCAGACATACTCAGGACTGTTCTTGGTGACCGTGAACCCGTACTGCCCGTTGCCAATATACTCCAACGAGTACATCAAATTATATAAAGGACAAAGTCGAGAAGACACGAAGCCGCACATCTTCGCCATGGCAGATCTAGCGTTTCGTAACCTCGTTGAAGAAGGAAAGAACCAGAGCATCCTTGTCACGTAAGTCATCAAATGACGTAAGGTTTTTCTCACAGATCTGACGTGTTCTGCCACAGAGGAGAATCCGGTGCAGGTAAGACGGAAAATACAAAAAAGGTCATTCAGTATCTGGCAGCAGTTGCTGCTTCGGATGCCAGGACGAGTTCAAAACAACTGTCGAATCTCTCACAGCAGGTACTACGCGCAAATCCAATTCTCGAAGCTTTTGGGAATGCTCAAACAGTAAGAAATAACAATTCTTCCCGGTTTGGGAAGTTTATTCGCATTGAGTTCACTCGCTCTGGCCAAATTTCGGGCGCGTTTATAGATTGGTATCTTCTTGAAAAGTCTCGTGTTGTCAAGCTGAACTCGCAAGAACGCAGTTATCACATCTTTTACCAGCTTCTACAAGGTGCAGATGAAGTCATAAAAAAGCAACTGCACCTTACTGGACTAAACCTTGGAGATTTTGCTTATATGCGAGATGGAAACGAGTCAATCGTGGGAGTATCGGACGTTGATGAATGGAACACATTAATGGAGGCTTTCAGTGTGATGAACTTCTCCCAAGATGATCAAATAGCAATCCTGCGTACCGTAGCCGCTGTTATGCATCTAGGAAATATTACGGTTGGCAAAGAGAGCTCGCGCGCTGACCAGGCAAAGCTTTTGCCAGATTCGCAATTAAGCGTGCAGCGTGCCTGCGATCTTCTTGGTATACCTGTGGACGCCTTCGTCAAGGGTTTGCTTCATCCTCGAGTTAAAGCAGGTCGTGAGTGGGTCGAAAAGGTGCAAACACCAGAACAAGTTCGCTTCGCCCTTGATGCCCTGGCAAAAGGTATATATGAACGCGGGTTCGGTGATCTTGTTACAAGGATAAATCGACAATTAGATCGCAGTGGTACCGGTGCAGATGATGGTTGCTTTATCGGTGTTCTTGATATTGCTGGGTTCGAAATTTTCGAGAACAACAGCTTTGAGCAGCTATGCATCAACTATACCAATGAAAAATTGCAGCAATTTTTCAATCACCACATGTTCGTATTGGAGCAAGAAGAATATGCCAGGGAGCAAATTGAATGGCAATTCATCGACTTTGGAAAAGACCTTCAGCCAACGATCGACCTCATTGAATTATCAAATCCGATTGGTATATTTTCTTGTTTAGATGAAGACTCTGTTATGCCCAAGGCCACAGACAAGTCCTTTACTGAGAAGCTCCATTCGCTATGGGATCGCAAATCTCAGAAATATCGTGCTGCACGGCTGAGTCAAGGCTTCATTCTTACCCACTATGCTGCAGAGGTCGAGTACGACACGCAGAACTGGCTGGAGAAAAATAAGGACCCTCTAAATGACAACATAACACGGCTGTTGTCCACCTCCAGCAACAAGCATACTGCAGGTTTATTTTCCGACTGTGCCGATTTGGCTGATGCTCCCGGGGCTTCGCGAAGCTGTGTAAAGAAGGGGCTGTTTCGTACAGTAGCACAAAGACACAAGGAGCAACTGTCCAGCCTAATGACCCAACTCCATTCAACGCACCCGCATTTCGTTCGGTGTATATTGCCAAACCACAAAAAGAAGCCAAAGTTATTTAACGGTCCTCTTGTTTTAGATCAGCTTCGCTGCAACGGCGTGCTGGAAGGTATTAGAATTGTCCGTACTGGGTTTCCTAATCGATTGCCCTTTGCAGAATTCAGACATCGTTATGAAGTTCTTTGTCGCAGCATGCCGAAAGGTGTCATGGCAGGCCAGGAAGCTGCATATATGATTGTTGACAAGCTCGGAGTCGACAAGTCTTTGTACAGAATTGGCCTCACGAAGATATTCTTCAGAGCCGGCGTTCTTGCTGAATTAGAAGAGCAGCGAGATACCCTTATACGGGATATTATGACCAGGTTTCAGTCAATTGCGCGCGGATATGTGCAGAGACATCTTATCAACAAGCGTCTCTACAGGGCTGAGGCCACGCGCATCATCCAGAAGAATTTCCAGGTTTACCTGGACCTGAAATCGTCTCCTTGGTGGACATTATTTATGAACATGAAGCCGTTGCTGGGCGAAACCCGCACTGCTGGAGAGGTAAAAAAACGGGACGAGAAGATCCAGCAGCTTGAAGCAAAGGCTCAGCAAGATCTTGCTGATAGGCATAAATTAGAGGAAGACAGACGGAGGGCGGACGGCGAAGTGCAGCGTATAAAGAAGACTCTAGAGAGCGAGCGAGCACTAGCAATAGACAAGGAGGAAATTTTCAACCGCCTTCAACAACGAGAAATCGAATTGGCTGAAAAACTTGCTGGGGCAATCTCGGACCAGGAGAGTTTAGAGGACCAAGTTGATGAGCTCATTGCTGCGAAGAAGAAAGTTGAAGAAGAGTTGGAGCTTCGGAGGTCACAACTTGAGCAGGCAGCACACTTGATGGGTCGACTTGAAAACGAAAAAAAGGAACTCCAAAGCCGTATTTCCGACCTCGACGGTCAACTCCAGACCGTGGAAACGACTCATCAAAAGCGTGATAGTGAGGTTGAAAAGCTAAATCAGGACATAAAGATGCTCTCGAGCCATCTCAGTCTTAAGGATCGGAAATTGCAGGACTTAGAAGCAAAGGTTCTAAAATCAGGTGAAGATTTTGATATCCAATTGACAACGACCACGAGAGAGCTCCAATTGTCAAAAAAGCAAGTCAAAGAACTTCAGGATGAGAATCGTGAGGCCCAAAAACAAATTTCCATTCTATCGTCAACTTCCACCGATTTTGAGAAATTAATTCGCCAGAAAGAAAGTGAACTATCCATGTTTCGGGCTGACATTAAAAAGTATGAAACCGAGAAGAAAAGCATCGAAAAGGAGAGAGATACTCTGGATACCCGACACCGTGATATGCAACATCGAATTCACGATTTGCAAGCACAGATAGACGCCATGAAATCGGAGAACGCCACTTTAGAGCGTGAAGCTGGAGATGCAAAGAGGCTTCTCGAAGAAAGAGTCTCTGAGGATGCTCAATCAGGGCAGGCTAGGAAAATGTTGGACCAACAAATCAAAGACTTGAAGGCTCAGTTATATCAAGTACAAGCTGAGCTTAGCCGTGAAAGACAGTCTCGAGATGATGTGCGCATGCTTGGAGAGCACAAATATACGCAGCTCCAGCAAGAATTTGACGCGCTCAATGAATCGAAGATAACAATCGAGAAAGAAATGTATATTCAACAAGATGCTTTGAGGCGTGCAAAAGAAGCACGCGTTGCCGCAGAGGAGTCTCGAAAGGAACTTCAAACGGAAATAATAAAGCTGCGTGAACGAATTACAAAAGCTGAGAGTGCACGGCTAGATGCCGAATTGATTGCTGAAAAGAAACTAATGACTCAGGCAAATGAGAGGGTCACAAGTTTGCGAAAAGAGCTAGATGCCAAAGTCAAGCAGCTAGAAGATGCAGACACTGAACGCACGCGCCTAGCTGCCCAGGTACAAAATTTGAGTAGAATAATGGCAGAGTCAGAGGATTTTAAAAATCGTAACGATCAACATAAGGAGCGCTTGGAGCGAGAATTGGTGACCGTTAAAGGGAGGCTCACGGCCTCTGAGAATGATAACCGAGCTCTTCTAAACAAGATTCAACAGAAAAATCTTGACATCGCACGATCCAACTCCCGAGCAACCGACACCCAAAGAACTCGCCTGGGTCAGCTTCAAAGCGAAAAGTCTCGACTTGAAGAAACCAACAAACAGCTTAGCCGTCAAGTCGGTGACACTCAATTAACGATCACGTCTTTGGAAAAGCAAAAGGAGAAACTCGCCCTAAGCCTCGAAGATTTGAATCACGAAGTAGCTCGAGAACACAAAGCAAGCCGCAATGCAGAGAAAGCTGCAAGCACGGCTAATATCCAACTCGCGGAGGCGAATCGAAGTCTCGAAACTGAGCGTCAACTAAAAACACAGGCCCAAACGAACACTCGAAAGCTGCAAGAATCTCTTGATCAATCACATAGAGAAATTCAAGAGTGTCATCAACAGTTAATTCTATTGCATAAAGTGTTTAACCCAGACATCACAGAAGTTCCGACCTCATGGGAGGCTGTCAAGCCAGAGATGTCGAAGCAAATCGATATGGCAGCAGTGTTAGAGTCAGTTCAAGAGAGACTCCGAGTAAGCGAAGAAAAGTGTGCCAGAGCCGAGGGTCAGCTAGCAGATATGCGTCGTCGCCATGCAGATGAGGTTACGGAACTTGACGCTCGTTTCAGCTCCTCCAAACGTGCCCTACTAGAAGAGATTGATAACAACCAAGTTTCCAATACGAGATCACCAGGCCATTTCCGAAAAAATTCAGAGCCGTTTAAACGCTTCTCGAATCCATCGACTCCAGTTCGCCGATTCAACGTCATAGAAACTGCTAATGATTCCGGACGATCTGATCGAACGGTAGACACGGTTGCTTTTCAGAAACGAATGGATCTTGCTGCAGAAGTGGAAATGCTACAAAATCAGCTTCAAATGTCAGAGATGCAAAACCGACATCTCAAAAGCCAGCTTGACAGGGCATCCCCAGCACCGAATATTTGGCATGACGAAAGCCCTTCTGTCCGACGAATGCAGCTACTTGAAAGAGAAAACGGTCGTCTGCATGAAAAATTAGATGATTCCGCTAAAAAGGTATCAGCCCTAGAAAGGACTATCCAATCCGGAGAGCTTACCCTCCGTGACGTTCAAGCCAAATCACATGAAGAACTTTATGACTTGTTAAATTCCCAGGAGAAATCGAGGAAATCGTTGCTACAGGTGTATAAAACGAACGTAGCTGATCTGGCAGAAGCAAAAGAGCAGTTCGACAAACTTAAGCATGCGAGATCAAGCTTGGAGGTTGAGTTAAGAGATGCCACATCTGAATTACAGGAAGTACAACTTTTAAGAGAGCAAGATGCTGCTAGTCGTAGCCAGTTGCTTCAAGAATTTTCGGATCTCCAGATCCGGTTAGACGCTGAAGGCTCTAAGGTTGTTGACCTGACGGCAAGTTTAGAATTATACAAGAGCCGGGCAGATGAGTATTTCAACAAACTTGAGCATGCTGAACTTGCTGTTCTGAAAGCAAACCGAGCTGAGCAATTCGCAAAATCCCAGGCTAAAGAGGCCGAAGACACATGTGCCACCATCATGTCTGAGCGGAAACAAATGGACGCCATGGTTGAAGACTTACAGCGAGACACTCAGGCTCACGAGGAAAAGATTGAAGATCTGTCTGCCGACCTCGCCGCAGCGCTCCAAGCCAAGAGGAGGCTGCAGAACGAATTAGAAGACTACCGAAGCCAACGGGCGATGGACATCGAAGACAAGGAAGCTTCTATGGAACAGACTCGGAAGAAGTATCAAATGGAGTTTTCCACCATTACAAATGAGTTGGAAATCGAAAGGGAGAACGTGCTTCATATTCGGGGAGAAAATACCAGGCTCAGGGAAGAACTGGATGATCTCCGATCAAAATGGGATAATGAAGTCCTTAACAGCTCAACATGGGCCAAGGAAAAATCCCGACTGGAAATGACATTACAGGACGTCTCTAACTCTCGGGACGATGCTGCTCGTGCCCACAATGATGCTCAGGGCAAAGTTGTGTCACTTCTTTCACAAGTTCGCAATCTTCGAACTTCCGTGGACGAGATGACCGCAGAGCGGGACCAGCTTATCAAAGAGAAGAGGAGTCTTGAAGGGCGCCTTTCTGAAGCTGGAGAACGCCTGGAGGATCTTGCCAAGGGAGAAAACCCAGCTATGCGCAATGCTGCCGAAATGGATCGCGAATTATTGGAAGTGAAATCTAAACTTGCACAACAAGAAGATGTGGTAACTGCAGCTGTGGGTAAAATGAGGAGAGCAGAAGCCCTAGCAACGGAAATTCAAAAAGAGATAGTGGCCGAACGCGAATCAAGCGCTCAGCTGTTCAAAGATAAAGCCGCACTGGAGAAGCAGCTGAAGGAAGCACAACTGAGATGCATTGACTTGGAGACCAAGGGATATTCTTCCGGCAGCCAGGATGTGCGATTTCTACATAAAAGAATTCAGGAGGTATAGAACACGTCCAACTCTCCCGGTTTTCTAATGCTAACACTGATATAGCTCGAAACACAGCTTGACGACCAGGAGTCGAAGCGTAGCGCTGAGCAACGTTCTGTTCGCAACGTAGATCGAACAGTCAAGGATTTGCAGGCCCAAATTGAACGCCGAGAGAAGAACAACGCGCAGTTAACAGACGATATCTCGAAATCGCGAGACAAGATAGAGCGCCTCCTTCAAACCATTGACGAGTTGCAAAGCAGCGAGTCTGCGAACCAGCTGCAGGCTCGCCGTGCTGAGCGTGAACTTAGAGAGGAGAAAGAGAAATCTCTCCGGTTGGAGAGAGAACTAGATGGGTGGAAGGCCCTACGAGTAGAGAGGGGGAGCGCCATTGGACGAACCGGCACTTTTGCTGGGTTGAGTGACATTGGCATAGGTGAACGGTTTGGGAGCCGCCGGGGTAGCGGTGTCTTTGTGGGATCCGGGCCAAATGGCACAATTGAAGTTCCTCAAAGAAAAACGAGTAACACGAAGGGTTTCTTGTAAATGTGTTAGGCCGTGATTTGTTGCATTTGGGGTGCTGCGTTTTGGTAGGGCTAGCTTCTTGTGGTCGGTCTTTGTTTATATCAGGTGTAATTTCATGTAGATCTTATGGTAATGATAAATGCATAATGGCTGTTTCATGGAGTTCAGCGGTGTCTTCAAACCTGGTCGTTGCAATCGTCAGTGATATCCGTCGTTGTTCGAGACCGACTTCCCGATTAGGGAAGGTAAGCTATATAATCGAAATATAGTGCCCACCCCCACCGCCCTGTGCCTTAACCAATCACAGTAGGCCACGGTGACGCCATGATCACCTCAGAGTGCCCGGACCAAGCACGAATCAGTCATGGGCAAATGAGCTCAGGCCTCGCTGTGGGGAAACTGTACAGGGATTTCCGCGTCTCGCGTTGCTGGCGGGCAGAACGCCCGCTCGTGTCTGCGATGCAACGTCTTCGCGTTGTTCCATATGGAAGGAAATAAATATATTATTGCTGAGAGCGCCATCTATTGCCATGTCGTGAACTGCCCTTACTCCGTACTTCTAGTATATATGAGCTCGGCTGCTCAAAACGGGTCTATCTGATTCAGGATGAAGGCTGCCTTTCGCAACACCTGCTGGAAGCCTTCGATAGTCTCAAGACCGAGGCTTTCGAGACAAGCCCCAGTTCTAACTTCCCACCGGCAATTTTTGCATTCCCATCGACCTAGTAAAGCTCCCGCAGCTGCAAGTCAAGAGAACGTGCAGCGGCCGTACGATTCTTCAAACCCAGCCCTTTCTTTTCCTTGTCTAGATGCGTTAGATGCGAAATCGGCTCTCCTTTCTACTAGATCCCTTTCCTCTGGTCCGGAGCCCTCTTATACAACTGGCCAGCATGAACAGTTTCAATCGTCTGGCCTATTACTGCTGGATTGGGGTGGTGTGCTGCCGGAATTCGAGATTGCATATGAGACCTGGGGGACATTGAATTCGCAGAAAACCAATGCCATACTTCTCCATACCGGCCTATCGGCGTCGAGCCATGCGCATAGTACCAAGGCAAACCCAAAGCCGGGCTGGTGGGAGAGGTTTATCGGGCCTGGAGCACCCCTAGATACGGATAAATATTTTGTTATTTGTACCAATGTCATTGGGGGCTGTTATGGCAGCACGGGGCCTTCATCAATTGATCCATCAGATGGAAAACGCTATGCCACCAGGTTCCCTATTCTCACTTTGGACGATATGGTTCGAGCCCAGTTTCGACTACTGGATTCACTAGGAATCGAAAAACTATCTGCGTCGGTAGGGTCGAGTATGGGTGGCATGCAGAGTTTGGCTGCGGGTGTATTGTTCCCCGAGCGTGTGGGCAAAATCGTGACTATCAGCGGCTGTGCCCGTAGTCACCCCTACAGCATTGCCATGCGACATACACAACGACAGGTGTTAATGATGGATCCCAACTGGGCTCGTGGGTTTTATTATGACTCCATCCCTCCCCATTCTGGCATGAAACTTGCCCGAGAAATCGCCACTGTGACCTACCGCAGTGGCCCAGAGTGGGAGATGAGATTTGGGCGCAAACGTGCCGATCCAAGCAAACAACCGGCACTCTGCCCAGACTTCCTTATAGAAACATACCTCGATCATGCTGGCGAAAAGTTTTCTTTAGAGTACGACCCAAATAGTCTTTTATATGTCTCGAAGGCTATGGATCTTTTTGACCTTGGCATTTCTCACCGGCTGCAAGCGCGTCAACGACGGGTAGATAACAAACGGAGACTCTCGACGAGCACAGCTGTGCCCCACAATCATCCATCCTGCAGTCTTACTCTTCCCATGCGACCATACGAAGAACAGCCCATCGAATCGAACGGCTCTTCGCCAATAGACGCAGGCGACCTTGACGGCTCTCCTACGTCGTCTTACCCCTTGAAGCCGCCTGCAGACTTGGTGTCCGGCTTAAAGCCACTCCAGAGCCATCCCATTCTCGTAATGGGAGTGGCAAGCGATATCCTCTTCCCGGCCTGGCAGCAACGCGAAATTGCGGAGTCACTGCGAGCCGCCGGAAATACCACTGTAGAACATCATGAACTGGGAGAGGATGTGTCCGCATTTGGCCATGATACCTTTTTGTTGGATTTGGAGAATATTGGAGGACCTGTCCAGCGTTTTTTGGCATAGGTTCAGTTATGGTTGTATCAAAAGGACTGCCTTGAGATGAAACAGCATTTGCTGTTAACGAATTATGATATATAGTATTTACTCTTCTTTCCACAGATATGTATATTCCAGGAATATTCGACATTTTAGGCAAAATCAAACAAAATTGTGGCATTTATAAAAATAGTTAGGAAGACAAAGCAAATAAGTCGGTTCACCAACACAAAGCCCTCAGATTAGCTCTCTCAGGTTCTCATCGATTTCCAGGCAATGCTCAAAGACAAGGAACCTTAAGAAAGATTTGAACCCTGTCTTTGATTGTATCAAGTCAATCCTTTGCAGATCGAATTGCCGGATACCATACAACTTTGGCTTAAGACACAGAAGTCATCACTGGGTATTGTTTGGTGGACCAGTTAATTTGCAGCGGTTACGGACTTGAATATTCCTGAATTGACACAAATCTCAAAGGAAAGGGTATGAAAGTAGAAAAGATATAAGAAAAGTCGAGTAGCGTTTAGCCATCGGAAGAGTGTATATTTATCATATGTTCACGAATGTCTTGCATAATTCAATCATTCTAGCCTTTCTAAAACAGAGTTGATAGCACTATTCAATGCCGGGTCAGCAAAATATCGAGGAATTGATGTGTTGGGTAGCAAGCAAAGGTAAATGATATAATCAGATTGAAAACTACATATTGATATCTCATCAGCGTCGTGCTACAACGCCGCTACCTTTGCAGACAACATGCGGAGCACTGGGTCATCTAAACCCATCACTCAGTGTAAAAAATGTGTCATCCTTAAACGGTATGGTAGTAATAAAAAAATTCAACACATACCTCAGTAGTACCAATTTCAATCATTTTACTGACTGTAACTCAATTCACGATATAAGATTGAAAAGTAATTATAATTTCACGGAGGGATATCTGGGAATGTAAATAAGATATTACTAGCAAAACGTTAGATGACACGTCTCTCAGATCTCTGTTCGTTCCCAATCATTGATGCCACATGTTTTAATTAGGAGCTGGTTCTTCCACGCGATGCACGGCGGCCGGGGATGAGCTCAGCATTGAGGGCACCTCAAGGAAGCTCGGTGAGGGTCATCATCATCGAAACACGTTATGAGTGCAAGGCTGATGTCGAAGCAAAAAGTAAGTTGGAGGAGTGATATTGCGCTAAGCTCAAAATGGCAAAGTGCATTGTGACCACGGTCAAGACCTAACCATCAAGAATAGGTACCTAATTGTCGGCACGCATATATAGAGCAATTGGCACCCACACAAGTCTCCTTCATAATGGCCCAGCAACCAGCCACCCTCCGGAATGGAGCTTCTATTTGGTAGCTCCCAACGGTCCGACGACGACAACGACTTCGATTTCGACCCTCAATGTGAATGCGACACTCCAGACCACATCGAACACCGTCACGACGAACCAAGTATAAGAGAAACCATGGCCTCTTGGATCCAACGCCAAAGCAATTCCCACTACGTGCAACTTGCTGGTGCGGCTCTCCTTTCGGGCACTGCTGTTGCTGGCGCTATCCTCGGGTATCAAGCTGTCAAACGAAAAGCTGCTGTTGACCAGTTGAAGAAATCGATACCGGAGCTTCATCATGACCATGCAGCGCACTCGGTTAGTTGCTTATTATGCCCTTCGGGCTTGCTCCCGCGGTCAGTTTTGAATTTTTGCAGACCAATTGACCAGTGAAAGTGAAGCTTACAGAGTTTGGCGTACTACCTCCCCCAAGCTTCAAGCAAAGCAAAGAGGACGAGCGGAGTGCGGCTCTAGCTTGGAGAGCGCAAGATGGAGATTATGATGAAGGTAGGATAATTATGCATACTGGGTTTGCCTGATTGATTGTACTAACACGATTTCTCTTCCTGTAGATCTTATTCTCGAACAACTTGCGCGAAACAGGGCCTTCCTTACCGATGACGGCTTAAAGAAGCTACGTTCCGCCTTTATAATTGTTGTCGGATGTGGTGGTGTTGGCTCTCATGCTATAGCTGCTCTTGCGCGATCCGGTGTGGGCAAAATTAGGCTTATCGATTTTGACCAAGTGACCTTATCTTCGTTGAATCGACATGCTGTTGCCACCCTTGCGGATGTTGGGATGCCAAAAGTGTTCTGCATTAAAAAGAGGTTACAACAGATTGCGCCATGGGTGCACTTTGATCCGCAGAATAAACTCTTTGTCGACTTTGCGGCAGACAAATTGTTAGGCCCCTGGGATATACCTGGGGATACAGACACTCCTAAACCAGATTATGTGTTGGATTGCATTGATAATATTGACTCAAAAGTTTCCTTGCTTCGCTATTGCCATTCTCACGGCATTCCAGTGATATCTTCTATGGGCGCCGGATGTAAATCCGACCCAACACGAATTATGGTTGGTGATATATCAACAAGCAACGAAGATCCGCTATCGAGGAGCACCCGCCGCCGTCTAAAAGCGTTAGGCATTTTCTCTGGCATACCCGTTGTCTACTCGATCGAGAAACCAGGTCCAGGGAAGGCGGAGCTACTCCCTTTGCCAGAAGAAGAATTTCAGAAAGGCGAAGTGGGCGAGCTAGGCGTTCTTCCCGAATTTCGCGTGCGCATTCTCCCCGTTCTAGGCACGATGCCTGCTGTCTTTGGCTATACGCTGGCCAACCATGTCATTTGTGACATATCTGGGTACCCGAACGATTACAATCCTGGCGGAAAGGGCAGAGACAAGCTATACGATTCCATTCTAGGGAGTCTCCAAGGAATGGAAGAACGGCTCGCGAAGGCTGAAAACAAAGACCCTGTGGGGCTTAGAATTCCCATCACCAAAAACGATATTGGATATCTACTAGAGGAGGTGTGGAGGGGGAAGAGTATCGTCAGTGGGCTCACTACGCGTCTTGTGTTAGTACGATGGAAGAAGCCGGAGTGTGGGTTTGGAGCTGACCCTGAATGGGAGGCGCACGGCCAACGTGGAGTGAAGCTACAACTTCGAGAATTGGTATGTATGACTAAAGAAGAAGCCCTGCGGCATGAGCGAGAGGTACTCAAAGGTGGGAAAAATCCCGAAGATCTTTATGACGAGATTATCCTGCAAAAAGTTCGAGACACGATGCATGAAGAGGAGACCTTTGAGAAGTACAGGTAGATGTACATACATATTTTTCGAATACCTAAACACCGAACGATCTTTTTGTCTGTCATTCCCAAACATTGTGTCAATAAACACTGTAGAGCCACCCCCTGTGTTGCCGCGGGTATAGTTCGGGGCCGGTCCAAGATCAAGCAACGGCCCCAGCGCCCGGCCCACACGAGCAGTTGCCGCATTGCACAGGGCGCCTTGGAACCCCCGACCTTTCCAATCCTACCATTGAAACCCCTACTTTCTAGCTACAAAATCAACTCTGAAGGTGTTTCCACTACTCCGTATTCATCTCTAATAATCATGAACTTTGCTCATTCCATTTAACCTTACGGTAAGTTGGTGCTAGCTAGCTAGTTAAGCTAACTAGTTACTCTGGATATGGCTTGAGTTGCGTGTTGCCTGGGGGGTCAACACAGCCTTGCCCAGTTCCGCCCGCTTTGCCAGCACATACCAGATTTCCGATTGGCAACGCTGCAGCTTGGGCAGTAATTCTGTTAGAGGATGTACTCTTCACAGTCATCCCTACCATACCATACGTCGAGTTTTCCCCGTCCGGCTCCTGCTCCTTTGCCCAAACGGCCGCTCATTGAATCGGCGCGAAATGCCTGGTCAGAGCACAGCTTCTGCGAGCACCAGAAGCCCCCCATGGCGCCGAATCTGATCGTCGCTCTGATCACAGCCCCACGCTTCCGACGATATCTCCTTGTTTATTCGATTCTCTTGGCGATTTGCGGGTTCACCTGGATCGAATTCGCGTCGCCGAGACTGAAGGAACATGGTGTGCTTTTGAGGTCCCTAGACCAGAACAACAAAGACCTTGTTGGAGGCTGGTTTGGAACGAATTCGAAGCCCAGGTTCCCAGAATTTATCCATCTTGCAACGTTAGATTCTCGGTTCTTGCCGGAACGAGGAGAAACGGACAAAATATCAAAGAGGCTGGTGGTGGTGGGCGATGTGCACGGCTGTCGAGATGAGTGTATGTTCAAGAGAGTAATTTTGGAGTTTAAGTGCCATCATGTTGAAATATCTAACTTCTGATATTATTTATAGTGGACAAACTCCTTCGTAAGATCTCTTTCAATCACGAAGCCGGAGACCACCTGATTTTTGCCGGAGACCTTATAAACAAAGGTCCGAAGAGCGTCGAAGTTATTCAAGCAGCTCGCATGTACAATTCTTCATGTGTCCGCGGGAACAATGAAGACCGCATCCTTCTCTACCGTCAGGAGCTCGACCACAGAGGCGGACTGTCCTTCGTAAACCCCAAGACTAATATCGGTTTGCCAAACGACGAACTTGGTGGCATTACTGAAGGTGAATCACTAGAAAATGAGATTCTTCCATTTGGGAAACATCAAGAGCATGTAATTGCACGAGACCTTAGTGAAGAAGATGCAGCGTGGCTACACAAGTGCCCGGTGATCCTGAAAGTAGGACATATAAAAGGTATGGGAGAAGTAGTGGTCGTGCATGGAGGCCTTGCTCCTGGAGTACCTCTAGAGAATCAAGACCCCTACTCTGTCATGACGATGCGCACTCTGGATTTAGACACCCACGCGCCAAGCTCAAGCTCGGACGGTATGAGTTGGGCAAAGGTAATATCCCGCCTTCTTTTCACGCTTGGTCAATTCTAAAATGGGTTTGTTTTAGGTGTTTAACAAGTACCAGTCCCTTTATACGTCTTCCACCTCCGGTACATCGAAACCTGAGCCGACAACAGTGATTTATGGTCATACTCCTCACAAATCGCCTGCTCTCCTACAGTTCACAAAGGGCCTTGACACGGGGTGCGTAAAAGGCGGGAAACTCACGGCGCTGGTTATTGAAGATGGGAAAACAAAAATCAAACAGGTAAGGTGTAAGAGCTATGTATAAACCTTGAGGGGGGTTTTGGATTGGGGTTGAAGTATGTATATATTCGATAAAATTTGAGTGGAACGGTAGCATACGGAGTACATGCGCATGGATCGGAGCTGAGGTCTTAAAAATTTTGGCTGCTCTGGTTAAAAGGCTCTTAATGGTTGGTTATCCCTCAGCACCCATTGTTTATGTTGACTGCATTTTATGTATATAATTTCAGCGGATTGTACTGTCCTTGACTAGTTATACAACAATATTATTTCCATTTAAGTTTTAACTTTTTGGCTATTAAAGTGTACTACATCTGTATGGAGCACATGTATTGTTGTAGAAGCTTATACACGGTACACGGCAAATCTACTGACGGATGGATATATGTAGTGCGAAGCAATTATCATACTGTTTGACCGTCACTAATCTCGAGGAACTTCCTACCAACTCCTAGGGGTATAACAGTATTCAAAAGGCAAAAACGCTCAGATAGACAAACACGCGTTTGAAGGCCCGAAGGCGGTAGGAGGTAGCTCATCTCTTTGGGAATAGCAAATATTATTAATTCGAGTATCACTCAGGGGCGTAAAGTTCAAAGGAAGGGACTGCGCACATCAATTGCTCATAAAAGGCCAGTGTGCATAAGTAATAAAACAAATAACAGGGGTATCAGAAGAGAGAGAGCGCATTAGGACATTTCCTGTTTTTCATGATGAATTGACGGAATATTTAGACCCGGTGGCGGCCAAACCAACGGCGACGATGGCCACTACAATCGAAATATTATTAGTGAACAACGTTTACTCCAAACGAGTCAGTCATAAACTTACGGAGTGGCTGCATCTCCAGCGACAGCGCGGTTTCGTGTACGGAAAGTGAACCAAATGCCCTGAATCAAGTTGATCAGCTATAGATCTCGATGCAATCATAATAACATGCTATACTTACCACTAAAGCAGAGACCATCCAGAAAATAGCAGACAGAAAACTGAATGCTTCAGAGGCCTTCCAGCGAGAACAGATATTTCGGTCCGTAATGTGGCCCCATTCGAAGATTCCTCCGCAATCAAACCTACGCAGGGTGTTGACCAAGAGTCCGAATGCCGCAAGCCATGCGAAAGATAAGAGCATATCAACTGCAGGATGATTAGCGCGACATAAGAGAAGAACAAATCAGGTAAAGGGAGCATACTCGGCCACGTGAAAAACGAGCTTGAGAAAGGCAGCAGCCATAGCAGCGCTAGCAGAATAGAGAGACCGGCTATGACCTCAGTGTAGATCCAACGGGCCTGTGGCCAGGCATCGGCCTTGTCGAAATCATGGAGATACGATCCGACAATACCAGCAACGACCTGCAGAGCTGATTAGCTATATACATCCGTAAGACCCAAGTCAGGTAAACATACAGCCGCGAAGATTAGCTCTCCAACGCGGAGGATAATGGACACGACGCGTGATATGATAGGCATTTTGACTGATCAGGGAGTCGCTTGGTACAAAAAAGTACTGGCAGGGATGCTAAGGTGCTTTAAACTGAAAGAAGGGATGTTGGTAGGAAATGTCAATGATTGTTTGAAGCAAACAATGTTGCTGCTGCGGTGAAGAGCAGCGGTCAGCAAATGTGGCGGATGGCAAAATAAAAAAAAAGATGCCTCAAGATGGGACAACGGCTTCATTTATATTAGCTGAAACACATAATAAAGCAAGGAACCAGCTTTTTGCTAGGCTAGTTATGTCACTAGCATCGCGTCGCCGGCCGGCTACAGCCCTAGCTCAGAAGGCTAGGCAAGACACAAGAGATGACGCATTCTCCTCCACCCCCAGCCCGATCGTGCATTGTTCTTTTTCAAAAAACCTTTGTTTTTGCTTTCTGGGGTGGCCTCTCCCGCACGGCCCTGCCAATGGGAATGCTGGGGCACGGCAAATGAGGCAGAGGTCAGAAGTCCTGCCCAACGAAAAAGGCGCGTCGTCGGACTAGAGGGCCAATCTTTGCTTAGCGGCAGCCATCCGGCCTGGTTTGCTGTGATGGCGGATTGATGTGGCAACAAGGTGGCCGGGGGTCTTGTAATATCAGTGGCCCTGTGGGACAGGGATCGTCGCGCTGGAAACTGCTGGCGGGAACGGAGCTAGTCAGCTGTCATACATGTGGTGTGGTGCTCTTCAAGCCATCGCACCCAGCTCTTCTGAAACAGCAGCGGCTTCACGGTCGCGCCAGACAGACGGCCGGCGTCCTGGTCGCGCGCTGCTAGGCCAGCCGTCGCCCGCCCGCCTGGCAAGCTCCGGGTGAGGTGGTCGCGAGAATCCACATGACTGGCGATGCGCGTCATCGGTGGCTTGTGTCCAGCAGCACAATCATGCGCTAGCCGCAACAAGCCTAGCGCCAACGCCTCGCAACTTTGCTCGGGCCTGGCCACCCGGATGACGTCACGCGGCAGTCACAATTTCCCTGCAAAAACACGCGGGTCGTGCTCGGATTGCGACCCTGCCCGTTGACCGCGCAGCCGAGGACCGTTACCTGGACATCACAGGGAAGAAGGTGCTGCGGATGTGTAAACTTCCTCTCTCCCGACGTAGAATAATAATAATAATAATGCTGCAATATGGAATCCGCGCGATGGCAAACATATAGAGTACAAGCGCAGGGCAAACGGCGGAAATCAAAACAAAAATCAAGAAGACCCGTGGATATCAGCCCAGCCATTCTCTGCCTCACTGGCTTCAATCCAAGAACCACCCAAAAAGCTTCCTAAACACTTGCTTACCGCCTGTCTCGATCACGTCCCCATGGCAAGGGATTATCCGCTCGAAATCCCACCGATCGATTCGCTTAAGGGATTCCTTCCACTCAGCTCGGTTTCCCGCTAATAAGTACCAAATGAGACGCTGCTGCCAAATCGCATTGCCGCTCGTAGTCCAGACCGGCATAAACAGCTTGGTCAGGATCCCCTGGGTCGCGCCACCCTCCTCCTTCTCAAATTGCTGCGTGGCTGGGAGGTTAAAGAACATGTCTGCCTGCAGTAGTGTCTTGGTGGGTTTGTGGAAGACGACTATCTCGCGGTTCGGGTGGCTGGGGAAATATTCCGTGTCGAACTCCTTGTTGAACTCATCGAAAATTTCGGGATTATGTCGGTCTTGCGGGTTGAACCGATAGTCAATCTTCGCCCACTCCCTTGTGCTGGGGTTCTTTTCTCTTTTCTCTTGAAGACCATGCGGGCCTATTATTCGGGCCTCTGGAAAGGCCTTTTTCCAATCGCCCAGGAAAATGTGATGCTCTATATCTGGCGCTATGATGTATCTGATCGGAGAGTTGAGAGCAGTGACCAGCCCTTTAACGTGTTCTGTCAGGGCAACAGGCGAAAAGACGGCGCTGGCCCCAGACGCCATGCGAACTGCCCCTTTTTGTTAACCAACCAGGCTTCCCTGTCGTTTGGATCGGCAACGGTGCGACCGCACCAATAGTAGACAGACTTACCGATTGTACCACGTCCGCCGATTCGTAGAACCCCAAAGCGATAAAAGGGAACACTGCATGTTACGATGTTCTGGTTCTCAAGCTCCCGGATGACCATAACCTCTTCTGCGTTCGTTGGAGTAAGGGCGGGAGACATTGCGCAGATCCTTTTCCAATACCATGCAACAGTTGATGTTTGTCGCCTGCTAGCGATGGGAGTATAGGAAGCACAGCAGCCTTTATTTGCATCAAATAGTACACGGGCGAAAATTTCTGACGTCCTATTATTAAGGCACTGGATTTTGAGCCTCGGTGGCATAATGTTTGATCCGAGTGATGTAACTTGCATGCCACCCAGTCAGATGGTCTAGAATAGTCGGATGACATGGAACACCCTTCCCATACAATCAACATTTTCTTGTGTTCACAGTGAATGGGTGAATGTGAACAAAAGTAAATGCTAAAAATCCCAAGTCATTAAATATGCATTGACACTACAAGCCACACCACAGGTATAAATGTACCGTATTTACAAGAATAGAATATTATCACAACACAACAAATATATATTGATCACAATGCCACCCCAGGTGTATTAGATACCATGCACCCAAAAATTTTTCAAAGAGCTCAGACAGCCTCCCAACCATAAACAGCTTACAAACGCTGACTTGCAAGCGCGGTCTGACCGCGCTGCTCCTCTTCATCTCTATGAGGGATTAAGGGCTTTTTAATATCGAAAACCTCAATCAAATCTCGCCAGGTTTCGAAGTCAAGGCTAAAAACAGCCTGGAACTTCTCTATGCCTTGATCCCTAGCTTCGGATGCTGTTACTGGCTTTGATGGATCTAGAAAAAGTGACGGTCAGCTCTATCTTAGGCCACTTGAAGGAAAATCTGGACTCACGCAGCGTGGGGAGCTGTTTACTGTCAGTATAGACTCCGACACTCCCGTCTCTGACCAAAAAGCTGACGTAAAATAGATTCTCCACGGTCTGTCCAAAGGAGTTTGGATTGATGCAGAATTTGAAAAGTGGCACTCCACCATCATCGGCCAGGTCATATTTGTCCACAACCTCCCGAATCTGGTCTTGTGTAGGCTCTTTCAACTTGGAAAGCTCGTTGGTAGCACGCGCCTCACCTGATTGCTGCTTGGTTACTAGGATTTTCCGAATCTCGGTGCAAATAGCTGTCAAATTGGCGGTCTCCAGCTTCTCCAAATCCTCGGCTTGGAGTTGTTGCGGGCGAACTGCCTGGGATGGATCGATCCTTTCCTGCCTTGCCCTTCGCTGTGTGACCTGCCGGGTTCGCTTTTGAACAGACAGTGGGCCATACAAGAAACCAGAGAGTGAAGGCCGCAGATTGTAGGGAAGACATGCCTGCCTACCCAATACATCCCAGTTGAGGGTGTCATCTTCATCTTCATACTCCTCGATATTTCCACCATCGGTTCGGCGCCGACGTCGTTGAGAGCTCACTTGCTGGCTGGACGATGATGCCTCATCAGTAGCTCCCCCACGCATGAATGATATACATTTTGATACAAACTCATCCACATCAATGCCTGCAGCTGAGTCTCCCAGAACCGCTTGTGCAGTACGCTTATACGATAGATCAGCTGCAGCCACGAGAAGGCGAGAATCAATTGTCGCATCTGATGTCTGTTTAACGGACATGAAAAGCTCATTAGCCTTTGTAACGGTATCGTGGATGCCCCTAGACCGTGTTTGTAGGTATTCGGCGCGCGAATCTAAGTGAATGTCAGCAACCGTTATATCCAAGTATTCTAGACGGAAGCAATACCGTTCATTTTATTTGTGAGCTCTCGTAGACTCCTACGGATCGCCCTTCGTTCTTCAGGATCCTGATCCGGGTCATAGAGGCTAGTATCACCCAGGTCCGCCAATTTATCTCTATGAACCTTCTCAACATGGACCCTGTCCGAGACCCTACGCCGTTTATTCGATGTATCCTCCATGGTTGAGGTTGTTGTTCTAGCTTGCGCTGACGATCCGCCCTGCTTTCGTTTTTCTGCGCGTGATGCCGTTGGTGAAGCGCGGTTTTCTTTGTCCGAAGAGGACGCCAGCGATGCGCCCGTGGAGCCTTGAGGAGTTGACTGAAGGTCTGAGCTATTGTCAGTTGGAGACTGAGCCATAGCCTTCGCCGTTCTTTGTAGAGATAGAGTTAAATGTAGAGTCGGATGTTTTCCCGTACTCCGCCGTACTGTCTGTTAGAGCGCGTCTAAGTAGAAAATGAGCAAACATGCGGGTACTTCCATGAAGGAAAAAATTCCAAATAAATAGCAGTTGCTCAGTGCACAGCTGGCCACCTTCACAGCCTTCAGATCTCAGCCTTATGGCCACCCAGTGTGTTGTGACCTTTCATTGTTCACTTGAACCATTTAATTGACAAAACGCGGTGGCCCGTGCACGCCTGCATATATCGGATTAACATATTCCCGAAAGATCTGACAATAGGGCTGGAGCTATGAGAAGCCCTAACTGCCTGTTTAAGCAGGCTAAGCAACTTGGGGTCCAATCAGCTGGGGCACCTGGCAGCAACGTTGACATCACTAGCATTCGCGATTCTCAAAGGAGCAACTTTGTGAACGCAGAGGCGGCCAGCAATCAAAATACACAAGACAAGAACCTTTGCGAAACAGATGCTGAGCTAGACTATTGCTTTGCGCACGATCAACCATTTGTGTTTACAAACAGTGATGACACTCAGGAGAATGGAACAGATTCCATTGCTGACTCTGCCTCTTTACTAGAAGATTGGGACGTTATTGGAAAAATGGAAGCATTTACATTCGCAACATCAACACAGGTGCCTCTACCAATACGTGTCAAAATGTATGAAGCTTCTCCTGCGTCAGTCATGACCATTTATCGCTAATAATCATTGCTAGATGCAATCTTGAAGGGAAGCAGAGACAGATACCCTACTCTGAACTCCTTCAAAATGAAAGACTTCGGCACCTCGGGTCAAGTCAGAACCCGATATCTGATCTTTATGTTACAGTGCAGTTGTGGTCCAGCTGCAAACCTTTGGGTGTCAACATGCAAACGTCATACAAATCGTTCAAGACGTCGCGCACTTGGAATGAGTGGCTCGAAATGCCAGTCCTGATCAAGGATGCCCCCCAGAATTCCCAGCTAGGTATTACCATCTGGGATCTCGATCCAATGGGTGATGATTCGTTCCATGGCCACTCAACTCCCTTTGGTGGCACTACAATTTCCATTTTTGATGAGGATGGTACGCTTAAGAAGGGGAAGCAAAAATGCAAGATATATAGGCATAAAGCAGCAGATGGTTTCACCAACACGACCACTCCAAGCATACCTACCCCCAAGCGCCGAACCGGTCAGTTTGTTGAAGAAGGCCTTACGCCTGAAGAGTTGGAGTTGGAGCGCCTCGAGAAGCTTCTAAAAAAGCACGAAATGGGTGAGATTCCCAGGGTCGACTGGTTGGACCAGTTGGTTTTTCGAGCAGTAGAGAAGAAGAAAATCGAAGCCGAAGAAGCTGCTAAAAAGCGTGCGTTACGAAATAAAGTCGCCCGAGAGAAATACATCGCCGAGAATGGCGTGGAGGCAAATGAGTTAGGAGACGATGGCATAGATGAGGAGAATTTTGTGCTCTACGTTGAATTTCCGCGTTATGATTTTCCTATTGTCTTTCAAGACTTTGAATATCCACCGCCACCTATCTCCACTTTCTCCCAGAAAACTAACTCCATGAGCCAAACGCTTCGTCCGCCCCCCGAAGTTCGTCTTGGCCCTGGAATTGGCGGTGCTGACGATGACGAGAACTACCCAATTATCAAAGTTTACGACCCTGAGGTGGGTCAAAAGGGAAACCCATGCGAAGACAAACATCGTAGATTAGTTCGAAGTCACCGAACCGGAATTATGGATCGCGATCTCAAGCCCAACGCGAAAATCCGGGATGAATTGAATGATATCATGTCTTATGGACCTACTCAGGAATTAAATTCCGAGGAAAAGGATCTTGTCTGGAAGTTCAGATACTATCTCACCCGCGAAAAGCAAGCGCTCACCAAGTTCGTGAAGTCTGTCAATTGGCAAGATGCTAGCGAAGCACGCCAGGCCGTTGAAATTCTTCCAAAATGGACCGAAATAGGCATAGATGATGCTCTTGAATTACTTGGCCCAACCTTTGATAACCCTGCTGTTCGAGCCTACGCTGTTGAGCGTCTGAGGAAATCTGATGATGAGGAGCTACTGCTATACTTGTTGCAACTCGTGCAGGCCTTGAAATATGAAGGCATTCCTGAACATGCAACGGAAGAGTCTGCGCAGGACTCTTCCTTGAGTAACTTTCTGGTTACCCGAGCTGCGCAAAACGTTCTTCTCGGGAGCTATCTTCACTGGTATCTGATGGTCGAATGCGACGACAACACGGGCAACTCATCTGCTCACCGTGAACTGTTCGCCCGCGTCGAATATTATTTCATGGTTGAGCTAGAAAGGGTTAACCCTGACCAGAGAAAGACTCTCTTAAGACAGGGCGAACTCATTACCGTATTTTCATCGATCTCCAAGGACATCCGGTTGTCTAAGATCAACCGCAATGCGAAGATTGAACAGCTGAAAAAGTGTCTAGCAGATCCCAAAAACGAGATCGTGCAGATCGATCCGCCACTACCTCTCCCTCTAGACCCTGAAGTTCGAATTATCGGGTGTTTCCCAGAAGAGTCGAATGTCTTCAAGTCTTCTCTATCACCTCTCCTTATTAACTTTAAGCTTGCTGGTGGGCGAAAGTACCCGGTTATATTTAAAGTGGGAGATGACCTTCGACAAGATCAATTGGTCATCCAGATCATTAGTCTCATGGACCAGTTACTAAAAAAAGAGAACTTGGACCTGAAGCTTACCCCTTATCGTGTTCTTGCGACCAGCGCAAATGCTGGGGCTATGCAATTTGTCCCATCGACCTCCCTTTCGGCCGCGTCTGAGAAATACAAAGGTTCAATCCTGGCGTTCTTGAAAGCAAATAACCCCGACGAAAGCGAGCCTTTAGGCGTACGTAAAGAGGCAATGGATACCTATATCAAATCCTGTGCGGGATATTGCGTAATTACGTATCTTTTAGGGGTTGGAGACCGGCATTTGGAAAATCTCTTACTGGCTCCAGACGGCCATTTCTTCCATGCCGATTTCGGATTTATTCTTGGCCGCGATCCAAAACCCTTTGCACCAATGATGAAACTATCCAAAGAAATGATCGAAGGAATGGGCGGTGCGAACTCTCCAAATTATCTCCAATTTAAACAGCACTGTTTCACGGCGTACACTACGTTGAGGAAATCTGCCAATCTTATTCTGAACCTGTTTAGTTTGATGGCTGATGCGAACATTCCTGACATTCGAGTCGAGCCAGATAAGGCGGTGTTGAAAGTTAAGGAGCGGTTCCACCTTGAGTTGAGTGAAGAAGAGGCCATTCGCCATTTTGAACAGCTGATTATTGAGAGTGTCAACGCGGTCTTTGGGGCAGTCATTGATCGCATTCATGATCTTGTTCAGGGGTGGCGAGCTTGAGCCTAGCGAGCTAATACTTATCACGATGACCTAGGATGGTAGCCTCGTTGCATTATTCTTCCCGGTGCTAAACTATCCTCGAAGCTTACGTTTTATGTTTTATTTTGAAGAACAAAGGCAGCCGGAACTAGATTTGTCAAATAAATACCCTTTTGCATTTGTTAGCTCTTCTTTCTTGCGAATAATGGCATCTAGCGAGGTGTAATTTGGCGTTAAATTGAGAACTTCGAAAGCATTTTCACTCGACTATATACAACCACGTAGTAGTTAAGAGGCCCGAGCCAAAATATGTAACACCTTTATTCTATCAGTTATCTAGTCCACTCGCCAGTTGTAGTTATATAAGACCCATATACAATTATAATTTTCATTAAGCATAACATTTCACAATGAACGCTTAGGTTTCCTTCACATTATCCGAAATACGGACTTCACAGCCCTGCTGGAAAACGCCGTCATCTCTTTTAGGGCTACGCTCCCGACTCTCTTCAGTTTTTTCGTCTATTACCCCCTGACGTCTCCCTTTCGCATCTTCATCGTCTTCTGGAGTTCCTGGTCTGCATGCCCACCCATCAACAAACCGAAGTACATCTCTTTTCCACCAGCGGTTCATAAGTAATAGTCTAAACGGAACGAGCAAAATAATCAGCACCGGGAATGTAGGTGCACCTTTCGTGAGAGTTAAAATGAATATTGCAGTTGTTAGAACGACCTGGAGAATGGTATATAGGTGAATGGGGAGGTACGACGAGTTAGACAACGGAGCTGGAAGGGGAGGAAGCTCGGAAGGAGAGGATAGAAGATGGAAGAAGCGGTAAAGAAGAGGGCTATTCTCGTGGTTAGTGCCATGTTAAGGTAGGGGTTAGGTGTGGTGAGCGTACTTGACCGATAAGCTCTGCTCACCCATAAAGAGAAACAGCCCAGCCAGAACACTTGTGGGTGTTAGGCCGAGAACTTTCATTAGAGGCGGGCTGATGAAGACGAGAATACCACAAGCATGAAGAAAATGCGACCATCGTTGTTCATATACGCGGTCATTTTCGATCATACGGACCTCCGTTTCTCCGTCGACTTCCGTCATTACCTCTTCCTTTTCTGTATGCAAGAGGGATTCTGAATGCAGCGGAGCTTGTGGCAGTAAGCCATTTGCAGGCGGAATACCTAGAATACCGCAAAGAGCCGTTGTAACTCCTAGGAGCACGATGTCCCACGCAAAGCCGCCAGGCTTCCGCGTCCCATATCTCTCAATAGTGCATATTATAGAGCTGATTTCATGATCAAAGAAAAAGAGCATGGTGATAATAAGTGCAGGTATGATTGCTGCAAATACCCAGCGAACTGGTAATTTCCAAAACTCGACCAGGAACGTTTCACGATCCGGCGACGTGGGACGAAAGGAGGTAGAAACAACGAGCGTAGTTTTGTCCAAGTGCGCCAATTCTCCAATATAAGGCATTCCAACAAATATTATAATCGATATAGCGGCAGCATATTCAGATAATCCAAGGCGAATATAACGATGAAATAAAGGTTTCCAGTGCTGCGCTGTTGACAAAAATATTGCCACCAGCATGGTCCCAATCGCGCCAATCACTGCGTACAGAAATGCGGCAAAGGAAAGATTGGCATGAGCACGTTCCAATTCCTGGACGGCTTTATGGAAGTATATAATACTGTTGAGGAGGGAGAATATCTCCGTTGAAAAAGTGGTCACATACTGCATAGTCCAGTCATGGGCATTGAAAACTGCCAAGAGGATATGAAGCCATCCAGCATGGATGAGCGACCATGCCATGAACGGGAGGAACGGTATCTATTTTCGGGTTAAGTTCTCCACTCGCTCTTTGTATGCATGATGTTGTGCATAGTTACCTTGAAAGAATCCTCGCACAAAGAATATATATTTTCTGCAAGCACAGAAAATGGGCCCGTCACACCTAAGATCGTCAACGGTTGGATCGACAATCTGCAGGAGTCTTAGCTATAGAACACAAATCTCGTTCGGTTGCTCAATGGACGTACAAAGAGAAGAGAACTCCGCAGACGCCTGTACTCAGTACTACCTCGATAGTCCCCCAGTTTTTGCCAGTGAGCACGTAGAGATCGCTCGCAAACGTGATCCCCGGCAGCAAGTTCGTGAAGAAAACATAGACCGCACTTGCAAAGACCAATTGATTGAAGACTTTCCAATCCGATATATATCGTCGCCGTACATTTCGCAGATCCTGCGCCAAAAGCCTAAGCGGCTGCAGCGAGCCGCCGCGCTCGAAGAGCCCAGCAAATCGTCGCACAGCAGACGGCCTATGACTGGGACTCTCTCCGCCGGCAGTCCCACCCTCTTCCCGCGGAGGCGTCACGGCCTGGCCGCTGCTGGAAGTCTCCAAGTCGGCCACCGGCTCCTTTCTGCGCGGGACAAGACGCCGAAGGAACCAAGAGCGGGCCATGAGTTGTCTTGTCCACAGTAGTAGCTTCACTAAACCAAGCCTAACCCCAGCACCCAAGCATCATACATAAGAGAGACGGACAACTAGGCAAAACGCGCAAAAAGAAGAAACAAGAGCAATGGTGCTGCATGCTCGTCTGGCATCGCGAGAGGGCTGCCCGCCCTTCCCGCGCTTAATGAGTTCTCGTTCCGGCCGGCTATGAGCAACGTGGGCCCGTCGAACCAGAAGCGCCGTTGCGCCTCGTGGGCCGCTTAAGGTTTACGCACGGGCCACCGACAAGCGCGGCGCCAAGCAACAGACTGGCTTATTCAGCAATGCATGGCCGCCTTTTATTCTGCCGCTTCTTTTTGATGCCAAAGCTGCTCAGACGATAGAAGCAACATGTACGAAGTACTCCGTACGAGTGCTGTTAATTTACATTGCTTCAATTTTGGGAGGAGGGGGTTTGTATTTTCCCGTTTCAGAAATGTCGGCCTCGTTCGTTCCGCGCCAGGTCTTCAATGTCGCGGAGAACATTCCCCGGTCCTATTTTCTAGGCCATCATCGAGCCGGCCTCATGAAGATGAAATCAATGCTGGACACGGTTGACCACGTTATCGAATGCCGTGATTTTCGCCTTCCGTTTACCTCTATTAATCCTTTGTTTGAGCATGTTTTGGGAAGTAAGCCACGGACGATAGTTTACACAAAGCGGGATCTGGCCGGGGATCGTAAGCTTCCAATGCAAAAGGTTCGTATCGCCGTGGCCGTTCAGCTTTTTTTTTCCCCCTTTAATTTCTGTGGGATACAGACTCATTTTCTGACTGGAATTGGTTTAGATTGAGAATCAAGTCCTGAGATGGGACCGCCGAACCTCGAAAGTTTTCATCATCGAAAAGTTCGCGAGAGATTCCCTAAAAGAGTTCATAAAATACTTCCGAGCCCTCCCACTCCCGGAAGACAACCTGACCGGATACAACATATTAATGGTGGGCATGCCTAACGTGGGCAAATCCTCCTTCATCAACCACCTTCGCACCAAGTACCTGGAGCCACGACCGGCGCCCAAGGCGGCCATCACCGGCGGCCAACCCGGCGTGACGCGGAAGATCAGCACGCCCATCAAAATCCTCGAAAGGAAGCAGTGTCCCATATACGTGCTCGACACGCCCGGTGTGTTTGTGCCGTACATCCACGATGCAGAGACCATGGTCAAGCTGGCGGCCTGCGGCATAATCAAAGATTCCCTCGTCAACCACGTCACGATCGCAGACTACCTCCTGTACCACATCAACAAGGTCAAGCCGTACGCGTACCGGCGCTACCACGAGCCCACGAATGATATCATGGAGCTTCTCGAGTGTTTTGCGCGCCAGACCGGCTCTTTTCAAAAGGGCGGGCTTCCCAATATCGACGCGGCGGCGCGCAAGTTTCATGTGTATTGGCTGCAGGGGAAGTTTCCGCGGTTTGTTCTCGATGATGTATTGAGTATAAGTACGACTCAGCGCCGCGAGTGGCAGTCGAGGTTCAAAGACATGTTTAGTGATGAGCAGAAGCTGGAAGAAAAGGGGCCGACGTCTACTATAGAACTGGGTTTATGACAGCATTTAAAAGACTATTGCTTGGGGTGTTTTATAAATTTCTTTATGATTATGCTACTTTTTAGGAAATCTTCTTCTGCAGCAATTGCAGGTGTACAATACATGATTCAGCTAGATAACAGTACAATTGGTTAATACCATGAAAATATAAAAAATCGCCCAACTCCCTCCCCCCAAAGAAAGCCTTAAGAAAAGGAGGTAAAAAAAATAACGTAAGAAATGTTCAAAGAATCTTATCAAGTAGCCTCCGTCTTCGTCTATCCAGTAGTTCTTCCTGCACCTCATCAAGCGTAGGCAGCCTCCACTCCACACCATCCCCCCCATTCCCAGGCAACGGCTGCCAATCCCCGCCAGCAGCGTCGTCGTCGCCCCGTTTCAGCATACTATCAAAGGCCTCTTTCTCTTTCCTCCGCTCATACGCCAGCAGCGTCCCATCCTCCTCATCCAGGCCGTATCCAAAATACGCCGCATCGACATGTTTCTTGAGCATCTCATTCTGCCTACCACCGCCACCGCCAGAGTCCTCCAGCTCGTCAGCGCTGCGCTTCTTCGCCGCAGCTTCAAACATCTCCTTGACCCCAGGCAGCTCGCGCGCGCGGCCAAAGTAGCGATACCCCTTGCCCGCACCGGGAATCTCACGACCATCCTCATCGTACACACGGCCCCCGCCGCCGCCGCGGGTGTAATTGGGCCCGCCCAGGTTGCGGATCTGCACCTCCCACATCCACTTCTCGCGCATGAGCTTGTTGATCTCGTCGTTGAGGTCGCGGATCTGGTAGTCGCTGAGGCTCTGGTCCTGGATGCGCGAGACCTTGCGCGACACCTCCTTGAGCACCTGGCCGCGCCACTTCTCGCACACGGGGATGGAGTCGACCGAGGTGATGGCGCGCGGCCGCCGCGTGCGCCCGATGTCGAGAATGCCCAGGTCCGCCGCCTGCGCGGCCCGGAACCGGAAGAGCATCGACTGCGCTTTTTCGCTGTTGCGAGCCTGGACGAGGGTTAGTTTTGTTTGTGGGCTGTGGTTTTGTTTGGGCGGGTAGAGATGCCGCGGCAAAAGGGGAGAGAGAGAGAGCGCTCACCATGGCTGTGGGATGCGAGACAGGCGCAGCGGTGCGAGAGGGAGAGAGAGAGGGCGGTCAATGCTCTGGATGGAGTGATGATGAGGAGAGGAGGGCGAGTGGTCGAGATAGAAGGGCAATTAGGCGTGGTTTCAAGGGTTGAGCTCTGGGTGGTGATGCTCAGCAAAAAGGCCTGTGGCGGGTTTGCAATTTTTGGCGCCGTTTAGAGTTTCCTCCCCACAGCCTTGGTGTGTTGTGCAGCTTCAAAGCCAACCACCAAACAATCCACGGCCAGGCAATAATAATAATAACGGGAGAAGCGCCCAGCAACAATTCACGGGCGTTTTCTGCGGCTGTGGACGTGTTTTGCATGCTTGCCGTTGCAGGCGGCCACTGACATTGCGGTTTCCACTACCATGGTGCTCTGGCGCAGGGGGTGTTTGCTCGCTGGTCGACTTGGTTTTCTGGCAGCTAGCTGACACTCTTTCAATGAAGCAACCTAGGGAGTTCTCGTCTCATCAGAAACTTGCCAGAGCCGTTGGGCGGCATAACAGTGTGTGGACATCTCAATTGACGGCTTACAGGAAAGTAGTCTCGCAATCGTTGCCTCGCATATATCAGAGAAACGGAGCCCATTCCAACAGCCCTGCATTCACATGCTGGCTGCAACCCATATACCGGGCCTTGTTTCTGAAATATAGTACCTCGCAGTCGCTCCGTGTCCCCATGCAGCAAAAAGTTCCACTTGGGTCTTGCTGAATAGATGAGGTTGTCTTTGCCTCGTTTCTGCTTGCATGCATTACGAGCGAACGGAGGGAATTGGGATCTTCGTGCGTTGAATCCAAGCTAGGACCCCCCACATCGAGCAGAATATGTATGTATGTATGTATGTACGGAGTACACGGTGGTGGAGGTGCTCACATGCACCAAGGCCATGTCATCGTCTGCAAGCTACGAGAATAGTATATGCGACGCTGCTACTTGGACGAGATGGGTCGAGATTTTCTTTTGAAACACCTGGCCCTGGCGGGCTATGGTCTTCACGGATATAGGTGCGTTTCGCCAGGCACGCAGAATACCTTGCTGGGCCAAAGCCATGTCATTCATGCCAATGCCAGAGCCCCGCTGGGGCAACAGGTGCAACTCTCAGCCGCTGGTGCCTGGGCGCCAGACAAGAGCGCGAGTCCACCGATGACTGGCATTAATACGTGGACAGCAGTGGTCATCGGTGCAACCCCATGCCGTCTCTGTCCAACATCCCTGTTGATCCGCGCAGGAAACCTAAGAGATATGTAACTATAACTGACTAGACTATTACGCACACAATCCATCGAGCCTGGAGGAGCATGTTAATAATAATGTTATCCAGAGTACAGAATACTCCGCACAGGCGGGCGGCGCCGCGCTCCCGGAGGAACACCAGGCAGTTCACTACTGCTCCGTTTCTCCAGCCGTGCCCTCCACCACGTGTGGTTAGCCAGGCAGGACAGGCATTAGCGAGCCTGCCAGCAGTTTCGGATTGACAACGGTGGGCGTGCGCGCCGCGTTTTTTCTTTTGCCGGCCCGGTGCTGGCTCGCTTTGGGCAGTGGAAGCGCCTATTTATGCGTGGCCTTGCAGACACGAGGGCAATTCGCGAGAGAAACATAGTTCAGTAACGACGGGTTCAAGAGTTGCGGTGGAGCGCCAGGATGCGGATGTGCTTGAAGGCCCGCGAAAAGAGGAGCGACGGCGATGACGATGACACCCTGGCAAGCCTGGGCTGTAACTACGTGAAAACATTCGCCGTCAATGCAGCACGGCAGCGACCTGCTACTCGGGCGTTTGGCCATATCATTGCTGCGGCCGCTAGCCCGGCGGCGGCGGCGTGTGTGTGTGTCGGGGTTCTAGACAGAAGGTCGCTCTGGAACCAGAGAGGGTTTTACCAGCGGGTTATAGTTCGAGTGCCTGCACAGCCATGGCACGGAGCTGCTCCCCCAGTCTGGGTTTGTCTCCCCTTCAGGTCGGCCGATGGGGGCCTGCCTGGTTGGCACGTTCCCGGGAATCCACCCCCTCCTTTGTTTCAATTGTTGATCGCGCCGCGCACCCGATCGGGCATCGGGGGGCGATCGGGGTTGCTCCATCTCTTGGATGAGGGAGTGACGGGCTGGGCGCGGTGGTGGTGGTGGTAGTGGTGGTGGTGGTGGTGGTGGTTAGTTGACGCCCGCTGCGATGGCTGACGAAGCTGAGGACGAGAAGGCTTAGCAGCAGCGGCGCGGGCGCTAGTTAGTTCGTCAGGCACAGTCGAGGGCTGTCTGCGTGTACAGATAGTACTAGTACATGAATACTCGGGCGTCGCATCGGGCGGGCGATCACGGCCAGCCAAGCGGAAGCGGCGAGGCGGGCAGGCGGCGGGCGGGCGGCGGTGATTGGGGGGCGCCCGTTGTTGCAGAACCGTCAGACAAGCCCGGGCGTCGTCAGCGCGCCGGGGATGTGCGACCGCTCGTTTGTTTCAGCGGGAGTTTGGTGGTGGTGGTGGTGGTGGTGGTGGGAGGAGTAGTGGTGGTGGTGCCCCGGAGGAGAGGGTCTGCGGGCGGGTGGGTGCGTATAGCAGTGTATGGAGTACAGAGTATCGTGTACGGAGTAGCTGGTCTGGCCAACGAGTTACCTGTTACTGACTACTACTACTACTGCTGCTGCTACTACTACTCCTACTACTACTACTACTACTGCTACTACTACCACTACTACTACTACTACTACTAATACTCGCTCTTGGCCCTTGTCGCAGGTGGAGCCGGGCCAGAACCCCCTGCGTCGCCCTGGGAAGCCTATCCGCGATAAAGACACGCCCAAGCCCGCTTCCAGAACTTAGTTGGTTGGTCTCTCTCTCTCTCTCTCTCTTTCTCTCACCCTCCCGCCTGCTCTCTCGCCTGCTGCCTCTGCTGCTCGCTAACTGCCCATAGCCATGAGCCTGCCGTAGCTGCCGT
Source organism: Ophidiomyces ophidiicola (assembly GCF_022830035.1). Lineage (NCBI taxonomy): Eukaryota > Fungi > Ascomycota > Eurotiomycetes > Onygenales > Onygenaceae > Ophidiomyces > Ophidiomyces ophidiicola. The sequence goes on from NW_026054656.1 coordinate 124,922, forward strand.
GTTGCCAGCTCCAGCGACCAACTGACTAACTAACTAACCACCTACTTCCTCTCCACTCGCCGCCGCCGCCGCCGCCCGTTGCACACCCACAACACGCCCTCGCGATGATCCCCTTTCGCAGATGCGTGCTGATCGCCGCCGCCTTTCTCTCCTTCACCTTCACTCTGCGCCTGTCGTCCTCCTCCCATTCCCGTAGCAGCCCGCGTCCCGCCGTCGTGCTCGACCACGACAATGACCCGTCCGCCGCCCACGCCCAACCGCCCCCCCAGATCACCCTCGACGACCTTGCCTCCAAGCCCCTCCCCGAGCGATTGCGCTTCCAATTCCCCTACGACCTCGAGTCCAAGTTCCCCGCCTACATCTGGCAGACCTGGAAGTACAATCCCTCGTCCGGCAGCTTCGCCGAGCCCCTGCGGCCCCTCGAGGCCAGCTGGACCGTCGCCCACCCCGGCTTCGTGCACCAGGTCATCACCGACGACGGGCTCGACTACGTCGTCAAGTACCTCTACGCCGGCTTCCCCGAGGTCATCGAGGCTTTCGAGTCCATGCCCCGCGCCGTGCTCAAGGCCGATTTCTTCAGGTACCTGATCCTCCTGGCCCGCGGCGGTATCTACTCCGACATCGACACCTTCGCCCTCAAATCCGCCATCGAATGGGTGCCGCAGGCCGTCGACCGCTCCACCATCGGCCTCGTCATCGGCATCGAGGCCGACCCGGACCGCGCCGACTGGAAGGAGTGGTACTCGCGCCGCATCCAGTTCTGCCAGTGGACCATCCAGGCCAAACCGGGCCACCCCGTCCTCCGCGACACCGTCGCCAACATCACCGAGGAAGCCCTGCGCATGAAACGCGAGGGAAAACTGTCCCACGCCCGCATGGACAAGACCATCATGGAGTTCACCGGCCCCGCCGTCTGGACCGACGCCGTGTTCCGCTACTTCAACAGCCCGGACTACTTCGACATGAACAAGGGCGCCAACTACTCCCGCGAGATTGACTACTCCTACTTCACCGGCATGGTCGCCCAGAAGGTCGTCGGCGACGTCGTCGTGCTGCCCATCACCAGCTTCAGCCCCGGCGTCGGCCAGATGGGCGCGGAGGAGCCCGAGCATCCCATGGCCTTTGTCAAGCACGAGTTTCAAGGTAAGCTGCCCGTCCTTCGCTCTACTCTTTCTCCCACCCCTGTCGATCCTTGCATCCTTGCTGACCCAAGACCTTCACAACCCTCCAGGCGTCTGGAAATCGAGCGCGGACAAATAAAAGACTTTTTTGTCCAAGGATCATCCCAACCCTTGCTTAAGACCCAATGTTGCCGGCTTGGAAACCCAGGCTTCCTGACTCGATCCCGACTGCTCCGCCAGGCCGACACAATAATTTACTACCCAAACCCAAACCACTTGCTGATACAGATGTGCTCCTACGGATGATAACACTACTGTGTCCGATCGCCCTTCTCCGACACACCCACACAGACGCCCCCACGGCAACAATCCCAGCCTTACCGAAATTAACACCCCCCCTTTTTCGACCTGCACCCACAAAAACCGATTTTATTTTTTTCCTGGCTTCGCTCCGCCCAAACCACTCCCCAGCCAATCAAGACCAAAGCTGCCACACATGCTGGAACCCCCCCCTGACGTCACCCCCGGCTGCTCTCGCTTCCCCTAAAAATAATTCGCCGGCCCAGAAAATACTCCGTACCTGCTTGTCTCCACCCACAAGCGAACCTTACCATCGAATCGACCGGAATCGACCGCCCTCAGCATTCCCGTTCGCCGTATAGACCTCTTCCTGCCATACATACCCTACTACTTTTTTTTTTATTTAAATCTTTGCATTTTTTTCCCTGCTGTGTGTTCTCGGCGCAAAACCAAACAAGAACGGTCGGAAAAGAAGGAAAAAGGGGCGGAAATACCCAAAAGTTCCCAATATGTTGTCCTAGGAAGCGATAGACCAACCCTGTTATCTTTTTTTCTTACTCTTCATTTCATTCCTTTATTAGACCGCCAGGCTCTCAGGTTTTTTTTTTTTTTTTTGCATCAGCTGGCTGGAGGCCCAGCCCGGCGCACAATTTTTTTTTTTTTTTTATATCAAACAACATTCCTTTTGGTCTTTTCCTTTGGACAAGCCCCACGGCCTTTTTTGTGCCCTTGTTTTGTTTTTTTTTAAGTATTCCTGTATAATAGAGTGGTCACCCGGCGAAATGGCGGCGTATCTTCAATTCACTTTTTTTTTTTTTTTCCTACCGTTCTACAATTCTTTAGACCGGCTGCTATTCTGTTTTTTTTAGTATGTTAAGGAAGATTGGGACGCTCCTTAGCGTTCATAAGTACAGTTACATATTATCTTTTTCCAAAAAAACTCATTGTGATAGAAGATGTCAAATTTTGCCTGTGTCAATTCATATTAGGATCATTAAAATATGGAAAAAAATTGTTTAAATATCTGGCAAAAAGTGAGAATCGCCTGTCTTTTGCAGTTCCTCGAAACATGATTGTGAAAAAAAAAAAGGCCCCTGCCGCATGCAAATAAAACCCCCCAAAAAACAGCCCTCGTGATATGCAAAAAGACAGGGCGATCCTAATACCTCTCTCTCTTCCAACCATCATGGAGCCGGTTATCATGAGACCTATGTTTTGGGTGTAAGTCGATCCCTCTGCATATTTTTAATCCAGTTCCACCCACTTTATGGGTAGAGACCTTACGCCTAAAGAGTTCTAAGCTTTTTACCACACATGAATGTCATTGAGAGCTGTGGCTTGAAGGAACGCCTCGAACCGGCAGAGAACTGTCGCGATATTAGTAAAATGGATATGCAATTTAACTGATTCAATGCCAAAGATGTATGTGGGCCCCGGGACTTATGTGTATAAGTCACATTTTGAGAACCCTCAAAGCATCATCACGTGGACGTATACTTTTGTTTTTTGACATACCTTTTTTGCCTTTTTTTTCAAATTCAACTTTTTTTTTGTCGTTTTAATTTTTGTTTTTTCTGAAAAAGTAGAAATAGAGCATTATGATGCATTTTGACATCGCTATAAATGCAGATTGTCTGCGGGGCAAAATGGGTAATTATGAGCCCGACAGAATGCATATACCCAACAAGTGATGTGCCAAGGCTGTACAAGAACAGAGATGGGACAAAAAATGAAATAGGTGCAGGTCTGGGCGGGAGAATATATGTAGGTACAGTACATATATCGGAGAAGGATGATATGGCTGCGTCTATATAGAAGAAGCCGGAGTTTCGGGTACTAATGACGATAAATGATAGCAACTAGGAAAGATGAGGAGAAAGGCACAGCTCCTTCATTCAGTAGTCATCGAAATCATTGAACAAGCGCTCATACTTCCTGCGCATCTCGCCCGTGTACACGCTCTGCGTGCTCGGGTCCGGCGGCGGCGGGTACTCCTCGAAGTTGCCTGCGTCGGCGGGGTGGTCGACGCGGGGGACAATGGGCCCCTTGACGCGGCGGTAGTACAGGTCGTCCCAGTCGATGCCGCGGAAGAACGGATGGTCCTTGACGCGCTGCGTGCCGCCGGAGATGTGGCCCAGGCGCTCGGACGGGCTGGTCTTGCACAGCGCGCCGATGATGTCGCGCGCCGCCGCCGACATGTGGTGCGGGAAGCGCAGCGCGCCGTCGACGATCTGCTCGTAGATGCGCATCGGGTTGGGGTCCCAGAACGGCGGCTGGCCCGCCAGGAACTCGTAGATCAGGATCCCCAGCGCCCACCAGTCCACTGCCAGCCCGTGCCCGCTGTTGTGGATGACTTCCGGCGCCAGGTACTCGGGCGTGCCGCACAGCGTGTACGTCTCGTGCCCGTACAGCTGCTTGGCGAAGCCGAAGTCGACGAGCTTCAGGTGGCCCTCGGCGTCGAGGAGGATGTTTTCCGGCTTCAGGTCGCGGTATGCGACGCCCTGCACGTCGTGCAGGTAGCCGATGATCAGCACGATTTCGGCCGCGTAGAACCTGGCCGTGGCCTCGTTGAATCGCCGTATTCGCCGGAGAAAGCTGAAGATCTCGCCGCCAGGACAATAATCGAGCTGTAGAACATGCGGGGTTAGCACGAGAGCATGTATACGCCGGAAAATGAGGCACGAGCTGGGTGTATGGTGGGAGAATCAATTGCTGAGACGTACCAGCATATACAAACACTCTTCATCGGAAAAAGAGGCAACTAAAGTCGTTATAAATGGGTGTCCGGCGACAGCGTGGAGAGCATTGTTCTCGTTCCGCACATGCTCAACCTGCTTGAGCTCGATCACTGCATGACGGGCAACGGCCGCGTTAGCTGGGATATGATACGTCACACCAGGCCAAAACGACTGGACGGCCTGCGGGAGAGCAAGTAGGCTGCAGGGAACACATACCGTCAGCCTTGCGGAGCACCTTCAAGGCATATATCGCGTTCACCGAGTCCTTTGGATTCTTCAGTCGAACCAACCATACGCGTGCGAACGTCCCTAGATATCACGAAGAAAAAAAAAAAACTCGTCAATCAAATGGCCCTAAAAACAAAGTCCACCAACGTCCCTGTTTTTCCTGGAGAATCCAGCTAACGCACCAGTGCCCAGAGTCTTTAGCAGCTCAAAGTCCTCGATTTTCAGCTTCCGCTTCGGCATCCGCGCCTTGATATTCTCGCGGTTCTGAATAATATCCAGCGGTGTTTTCGGCCGCGGCGACGGCCACCGCGCGGGGCCAAGCCGCTTCACATCGAGGCCATACGATCCAGCGTCCAAATCGGGATGGCGGTTCGTGGGCGATTTGGGTAGTGGCTTCTGCGGCGGCGGGATCGCCTCCGTCGCCATTGGGGGGACTATTTTGAATTTTTTTATTTCTTATTATCGCTTGTGGTTTATGCGGTCGAGAGAGGAGGTGAAAGGAAGATTCCGGTGCGCGTCAAAAGCGCGATCCCGTCGATACGATGAACTCCCAGGCAGCTTCCCCCGCTCATGCCTAGGGTATTCTGGATTCTCAACCTGGACAATGGCGTCGGGGAAGAGGAGGGGAGGGGGGGGGCGCAGGGCAAGGGAGCGAGGAATAGGGTTTGCCGCTCTGGTCAATTGCAATCGGTCAGTAGGGGCTGGAGAGACGAAGAGAGCGCGCTGTAAGAACGTCGTGCGATCATTGACTTCGTCAGACCGGTGCAGAGCGACGGATGCATAGCTTTCAACACTAAGAGCGTCGAAGACCTGTCAAGAAGCGAGGCATAGTTTCACCGTGTCTGAATGTCTGACTTTGAGCTAAACCTCCCATCTGACGTAGTGCCCTCGGCTTCCGCCAAGCCCTTTACCTGTTCGGAGTCAATGGCGTACGTACGGCTCGCCGGCCGGACCAAGGCACTGTTAGAAAGGAAACTTAATCTTGCGTTCGTTTTCTGCTGTTGCTGCTGTCATATGCAGATTTTGGATAGGAAGACCAGTTAGAATGCTACGGCTCTTCTCGGGTCTAGATGCAGGGGGATGTTGGAAAGCTGAAAGTTGTACATAGTATTTTATCATATTGCCTGTTTTCGCCCAAAGAAACCAAATCCCAATGAAACAGTAACTATGACCGCTGTCACGCCGGAATATACATGAAGTCCACCATCTAGACAATACAGGTATCCTGCAGAATAAAACGAACCAAGGTGTTGAGATCGATGATGACTCTTACGATTAACGCTTTGAGTTAAGGATTAACGCGACGATAAGGCTATAAATAGAAAAAGTTAGAGAATGCCCATATGAGATAAGAGTGCAGGGTAAAAGCATACCCATATAGACCCAAGACTTCGCCAAAGATGAGAATCAGAATCATGCCAACGAACACCCGGGATTGTTGCATGTATGACCGTGTTCCCTACACATATTTTAGCTGCAATCACACAGCCTTAGAAATGTAGCTGTCAACATACTGCATCCCCGACTATTCCAATTGTATAGCCAGCTGCTAGGCCAGCGAGGCCAACGGATAATCCGGCGGCAAGGTGGATGAATCCTCTATTAGGGGAGGCATAATTAATGACTGTCCAGAGTGGTCACAGGACTAGAGGGGTCACCGCGACGTACGCATATAAACTGTAATTCTGCTCCGGCGTTCCTATATCACCCACGATGAGGACGGAAACCACCAACCCATACACGGCGATGATACCAGCCATCACGACGGGCACCAGTGACTGTAATGCCCCAATCAGCTACACCCCCCACGATAGAATACTCAGATATACGCACCTTCATGATGAGGTCAGGTCTGTAGGTGCCGACATTGGCGATTCCGATGCCAGCTTTCGCCGTGCCATATGCCGCTCCGAGTGCTATGCCAGGGTTTGTGAGTGGACTTCGTGGGGTCAAGCAAGCCAGGAGCTGCAAACGTACATCCAAAGATCATCTGCAAGAATGGTGTGCCTGGTGAGTAACGGTTGCTGGGAGCTAAGAACGAAACCAACTTACTGCCGATGCTATCCCTGCCTGTCGTTGCGAGAGTCAGCTCAGTCAGTCAACCACCGCAAGGAGAAACGGAAACACACCATCCCGAAGAACGGGGCAAACTTGGGCGACAGCTCGCTCTCCGCCATGATGCTCGCGGTGTCTCAAGCGCGCGTTCGAGTGCGTCAAAACTGCCCAAAACGGCGTCCTTGCCAGACTTCGTGCTTGCCCGATTCGTCACCTCGCCTGACCACGCCAAGCCGCACGTGACGTCGTACCTCGACGCACAGCCACACGACGCCACAGTTACCGTAATTTCGAGCGCGTGAAATACCGTCCTGGCCGAGAGCCGTTGTGATTGGTCCGATATGGATCGCCTACCTACAATTGGCTAGCAGGCCCCACCGGCAGCTCAGCCGCACGTACGGAATACACCCAAACGTGACATTGGAGGAGGTGGCCCGTCCGCCGCCCGATGATTCGCAGCTCAACCATCGAGCCTTCACGCACTCTTCACTGCATCGATCTTTTCTCTTTTGCGTGTTGGTGTTGTTTTTTTTTTTGCATTCTTTGTGTTGCTCGGTTCTTCGCGAGCTCTGTGTGTTGTCCAAGCCGCGTTCCTTGCTGGGTAAGGACATGAGTTTTTGAACCCCTGCCCCCATTGAACAACCCGCACTATGTGGACGTTTGGGCGTTGACCCCCAGGCCTTCTGCGTCACCTCACCTCGTTCTAATCCTCAATCGTGGTATATCTCGACTGCATTCGCTCTCAGACGCTGCGTGGGCGTCCTCACACGGGTCTTTCCGATTGTCGTCGTCATCCCGTCGTGCGGTGGCACCGATCACCCCAACTGGCCTTGCGAAGCATGCCATTTCAGTGAAGTGCTTTGCCAGCCTTGCTCGCCAGTCACCTCCGTGCAGTTACTAGCAGGGCGCTCGTGGAAGCCGCCTAAGGCGTGCCTCGAACCCGCATCGCCGTTGTTTACACCAATTCCACTCCATTTCCCTCCTTTCCCCTAGCCTTCGTTTCTATAAATTATGGCGAATTACGGGTCCCAGCAGGGTCGGAATCCCCGACCCAACCAATATGGCCATGCTTCATCGTACCAACGGGATGCGGCCTTCTCGGAAATCTTTGGAGGCGCCCCACCGCCGGGGCGCTCGCAGACTATGACCTCACAGACATCCCCATTTCATCAAGAACGGGCTCACACGATGACGGGGCATTCGGCAGAAGCCTACATGCAACCGCGTGCCCCTCCCGCACCGATGAGACAATCGCATCAGAGCTATGGACCGCCAGAGTCCGGATATGACCCCCGACGGCAGCCTAACGGAAACATGCCAACCCATCTCCAACCTCGCAACCCCCCTATCCCTCCATACTCAAATCGATCTCAATATCCATTTCCACAGAGGATGGATTCCATTGCCCGGCCTCCACCTCAGTATCCGCCCATGAAACCTCCCACTCGCGTTCCTCCCCCAGCCGCCTTGAACTCGGATCCATACAGATCACGCTCCATGGCTGGACCGGGGCCCCGGCCACCGCAGTTTCATGCTCCGCCAAATAACTACAATCAAGCGCCTCCCAACGCTTTTAGACAGCAGGGCTACCATCCAATGAGTTCCCGAACGGCCCATGGCCGAATCGTACCGGAAAGGCATGATAACGAGCGTACAATGTCGTTGCGTTCGTACGTCTCTGATCGTGATCATGCACAGATGACTAGCTCCGGCAGAGTTGTTCCAAATCGAAGGAGGGAGGCAGATATGGAGCGGGAGCGCCTGGAACGCCTGGATACTCGTATTATTGAGCAGCGTATGGACCAAGGTCCCATGATGGAAAGGCCACCCTCTCACCAAATACCCACGCTTCCAGAAATCACAACACCTCAAGATTCACAGCCAAGAGTTAGACATCCTAGTGAAAGTTCACTCCAGTCTCGTACTCTATCGATGGCGTCAACTGTAACGCCTGAGCGCAACAACAGCTTACAGACACCTTCATCCGGTAAAACCGGCTTCTCCAATTCTGGAACTGTTGCATCCCATCGCTCTCGAGGTCCTCTTGTTTATCCTGCTTTACTATCCCGTGTTGCATCGGTGTTCAAAGAAAGAATTTCAATCGGTGAAAGGATCAAAAACGACTTGGCTTATACCAATGCCTTTACTGGTGCTGAAGCCGTAGACCTGTTATCCTACATCATCAAAACAACTGACCGGAATCTGGCTCTACTCCTGGGCAGAGCACTTGATGCACAGAAACTCTTCCATGATGTGACCTACGACCATCGACTGCGAGATGCTCCTGGAGAGCTCTATCAGTTTAGGGAAACTATGGGAGAGGAATCTCCAATGTCGGAAGTTAACGGTGTCTTTACTCTATTGACAGAATGCTATTCTCCGACTTGCACACGGGATCAACTCTGCTACTCTATCGCTTGTCCAAGACGCTTGGAACAACAAGCCAGATTGAATTTGAAACCCCAGCCTGGTCTAAGATCATCTGCGTCCAAAGGAAGTCTCCATGATCAAGACGACAATGAAGACCAGAAGTTGTGGATCAATATGGTGCCAAAGGAAGTTGCGGATAGTATTGACGATAAGGAAAAGAAACGGCAAGAGATTATCTTTGAAATAATGTATACTGAACGTGATTTCGTCAAAGATTTGGAATATCTCCGTGATTTCTGGATGCGTCCGCTGAGATCTGCGCACAATACCAACCTTTCTCCCGTGCCTGAACACCGACGAGAAAAATTCATTAGAACGGTATTTGGTAACGTCCTCGAAGTCCTGAATGTCAATTGTCGGTTTTCGGAAGCATTAAATGCTCGCCAAAAGGAAAGCCAAGTTGTCCATTCAGTTGGTGATATCTTCCTTCAATATGTCCCTCGGTTTGATCCCTTCATCAAGTATGGTGCCAATCAGTTGTACGGCAAATATGAGTTTGAAAAGGAGCGTGCATCTAACCCCGCTTTTGCCAAATTCGTTGAAGAAACCGAACGACTCAAGGAATCGAGGAAGTTAGAATTAAACGGCTACCTCACGAAACCAACGACTCGTCTTGCTCGATATCCACTACTATTAGAAAATGTGGTCAAGTATACCAAGGATGACAATCCAGACAAGGAGGATATTCCGAAGGCCATTGCCCTCATCCGTGATTTCTTATCTCGGGTGAATGCAGAGAGTGGAAAGTCAGAAAATCATTTCAATTTGATGCAATTGAACATGGCTCTGAAGTTTTCGGCTGGTGATTATGTCGATTTGAAACTTACGGAGGAAAATCGAACTATGTTAATTAAAATGGCTTTCAAAAAGGGGCCCACGGATTCGTCTGAAGTTACTGCGTACCTTTTCGATCACGCAGTTCTGCTTGTCAGGATAAAAGCTGTTAACAAACGCGAAGAGTACCGAGTTTACAAGAAGCCTATACCATTAGAGCTTCTCGTTATTGCGCAAATGGAAGAAGTCATCCCCAAGCTAGGTCTCGCCAAGCGCCCGTCAACCAATTTGCTTGCTGCTGGGCGTGCAGTAAACAACCCTCCGGCAACTAAAGATGCTTTCCCCATCACGTTCCGACATCTTGGGAAAGGAGGCTACGATCAAACGTTGTGGGCAACATCAATAACTCAACGGAAGAGATTTATCGAGTTGGTTGAAGAGCAGCAGCGAAAATTGAGAGAACGTAGCAACAATTTCTATTCGAAGACGATTTTATGCGAAAGCTTCTTCACCGCTGCAAATAGAGTCAATTGTTTGGTACCTATTGGTTAGTGCTTCCTTAGATCCCCTTTTTGATTTGACATAGCTGCTTACACTTTATACAGATGGTGGCCGGAAATTGGTATACGGAACCGACAGTGGTATTTACTTGTCTGAAAGATGGCCGAAAGATAAATCCGCGAAGCCAAAGCGAGTTCTAGAAGCCACTGCTGTTACACAAATTGATACTTTGGAGGAGTATCAGCTTATGCTCGTCCTAGCCAACAAGACTCTTAGCTCATATCCTCTAGAGGCGCTGGACGTCCATGACGGACAGAACCCATTGGTTCGTCGACCAAAAAAGATTCAAGGCCATGCAAATTTCTTCAAGTCTGGTATTGGTTTGGGCAGACACCTTGTTTGCTCTGTCAAGACATCTGCGCTCTCGACGACGATTAAGGTGTTTGAGCCTATGGAGAATCTTGCCAAAGGAAAGAAGAAGCCTTTAAGTAAGATGTTCCAGAGTGGGCAGGATGCGCTCAAACCGTTCAAGGTAAGTCAAATTTGCAAATAATCATTTTACTGTCACTGATGACGTTATATAGGAATTTTACATTCCCGCGGAATCATCATCTGTTCATTTCCTGAGATCTACCCTTTGTGTGGGCTGTTCTCGTGGCTTCGAAGTCGTGAGCTTGGAAACCACCGAGCGGCAATCTCTACTTGACCAAGCCGATACGTCGCTTGACTTTGTTGCGAGAAAAGAAAACGTCAAACCAATTCATATCGAAAGGCTGAATGGAGAATTCCTGCTAAACTATAGTGATTTCTCCTTTTTCGTGAACAGGAACGGATGGCGCGCGCGGCCTGACTGGCGGATAGCCTGGGAAGGCAATCCGACATCCTTTGCTCTCTCGTATCCATACATTCTGGCTTTTGAGTCGAGTTTTATTGAGATACGACATCTAGAAACTAGCGAGCTTGTTCATATCATGACAGGGCGAAATATTCGCATGCTACATTCTTCAACCAGAGAAGTATGATATATATTCGCTCTTTTACGTTTAAGTTTAAGATTTCATTTACTAACTTATAGCATAGATCATATATGCATACGAAGATGAAGCCGGGGAGGATGTCGTAGCCAGTTTGGATTTTTGGAATAAACCCCAATAAACTAAACAAGGCAAAGAAGGCTTTCGTCGCGGTCCCTCTTTTGTATAAGTAAATAAGAATATGTATGTGCGGCGCAGAGGAATTTCAAATTCCAATTTATGCATACACCTCACCATTTTGTGCGAGTTGAAAAACAATGCCTCTTGCTTCCCTTCCGTTCTTCTCATATGCATGAGCATTTCTGAGCTTTCCTAGCCTGTTGTTGACATGAATGGAGTAACTTTGCTGCGCACATTGGAGCTTTCCAGAGCCATTGCTGATTTCCCCACCTTCACCTTCATCTGGAACTCACTACCTCTTAATACTTCTTGTGCTGTTTGCATCTCCCCGGCTCTACTTTCGGCTATGAACGGACACTTTGTCAAAAATGACTTTTCGAGTCATTCCCACCTCCCTTTCCCTTTTTGGCGATTTTGATTTCTGGAGAGCGTCCATGTTTATTTTGTCTTTTTCATTGTGTAGTTTTGAGAAACCACTTTATCTTTATTGCAATTTCTTTTCCCTCTTCCCCTCCCCGTTTCCATTCCCCCCAAAAGAGCTTTGTTGAATGATATATATGGTCTTATTGTTCAGTTGGTTGAATTAGCTGGGGAGCAGGGTCTAGGTATGGATATAAAACAAACTTATATATTATCTTTTACTCACTAAATCTGTTTATTGAAAATGAACCAACGCTAGAGTGCGCAGGTTACGTAGCACCCCTGTCTAATCATTCAAAAAAGACACTTTCTTCTTTTTCTCTTACAATACACTTCGTCATACAGCCTACTACTCCTACCCTACCCACAGCCCATCAGAAGGCGCGCACGCAGCATGAAGCAAAAAACATGAGTGATGAGGATTGACTAGGTCAGAAATAAAAGTATCTAAACCGAAAGAGGGTATACTGTGAAGAAAAACATCGTTACTAAGAAACACTCACTCTGAAGATAAGAGCACAATAGCAAGTTATGGAGCAGAGAACCGATACCAAGTAGAAAATAGCGAGAACGTTAATAAATCAAAAAAGGAATATAGGGCTACAGGCTGTGGGAATAAGAGAAAATGGAATGTTAAAAAATATGGAATCAATATTAAGAGCATAGTGAGTATGAATCAGGTCTTAGTATCAAATAAAAAGAACAAGTTTAGAAAGGTCAAATCCACGGGTTACATGGCTCTCTGCTCGTTGCACCCCCCCGCTGGCTTCCTACTATTCTCAGGTTAAAGCACATTTTGGAATAAGTGAAGTAGCACCCACTACTTTTGCTAAACCAAGAATCGATGGCATCAAAAAGTAACAGCATCGGAATGGAACTGGCCATGTATGAGTCTCCCTCCAAAGCGTGGCCCTGCCAGCAAATATATCTAAGGACCAGCTTCTCCGTTGGGTCCATCTTGGGGATTCTGCTCCATTTGTCGGTTCTGCTCGCGCATACGGGCTTCGATCTCCCGCAGTTGACTCTCGCGGGCCAAAAGCTCTTGACGCTTCTCGTTGATTTCGCGCTGTACTTTCAATTCGATCTCGCGGAGTTTCTCCTCTTCGCGACGGAGTTGCTCTTCCTTCAATCTTACGGATTGGGATGCCAAGTCCTCGGGGTTCATAGACGAATCTTGGTTACTGCATACGATGTTAGGAAAATCTTCACTTCACATGCCAGGGGTTGGCAAACATACGCTGCAGCTCCACCCTCAACACTCTTGCTAAGCTTCTCAGTACGATAGTTTTCATAAAGAAAATCGTGGGTGATCTCTTTAAGGTCTGCTAAATGACTGTGCAAAAGCGCACTTCGGATGGCCAAAAAGTCCGAGTGTCGTTGATTCTCAACTTCAACTACACCCCATGGATACTGTCTAGCACGGACCTTACGACCGTTAATTTCAAGAACATCCTCAGATCCAACAATGGCAAACGGCATCAGTCCTCGAAGTTCGGCATTCTCTTCAACTGTATCCTCATCATCCTCTTCAACATCGTACGGGAAGTTGTAGATGGGGATACGATAGTGCTCAATGTCCTCCATGATCAGCTTTTTCGACTCTGCCAGTTCAGCAGGGGTGAGCGAATCAGCCTTGCCAATGACAGGAATGACGTTAACACGAGGAGAGAGGCGTTTCATCAATTCAATGTCGAGCTCTCGCAAGCCATGGCCGGTAGGTGTGATAAAGTAAAGGAGAGCGTGAACACGGTTATCGCGGAATCGAGGGTTACGTTTAATTCTGGATTCTTCTGCTAAAATGTCGTCGTATTGCCGTTCTAGATAGCCGACAATTTCAGAGAAACTGTAAAACAGGTTAGCTTTGCACAATTCCACAGGGCCAGTCACCTTTTACCTTTCCTCATTATCAATTTGATCACCAAACCCGGGAGTGTCAACAATTGTCAACGAAATGCGAGTCCCTTCCTCGTCTAATTCAAGTTCTACGTCCAGTCAGTCCCCACCACAATAGACCTAAGGTTTGAACCACACACCAACTGTGACGGGCTTAATGCGCACTCCTTCTTCCAAATGGGCGTTTGTTGGATCGTCTGCATCTTTGCCTTGCAGGACTTGCTTTCCGCAAAGCGTATTGACAAAAGTGGTGCGACCTTTGGATAGGGTGGTCAGTGGCTATCACGCGTCTGGAGACAATACTAAAGAATTGCGCGAAATACCTGTTCCACTGGCACCGCATACCATCAAACAAAACTGAATTCCCTTCTTCACATTCTTCTTTCGGCGAATTTTGATCTGGGGCCCTCGAAGTCAGCGAACACCATCCATCAATTGCTAGCCCTTTATGTCGAGGACAGGGATAGCGCGAACAGCAAATCAATCAGAAAAAGCGCCAAGAAGATAGAACATACAGCATTGACTGTAGAAGCCATGGCGTGCGAGTTGGAATGGAACGAAATCGTGAAGGACGGGGTGCAAGAAACTACCAGGTAGCCTCGCAGTCAGGTGGGATGTGTTGGGAGGCTCAACGACGTGAGAGTGAGAAGAATCTCAGCGTCAAGCGTAGCAGTCGAAAATCTAGCCCCTCGAGAGTAACGACCGCACAGTGACAACTATCACGGGGAGGAAAAGGGTTGAAGCTGTACTTGTGATGGCGTTTCGACGTCGGAAAAACTAAGTTTAAGGGGGTCTCGTTGTGCTGATTGGGACAAACGGCGCTAGGCCGTTTCGGGTGATGCCGCGATGAGTATTGCTAGGCCGAAATCGGCTAGTTTCGTATTTGGTGGCAGCGAGTCAGAACAATGATAAATTTTCATTGGCAGGCTTGAGAAATTCTGTGAGCATTTACCAAACCCACTATTGGCTAAAGCTACTCCGCCCAAGTCATGAGTTGTCTGGTAACTTTTGTGTAACGATTGAGTTTTGCCCCTTTATTTCCCCAGATGAGTTGGGTACGATGCCTGCCATAGCAGGCGAGCCCCCTTACAGTCACTTGTCTAACGTACTTTTTTACTATAGCTTGCTGCCTCTCGATGTATTCACATACAAGCAGACGAACGGTAACGCTAAGCCCGATTCGGCGAGAGTTTCAATCACGTGAACAGAACGTATCCGCTTACATAATGAAGTCATCTCCAGATGATGTGTCAGGTGACCATGTTCCTGAAGGAGGAACCAGAGAACAGTACGGAGTAGGTTCACTACCTCCTCTTCTCAACCATGATACTGATTTCATTATCTTTGACTATCAGGCTGACGGAGATTAGCTAGGGGTTTTTCATATGTTTTTCCCATAGTCTTGATTTTAGCATGTTCTACTACTAAGAACTGAGCTGACTTTGGCAATCAGAAGTGAAAAGATGTCTTACAATCTTTTCATTTGTTTTCAAATTTCTGTGGAGGAAAGACATAAACCATTGCCCTGACACTCTTGTACTTTTTCTATTTGTTAACTTGTCTATGATCATGTCTTTGATCATTGTTTTTGTATTTTAGTTAAATCCTGCAAGACAGCTTGCAGGTAGTCTTCATAGTCTCAGACTGCACAAGACTATAATGAATAATAATTAATAATAATAATAACAATCAGAAGTGAACACAATGTCATGCTTGGGTCTGGCTTTGATGTCTTATCACACCATCTCCATCATCCTCATTTCTCTCTTTATCTGCCTTTTTGGCCCAACTGACATCTCTTGCTTTCTTCTTTTTACAGACTTTTTCCTGCTTTGCCTTCAAACACCCATGAATATGCTCCACAGCAGTTGGTTTTAATACTGATCATTTGCAATGCTTACATATGACCATCTCAAGTTGCATTTCTCTTGGCTTCCCTGTCGGAAAGGAAGCCATGGTTTTCTCGTCCATCACGGGGAGAATAGGTCAGGACCCGCCGGAATCTGCGTTTCCGGTCTCTGCGTCCTTCGTCCCTGTAGATACGGGAAAAGCAACTATTAATTCTCGTACTCCACAGAAGCGGACTCGATGTACCTAGCCTGCACGAGACCAGGTAAATATATTTGTATCTGGAAGCATCAACAAAGCTGGCTTCAGAGCTTGAAGCCACTGATGATCTTAGACGGGTGGGGCGAGAAGTTAGTCTTTGCTGCTCGGCGCAATCAGACCACATCACATACGGCGGTCGTTGAGGGCGTAAACGGCATGGGGCGTCGGCAACTCACCTCGTCCATGCGAAGCCATCGTTTGTAAGGCGCACAGACTATATCGGGCTCGTTGCTCCGCCGGAGCGACGATCGACGCTCGTAAGCAGCTTCCACGTGATCACATCTTGACCAATTATGTGGCTGCTACTGTCAGGCGGCATGTAAATTGCAGGCCTCCTTTATGTTTAAATAATTTCCTTTACGTAATCGTTCACACTTCTGAGCCCACCAGGAACGACGACACGCGTTCAACAGTGCTGTTATTGAGCTACGGTTTGTTTTGCAGCTAGTATTTGTTAAGATGTTTGGAAAGGAGTCGAGTTTCGTTCCCCACCAAAATCTACGGGACATATGCCGCTGCGATGCATCCAGGTTGGCATCTACCAAAGTTTTTTGCTACCTTTGAATGCCACGTTCCCGGGCCGCTTTTTGTCCCTATGACCCAGAGAAGCAGTGGCCAACTACCTAGAGGCTGGGGGATCTCTCGCTGAAGACAACAAACCTATTCTCACTTTCACCTTACCATTACTCTCAGTCACCGCCTAGTGTTAACCCATTGTCGGAAGTGGCCGCTGGGATGTATACCTTGTACTGGGATATTGTCAACAGGACGAGGTTCTACCACCGTCTACCACCAGGCCAGGCTCCTGGATCTTGCAACCATCACCCTAACCATACACTCAACGCCAATTATCGTTTCAGAAGGCCCAGTCCAAACATCTGTTAGCTTTGTTTTGAGAGACTTGCATCAGTTAGCGCAGTAAGTTTGTGTTCTCGAGCGTTTTCCTTTATACAGAGATAGCATGATGTATTAGGATACATCAGTATACATTTAAAGAAAACTGGTTCGCATTAAATCAGACTCGATTAGAACATATCAGATTCTCGTCGAATCTATAATTCCCAAGTGTTCCCCGCAGATCTTAATGAATTAGAGGCATAAGGCGCTAGAGAGGCCTATGAGAAACAGTGCTGACTGGGAAATGGACATGGACGTTTCTTTCCACACTCCTTCTTTTTCAAACCATCCAAAGAGAACTAGAAGATGGTGGCAAATGGCATCACCAAGCAAGGGGTGTGAATTCTCTGGAGTGCTATTTCGCCTTGATAACGACTTGCTGGACTATGGTGAGCCTGCGTGGAGGCCTCTAGGGTTTCTAGGCCACGCTGAGGCAGAATGGCTGAAACAAATAATTCTGGATATTGCTACACTATCCATTGTCCCTGTCACTCACCCTGCAGCTTCTCTCGCTGTCTCAAGGAAAATTCCGGGAAGATAGCGGAGAAGATATTTCAGCATATACATGCTAAGACACTGCGCACATTCTTTTACTGCGTTCCCAATCAAAATTATAGCAATATGGCAAGTATCGACCGAAGCATCAAGTTCAGAAAATTCCTGGAGACGTGCTAGAGCCTCTTCGGCTGGGAAACCGCACGGAGAACACGGCAAATGGAGGCCGGAATGAGATATCTCTATAGGAATCTACCTGCACTGATAAGCATATGGTCAGAGCAAAGAAACCTAAATAGGCTGGATCAGAGCAAAGAACAGCTAACAATTAGAACAGAACAGAATGATGATATAGCAAGATTGTGGAATGCCCAATAACATGTCACTGAGCTTCCACAGTACTTGGATGCCACCCTGAAGAACGTCCCGGTCCCAGAAGTCAGTGCAGGAGATGGACTTGGATTGAAATTTCTGATGTTAATTGCACACCCAGCGGCATCATTCAGACCCGGATCGTAAGACCGCGGCAACTCCTCGGCCCCTTTAAACATACAGATCACCCAGTGGAGCCGACCTTACCAATCACCCAACCTGCCCCTTAAGCGAAGCAAGATCTCTGTATAGGGCTGAGTACTACATATCCAAACTTCAGATAACGGGTGCCGGTGGCAGAACGCCTGGCTGTTAACCGGCCGCGTTATGTTTAGCGCAATGCAGGCATATTTGAACCTCCGAGCTCTTGGATTGTTGGGTACTACAACCGCCCAGCCCCAAAATCGGAAGGCCCGATATGGTCCAGGCCGGGACATCCATTGCTGCTGCCTTGATTGGTCTACTAATAGCCAGAGGGTGGAGATTGTACAGACCGTAGTGTCTTGATATACTTCTTCACTGGGGAGCTCGGCTGCATGACAGGACTAGATTTGGGGTGACGGTTCCAGAACACATTCGGACGCCATCCATTCGGGGTACAGAGCAATGAGGGTGGGAAATGTTAGCAACGTGGAGAGGTTTTCCACCAGGAGTGTGAGCTGTTGAGTAGCCATGGTTTTTCTCTACAATATTCCTGGTGGGGGGGCAGCGTGACTCAACTATCGGAGAACCAGCCCCCTCACATACCGAGCTCTTGAAAACCGGATAAGGCGAACAAGTGTCTAGCCATTACATAAATTTACCCTATCATTCCACTCTAGGGGGATATAAATACATGTATCTTTGGCCGTCGGCATCTGGGATTCCATGTGTGGGTCTGGTGCGTTGCAATGGGCCATCGGGCGGGTAGCATTCATACATGCGGCAATCTTCTAGGTTTAGGATTTTTTTTAATGTAGCCAGCACTCTGTTGTTACTTCAAACTAATTATGGCCGCAACTTCTGTGGCTCACAGGCTATGAGTAGAACGACGCCATCCATAAGCTTCAGGGCAGATTTGCTCCCTCAAAACATGCCGGATTTTGTGCACGTTATTAGATAGCCTGCATCTAGGGTTGTTCTATCGACCCGAAGAGGAAAAGGCAGAGGCCGATTGGAGTGGACCCGCCAACTAGTTAACTAAGACACAGTTCGTATGCTTATTTATACCTAGGTAGTTAACGGGAAGTCTTACTTCCGATTCAGCTCTACCTTGTGTCACCGCAGCATCCCACACCTACAGACATCCTTCACTGCGGAGGTCACCCCCTGTATGCTGGCGGGCCGCGGGATATGGGTATCGCCATGGAGGTTGAGCCAAGCAGCGTACGTAGGCAGGTCAGAAAGCCCTGGAGAACCTCAACGACTGAGGGGGGTCTGAATCCTTGGGCAATAATATGTCGAAGCCGCATCGCATGTTCATTAAATGGTATATAAGAGAGGCCCTGCACCTCCCCAATTGCAGTTTCATCAATCATTTCAAGCACGTCTTCTCTGCTTCTCCCTTCTTGTATTAGTTGTCTACTTTCCACCATATCCGTGCAGCCATGATTTCTGCAATAGTTTCAGTATCTCTTCTGGCTATTGCATCTTTGTTGCCCAATGTCTACGCTAGTTCAATGCCTCGCGATATTGAACTGGAAGCCAGGAACGTGGCTGAAAGTTATCAATTGATTGCCTCGTCCCCGCTCCTGGAAGAGCTTGACAAAATCATTGCCGCGAACCCGCAAGGACGGAGCCTCGTAAACATAACGGCTAGGAGGGTTAAAGAACTTGAAAGAAGCATCCTGGCAAACCGACAAATGCCACCAAGAAATCGCCCATTCAGATCCCACGGCCGCGTTCATGAAGGCGCTCATCAGGGCTACCTGGAGTGCAGTAACCCTGTGGGCTGTGGTCCCAATGCCCCTGCCTGGGTTCAAGACACACTTGTTTCAATCACATCAGCAAAGGTGACCACAAATCAGGTTGCAAGTCCTGCTCAAGTCAACTCAGACCATAAGCAGACAACGACACTGGCAGTTGGGACATTGCATGCAGTCGCTAAGGGCTCCACAACAGGCTGGAATATTGCAGCTTCACTGAACATCAAGGGTGCGCAGGTTGGCTTTTCATATACAAACCAAAAGTCAGAAACGGTCACCCTTACCACAACGAGGACAGATACTGGGACTTGTGGACCAAGGAGGAGGTGCCAATGGGTAACCTCCACTTTCAAAGCCAAAGTTAAAGGAAAATGCTTTATGACTGCGGTTTCGGAGTGCAACAGGGGGAAAAGAGATATGTGTGGGAGAGATAGGAACCGATTCTTCAGAGGATGCCTCCGACAGGCCACCGCCTCCAGGAGGGGTTGCAAGGACCCCGTCGGACAACGACGATTATTTGATTGCGAGCTCGACTACCCGCTACTTGATGATAAGGGAAAACCGCTTTATGAAATCAATTGGAAGACCGAGTCAATTGACAAGTGAACCTGGCAAAGAGAGAAAGTGTTGTTGACTTGCTGTCAATAATGATATTTCTTTAGGTAGTCGAGGTCAACAGCAGTAAGGTTTGAAAGGAAATTTGGGACACACGATGCTATGATGTTTTGGAATTTCATGTACTCATTCATTTCCTTTCCATTTCAATCTCTATTCATTCCGGAAAGAACAACTCCCAATGTTCCCACACAGTCCCTGTTTATAAGCTCCGACATGGTTCGTGAATGATAGAAGGATCTCTTGGCATGCCAATTTGTATGCATTTTCTCCCCTCGGCTCAGAGCAGCAGCCAGCCCGGTCTTCGCTGGCCTCGCCTAGAGATGTAGATGCCCCAACAGCACGTCTATCTATATTACCAGCCACTCACGATCTGCTAAAGCAAATACGAACCATAATCCAACCCTTGCAGGCAGAAATAAGGCAGAAATATCCCACTATATAATATTTTTAGCCTCTCTTCATTATTCGTTGTGAAGAGATATGTAGTGGAGGACCTTCCTACATGAATGAAACATGCCTTCGATAATAACAATGCTGACGAGGCGAACAGCAAAGGTGGGGGGGGCTTTGATCCTGACTCTCAACGCTGGGTTTGTTGCCTATCGGACATACACAAATAATAGACTCACGCTAGCCGTGCAACATCGGCCCAACCTCTCCACACAGAGGCAGGATTCAGGGCACGACTTGGGAGCGGGCCAACGCTGCTTGCTCCACTACTGCGTTATGTTGTGCTGATGGCTCTGCTGTCGAGAGATTTAGCTGGCTCTCCACAGCTTGGCACATCTTCGGCCCCGACGGAGTTCCCAGGTGCCGGATGCCGGGCGCTTCTATTCACTATCGGAGTAGTAGTATGTATGTAGCAGTAGTGGTAGGGCAGTACGGTTTGAAAAACAGCTTGTGGGGAAAATCCTGACTGATCGGTGAAGGAGCCAGAATATGAAATCAATGATAATACATGGGGCTTGCGTATGCACCCATTGATATCACGAGAGAAAGGTACTCCGTATTCTGCCATATCTCGTCAGGAACCCGTAGCTTCACCTAGCAAACCTCTGGCTGGATTTAGTCTTAGATGAGTACGGAGTACATCAAGGTGAATGGGGCATGGAGGCTATGCAGGTGAATTTCAGAGAAGGGAACTCGATTAGTTTGCGGACTTGTTTTGCTTGACCCTGGCATACCTCGGAACAGTCCTGCATGGGGGCGACCACCCCTGAGTGGGTCATCTGCAAAGACAAGTATTGATAGGCGGCTAATCCGCACAATGTGGAATTTTCTATGAAGCAGAAAATTTCAGATGTTCTTATTATGCAATCAGTGCTAAAAGCTCCACGTCTCATTATGATGGGTTGTCATGCCTACTGTAGGCTAGGCCTACCCTGAGAGCTAGTACCTTAATGGTTAGTATAGCCCTAACCTCACTAGTACTTATAGGTCATCCTACAGATTATCAGACTGACAGAGATTAGCTAGAGGTTTTTCATATGTTTTTCCCATGGCCTCAGTTATAGTATGTTCATCTATAGGTACACCAGTCTTGTTTGTTAGGAACAAGGCCAGACACAATATTATAGACTCTCAGTCACATGATCATCACGTGTTCATGTCGTCTGATACCTCTACCTTCTGCGGGATCGCCTCGCCGGCTGTCTCTCCAGGCTACAGGCTATGCAGGCACACCGATCCGTCGCTGTTGGACAAATGATTCGCCTCAATCCCCTACATAACATGCTGCAAAAGCACTTGGACCCCATATAAATTTTTACCCATCTGCCTTATTTTCCATAACATCTATATACTTCGTACAGTCCCATGCTATCATGACCAAAGCTGCTTTTGTGACAGCACGATGGATACAAGACAAGTGATTGGCACTTCTGCAGGGCCTGTGTCCCTATCCGCATCGTTTAATAAGGGAAACAGCTGCTTTGCTGTGGGCCTTGATTCCGGTTTCTGCAGTATGACTATGCCCTTCAGCTCACGAGCTTTGTATGCATATATCCCATGCTGACAGTTGAACTATGTCACAGTATTTAACTCAAACCCGTGTGAGCTTAAGGTATCTAGAGGTATGTGTGCCTACTCGCCGATTCTCTTCTCTTACTAATATCAAATAACTAGATTTTAATGCTGGCATTGGGGTTGTCGAGATGCTCGGCGAATCCAACTATGTAGCTCTAGTTGGTGGTGGCCAACGGCCCAGATTCCCTCAAAATAAGGTACGTTACTTCTTGGTACTGAAGCGATATCTAGCCACTCACCTGATGCAAGGTAATTATCTGGGACGATGCAAAGCAAATGGTCGCCACGAGCCTCGAGTTCAGTACCTCTGTCCTGCGGGTTCGACTGAACAAATCTCGTATTGTTGTGGCACTTCAAAATAGTGTCCATCTTTATGCATTTTCCGTGAAGCCGCAGAAAATCTCTCAGTTCGAAACTGTTGACAATCCCTTAGGCTTGTTGTGCCTAGGACCTCGACATCTGGCATTTCCTGGCAGGTCACCCGGCCAAGTTCAATTGGTAGAACCGGGAACTGGAGGTGTTAGTATAATTCCAGCACACAGCTCGCCTCTGCGAGCTTTAACGCTTAGCTCTGACGGAGCTTTACTGGCGACTGCAAGTGAAGCGGTAAGGGTTGTCTTCGTACTATTCTTACAGAGATCTGATATATGGTGGCTAGGGAACGCTTATACGAGTATTTGTCACCAGCAACTGCGCTAAAATAGCAGAGCTACGAAGGGGAGTGGATCACGCGGACATATATTCAATTGGAATTTCGCCGTCTAACACATTACTCGCCGCTACCTCGGATAAATCAACCTTGCATATTTTTGATCTACCACACGCCCGTAACAGCTCAAATAGCCAGGCGGCCCCTGCTGCTGGCGAAGATGGCATGTACCAGAAATGGGGGTTTCTAGGAAAAATACCGCTTCTCCCAAGATTTCTCTCCGATGTATACTCAATCGCCAGTGCCCCGTTTGAAACCGGGGATGAGACCGGCCCGGGGGCCGTATACGTTCCGCAACTCGGCTCTTCGCTCGGACGGCCGCCCAAAGGGATTATTGGGTGGATAAGTGACTCGACTCTCCTTGTGATAGGAGCTGGGAAAGATGGGCGGTGGGAAAGATTCGTGATCCAAGAGGACGAATACAGTCGTGGGAGTAGGCGGTCCTGCTCCAGAGCTGGGTGGAAGCGATATCTAGGAAGCTAAAGCGGCCCTGCTCGACTCGCTTGCTATTTTAAAAGGACGACCACATTGTTCTCGTCACGGAGGGACAAGGCTGGCGAAAACATGTCAAGGTACAGCCCGGCGTTTCGGAATTGGGTCTATGGAAATGGAGAGGGAGGTAATGGCATATCGGATTCACCGAGATAATCCATATAATGTTCATTTGACCCTGAGAATAAGTTCTTATGTTTCAAAGCTCATACTTTTATATCATTATTCCAAGTTAGGGGTTTCCGAATTTCCATTCTGATCGAGACACAATGAATTAGATTTCATTTATGATCTCGTTTTCTATGTCGACGATCTTTTGAAGATGAGCGCGACCGTGGTCTTCCATACTGCGAATGGCGGTCTTCTCGGGAGCGAGAACGGTCTGTGCTCCGTCTTCGTCGATGGTGATGGCGATGTCTGTGTTTACTAGACTTTGAGTTTGCGAGCGCTCTCTCCACCTCATCTCTCTTCTCCTGTATCAAGTACTCCTTCATTGGATCTTCAGCATCATGTTCTTCTATAAGCCGTGCTAACTCCTCCTCCTCCTTGATTAAGGACCCCCTTCTTTCGTCGCCGCCGTCTTTATCAGACCGCCGTTTCTTTGTCCTTCTGTGGCGCTCACGGTCATCTTGGTCTTTCTCTGGCTCTACGGCCAGTGTTGCAACATTATCTTCAAGCCCCTCATCCTCTTTGCGCTTATATCTCATATGATCAACTCTAAGCAGCCTTCCCATCACAGTTGCGCCACCTAGATTATCCACTGCTAGGTCTGTACTTCTTTGATCTTCATATTTAAGGAACGCGAAGCCTTTGCTTTTTCCAGTTTCCTTATCACGAACTAGATTGATGTGTACTGGCTCTCCAAATTGGGAGAATATCGTTAAAATGTCGCCTTCGCTCAGGTCGTAGGGTAGTCCACCGATGTAGATGTACGCGGTGTCACGATAGTCTGCATGCCACGAAGCTTCTGATGACCTAGAAAGACTGTCAATATCAAGAAGCATTTGAGAGAGGAGGGTATATACATACACTGCATTTTCTAATTCTCGTTTGTTCAGAGCTTGAATCTGACGGATGGAGTTCATACTGAGGTCAGGCAAATGGAGTTACAAGGAAACAAGAGCAGTTAAACTATCTCTTAATGGCAGACTTCCAAACAAAATGATGCAGATACTGAGCTGTAAGCATCGAGCTCTGGTTGTGAGGCTCAAACAAATTATGTAGTTAAACAATAGGCCGAAAGTTCGTTTGCGTAAACCCAAAACGCGTCACATCATCCATTTGACCAAAAGGTCACGATGATTCCATGACAAACACACAACATCCCACCTTGTACAAGACCATTCGTTTTTTACACTTATGTATCTCTTGTATAGTGATATCTAGTTTACTCAGCCGTTCAAACTCTTGCCTCTCTGCTCGATCTCTCCCTGTTCAACACTCCGCGTCCCCTTTTTACCGTGTCATTGTATGCTTAAACATAGGCTCAAGAGCACCCATGATATGCTGTCGCTAAGATGATCGGAGCTGGGAAACGTACGTCAACTCTAAGTCAAAGCTCCGGAGCCAAAAATGGCCCAGGCAGCAGACCGTCCAGCAAAGACGGAAAGAAGAATCTCTGGTCCTCCATGTTAGATTCAGTTGCCAGCGGAAAAAAGCTGCCAGAAAAGACTCTACTGGTATTAGGTTAGTATGTGACTATGTCGCGCTCACTCCTCGTTATTCAATATTGGACTGCTGGCTGACCATATGCGACAGGAGGGACACCAGAAAGCCAGAGAGAGTTCATGGATACGCTGTCGTCCGATCCGTCAGACCCCAGATTACCGTCGGAGCGTAAGAAAGCAAAGGCGCCCCCTATTGCTAATCAATTTGCGCTTGGATATACGTACCAAGATGTCCTTGATGCGGACCAGGAAGGTAAGTGCTTCGTGTTACACTACACACTCTGCAGCCCTTAACTAATCTTCGATATGATATACTCTAGATATTCTCGCCCGAGTATCTGCTTACTTTCTCTCCGAACCCTCTCCCGCTTTTGCTCCACTTCTAAAACCACTCTTCACCCCAAAATCCGTCCGTGAAACCCTCATAGTACTCCTTCTGGACTGGGAATCTCCATGGCTTTGGATAAGGCAATTACGAGACTGGGTCCGGTTATTAAGATCTGTTTTGATTTCTCTGGATGATGATACGAAGTTGGTGATGGAAGAAGTCATGACGGACTGCAAGGGGCTACAGAGGGGCCTGGAATCATCATACCCGACCGGTTCTGGCCCGCCCGTGACAATACCTCTAGGACCAGGAGAATGGGACGAAGGCCTGGGAATCCCTATGTGTGTTGTTTGTCAAGGAGTAGGTGTTATTCAATAGTTCTTTTTATGCTGATACTGACTAAAACATCGCCTAGGCCGAAAAAATTGAGAAGCTGGAGAAGGATCACGGATGGCGGGAGGAAGAATTCGATTTCATTTTGCAATTCATGCGCACAGTTCTTTTGAAACGTAAGTTTATTTTCTCAAACATCGCATTCCCGCTGACTTTAGACTAGATGGCTCGTCGCTCATTTACACTACACCATTTCTCTCAAACTCTCTACACAGCTTGATACACTCCTCTCTCGGTATCCACTCGCTTCTTAAGAGACAGTCTTTAAAGCACAATGTTATCGATAGGGACAAGATATTAGTACCATCTAACTGGGATTCGTGGGGTAAGATACGCATTATCAGAGAAGGCTTTGATATGGAAGGTGTTGGAACAGCATGGTCGATTGAAATCCAAGAGTCTATATCACCCTCGACGGATGGAGATGAAGCGACTATCAGTGAACCGAACCCAGAAGACGCTATAACCGCCGTAGCGATGTATGAGCAGACCATACATGACCCCAAACAAAGCATGGCCATCGCACGCACCGCCCAATCTGACGACAGCAAACTAGAGATTGAAGCTGTCGATACGCAGACGTTTTTAACAGAGCAGCTACAACTGCTAGAACAATTGAAAGCCGAAGATGAAAAGCAGGAACGTCAGATTCGCAAAGAAGGAATTCTAAAAGAGAGTCCTATGATCGACGAGACTGGTCGAGTAAATGAACACATTGGGCCTGTTCAATTCAATATGGGCGGTATCCAGGTCGATGCTGATGATATGTTAAGGAGGCTGAAGGTGAAGTTTTCCATAAGTTGTGTATCACTATACCTTTCACTAACCTTCTTTGTAGGAACGGGAGGCTAACCGAGCATCCAGTCGGAGGGATGGTCAACCGGACAGTGAATCACCGCTTGTAGGGTCTGTTGGCTCATCACCTATCACCCCAAGCGGAGATATGAAAATGCAGAATCAAAGTCTGGCCACGTTCTTTGCTGGCTTGGTTAAAAAACCCGGCAGTAGTCCCCGTTCTAACCAACCATCCTAGATGTGATCACCATTGATCTTTTTCTTGATTTGGAGCGGTATATAGCTATTTAGTGCTTTATCATTCACTTAATTTACCCAGCTGCTAAGTGAATGGAACCTTTCTTGCTCCCTC
Source organism: Ophidiomyces ophidiicola (assembly GCF_022830035.1). Lineage (NCBI taxonomy): Eukaryota > Fungi > Ascomycota > Eurotiomycetes > Onygenales > Onygenaceae > Ophidiomyces > Ophidiomyces ophidiicola. The sequence goes on from NW_026054656.1 coordinate 151,692, forward strand.
TGTTATCACTTTATTTTTTCGTGAATTTACCACTGAAAGTACTATATTCACATAGCCACAAAGCACTCACCTCCCACCCTCCAGGACAATATAAATAGAACCGCCCCTCTACCCCCCTCTCAATTTCTTCGTCTCTTTACAGAATAGCCTGTGCAAGCTAGAGTCCGCCGCAGCGGAAGCTGACCCAATTATACTCGGTGTACTTCTAACATAGAATATGTTTAGGTCGGTCTACTAATAAAGCAAGATACGTGGAATGACGGAGCCAGTAGTGCTTGTGATGCTTTTCTTGGGGCTCTCAACCCTGGGCATTTGCTTCATCCGCTCTTCAGTCTAGAGGAGTTGTGGGGATTCAAGTGACTTTACCCCCAATACTCACTCTTTGAAGATGTTAACAAAGTAGAGCTTGGGAAATCAAGGGACAACTCCAGGCGCTAATAATGCTTCAAAAAGGCCAAAGATCAGGATGCTCTATAAAGAAATCCTTAAAAAGCACATCAAGAATAAGGATATAATTTCTACAAGGCTTAACGTCAAGATGGAAATTCAATATAACCTTGAACAAACTGCATCGAATAACAAAAGGCTTTGCTCCCAGGCCGCCGCCCTCCGCCCGTAAGATGCTAGAGCGGCAATTTATAGGGACAAAATGGAACTCCCCCATAGTAAGGTTCCTAAAAGAATGTCCAGCAAATTCCAACGGGAAAATGAGCTCCCTAAAGGTCTGAAAGTGGGAGTGATCTCCCCAATCTACAAGGACGAAAGCTTCCGAATGGATACTTATATACCGATAGCACTGGATAACAGTGACTACAAACTGCACTCAGAAATTCTAGGTAGAAGACTACGCAAAACACTGGCACTTTGTTTTAATGGAGAGGCATATTTGCTCCATACCATCTTATTTTCTGTGCTCAACATGGAGTTGGGATTCAAGGACAATTGAACTGAACACACTTGGCATGAGTTATTTCCTTATTGCGTATAACGACGGATGACTGTTGAGAAAAAAAAGAGAAAGTAACAGTGCACTAGGTTCGCGGGAAGACGGATTTATTGATGTATCCATGGCCATTTTTGTCGCGCATGGCTCGCAACCCTGGGATACACCCACTCTCGCAGACCACATCAGCTCATACCTAGCAAGACCTGTCGCCCCAGACCCCCTCCTAGTGCAATGAGGGGTATCCCTCTAGATACTCTTTTTCGGCCCTACCACAGCCGGTTCACCCCTCCCCTGCCCCGGGTTATGGCTGGAATGGGGAGGCAAGTTCGCTTTCTTCTGTGGGAGTACCAACTGTTCAATTCAACAAAGCCTCTATTAAGAGAGAGAACAGATCAACAGAGCTACAAAACAGTAGCTACTTACATCAATAACCAAAGCTACCAGAAGATCAAATATGAATATAGAGCATGCTTTCAAGACTCCATGAGGAATGTCCCAGCATTGTGGTGTTTTACTCTCTCATCCATACCTTTTTGAGAGCATGTAAATAATGAAGACACGCCCCAGTCAGTCTCAATCGTGAGTGACATACAAGCAGATGACCATTTACAGGATCTTAGCTGCATACCAGTAGGACCGGTTATTGAACCCCCCACGTCAACAGTGATGATGAGAGGCCGCCAGGCTAACTACACCCTATGTTTCGTTCTACGTCCGACTGAACCCAACAAGAGGATAGAATTTTCATGGTATTATTACCCTCACCTAACCTGCATTGAGGATACAGGTATACTTGGCCGGAATACACAGAATAAACTACGGATGATACCCCCAGAGACAAGCTAAAATCTACGCCCTAATGAGACCAATAATGTCAATCTTAGCAAGAAAACAATTCCTCTACCCAGCAACATACAACAAATTGACAAACAAAACAGTTATGGAAAATATGTCTCTATTCTTTAACTTTCCCTACTATTCTGACTAGGCCTGTCCTGACCAGGCAACAATCACTGGGACTCTTTCTGATGATTTTTTGGTTAATTTAATCAAGAATATGAATAATTGAATAAATTCAGCCATCCCCATGGAGGGTTGGCAAACTTGATACCAAATGGTTTAATTTATTTTAATCTCAGATATGTTAAAGTACTTTAGTTCTCTACAAATTACCATGGTTTCCAAGTATCTGTACATCAATTGGATTTTTTAGTGACCCTTGAACCCAGGGGATGTTTCCTGGGGGGTAGAAATTTGACTTCGCGGCCACCACTTTTGAACGGTGACTGTACCTCAAAAATGTTAGCAAGCAGGAGCGGGATACTCTATAACTACATCTTTAGTATGCTGACCGCAAACAAAGCATAGCACGGTAGCTGTTGCTCGGGTTCCACAGTATTACATCCAAGCCGAAAATTGTGTTCCAGAACGAGTTTTTAATGAGGCCAGACCCAATTTATAAAGGATACTCGATGATATGCAGATTGGCTCATTGAGCATTTTTGAAGCGTATGGAGGAAATTTTTACAGGAATGAACAGCAATATGCCTCTGGATCCCTTCGTAACCAATAAAATTGACCTAAGGCACAAAGGTCAAAAGGGTAGTCATCCTTTTGACTGAAGGGTTAGGAAGATGTGGTATGGTTATGCGCCAATCTGCTCGGTAGATTCTTGGCCGTTCACCGCCCTCGAGACTGGGGTGAAACAACAATATTGATTGCTCGGAGCTGACTGAGAAGAATTAAATGAATTCTGGGAGTCTTAGGTTGTATTTAGAAGATACCAATATCAATATATACAGATAGAATTGGAATCATAAGATATACCTATGCTAAGGAATATTATGCCAGGCACGCTCAATTGCATTATTTTAGCGTTCGAGGATACACTGATTAATTACTGTGGGTTAATGTTGACGACTGGGACAACCGTGTCAGTCAGCTTGACGGCATTAGGGTTGCTCTGGGCAATGCCAGAGTACTTGTTAGCCCAGCCAAGGACTTGTTGGTGCCAGACGAGGGAGTTCTCCCTCTTAAGGACCCTATAGCGTAACGCCCGTTAGTATTTGTTCAAATAGAGATAGAGTATGAGGTATAGCATACCAATGGTTCTCATCTGGGAAGTTGAGGAAACGGCTGGGTACACCACGACCTTGGAGGACGTTGAAGATGCTGAGACCGTCGGCGACAGACAGACGGAAATCAAGGTCGTTGTGGATGACAAGGTGTGGGGTAGCGAACTGGCGAATGTTATCTGGCGCAGAGGGGTCAAAGCGTTCGTAGTTGTCGCGAGCATCCCAAAAAGTTCCGTTGAACTATAAAATTAGTCAGTTATAGAATATTATAGCATGATGTTAGCGATGACATACGTCGTGTTCCATGAAGAAGAGCTCATCAGTGGCGATCTTAGCTGGAGCGACGAAGGTTCCGTCGTGCGTGATCAAGGCCTTGAATTTTCTTCCGAATTCCTTGCCCTGGATCCAGTTGATCATGAAACCACCATAACTGGCACCAGCGGCAATACCGTTCTTAGTGTCAATGTAAGGGATGTTTTTGTCGATGTGTTCCCAGACTTTGACGAGGTCGTTGTATGGAGCACCTCCTATAATTCTAAAAGTCAGCATCGGTTCAAGTATTAGATTGATTAGCTGGAGGAGAACAAACCCCAGTCGTTCTGGATTGCGTCGGTAAATTCCTGGCCCCAGCCAGTGCTACCAGTGGGGTTAGGAGTAACAACAACGTATCCCTGATCGGCCCAGACCTTAGGGCACCAACGGGTGCTCCAGGAGTCTCCCCAAGAGCCCTGAGGACCACCGTGAATGAGGAAAGCAAGGGGGTACTTCTTGTTCTTGTCGAAATTCTCTGGCTTGATAATCCAGGATTGGACCTATTGGCTTTATCAGTAAAGTTCACCTTTAAGGTTCCTCGGGAGGGGAAACTTACCGGGTGCTTCTGTCCTTGGACGTAGAATTCATCAATATCCTCAGGGCCGAGACCCTTGAGCTCAGGCTCGTGCTCGTTTGCAAAGAACAACTTCTGGGGAGGGCCGTATGGGTTGGCAATGTAGTAAAGAGCATTGGACCAAAGCGAGTTGGCAAAAACGAGAACGCGGTTCGATTTTCCAAGGAAGTTGAAAGAGCTGACGGAGCCAACGTTGAGAATGCGTCGTGGTCTGGCGCCCTTGCCAGCCTTGGCAGGAACAGAGAAGAGACGGACGGTTCCACGATCCTCAGCAGTCACGTAGAGGGTATCACCATCATCAGTCCAAGCAACGGATGAAGGAGATCGGTCCCAGTCATCAGCGACAGCCCGGATGGTTGGAGACGAGCCCAGAGTGGAAATGTAGATGATGTTGCGGTCAGATTCGTAGTTCTCTCCGTTCATCTGCAGATAAGCAATTTGCTTGCTATCGGGGGAGAACTTTGGTGCAGTAGAAGCACCACGGGCGTTCCTGGGCGTAGCGCCAGTGCCTCGCTTGTTGATTGGGGCAAAGGTAGCAGAGCCGTCCTGGGGGCCAACGAAGATATAAGTAGTGGTCAAGTTGGACTTGGGCAACTCAGGGGCCTTGCTCATGAAACAAACGGTTTGGCCGTCAGGGGAGATATCGTAGTGGTCTGTCCCACCGAATGGGGGATATGGAGACTCAGCACCCTTGATGGGAGACACGAGGTTGTTGAGCTTTCCATTAAAGCTGTATTTTCCACCATTGGCTTTGGACAATGTGCCGGAGAAAACAGCATTGAACTCGGGGGTCAAATAGTAGTCCCAGTGACGGACCCAGATGCTGTCGTAGATACGAGCACTGGAGAGAGGCTTCTTCACAGCCTCAGGGTTGAACAGCTTTCCATCAGCGGACGACTGGCCGTACGAGACGAATTTTACATCGCCGTTCTTGGTGAGGACGACCTTGAGGCCGCTGAGCGGGCCAGGGAACGATGCCGCCTTATATCTGATATCAATGTCAGAACAGTGCTACTATCCGCTGTCCACACGCCGATCAACGACCTACCCGCTGGAGAAGCTCTTGGTATCTGAGATCCAGAGGTCAACACCGCCAGGAGTTCCCGGGCTAGTGCTGTTGATGTAGGCAACCTCAGTGCCCTTGCCGAGCCAGACGATTTCAGACACGCTCGAATCTTGCGTAAGAGGGCTGATCTTGCTGCTCCTCAGGTCAAGAAGACTCCACTCGTTGCGGGAGGACGAGTGCGTCTTGAAGGAATATTGACTGGTGCGGAAAAAGGCAACATTCTACAACCGCAAACACAGCACGGTTAGCAAGGGCAGCTCAACACGCGCACTATGGAAGCTCCCAACTTACTCCTTCAGGGTCAGGAACAGCTTCACCTCGTCGGGGGGCCGAGATGAATTCCTCTGGGGTCATCGACAGTGCCGGCGAAGCCAGCGCAGCGGCGGCGACCAGCCACTTAGCCATCGCCATAGCTCCAGGAGTCCAAGGTGAACAGATGACTTGACGTGCAAGTTGACAGCAGCCAGACGAGGGGCCCACGCGGGCATATATGGGATGGGGAGATCGGCTGTTTATCTCCTAACGCGGTGGAGATGCGCACCGCTTGACAGCGCAGGCTGATCCTTGCCGGCCCAACAAGAACCGGCCCAGGATACCCAAGATCATGGGAGGCGCCGCCGTCCGCAGTGGAAATAGCATCCATCATAATACGACCGTCATCTTATTCGCAATTCCATCTGGCCGTTGGCCGCCGAGCGCACGCGCCCGCCCATCAGTCCACGCGCCGACCCGCGCATCCTGGCCTCGCAGCACGGGAAATTACACGGCCGATCAGCCTGGCAGCTCCTCGACGGCTGCAAGACAAACCAAGGATCGCTCACACGCCGCAGCAGTGCCCTCCGCACCGCCTCTTGTGGGGTATTCCGCCGCTGACGCAGAGAGGACAGCAGCCAGCACAGCACCGCACTGCACTGTACCGCATCGGATAGAGGCACATGGAACCGCACTCCCGCCAATACGAACCGGATAAGATTAGAAGGTGACATTTGGGCTTGGGCTAGTTATTCCACTCCTGCGGCGGGCTCGTGGAGCTCTCGCAACGGAGCCAGCGGATAGCCATGGGAGGCTTCGTCGAGGTTGCAACGCCAAGGGCTGCAGCACTGAGCTTAACACGCGCGCTGCCCACGACTCCCTCCGCATTTCCACGCAGCGGACTGGGGCGCCGTCGGATATTTCGAGAACAATCTGGAGAAAGGATCAGCGGCGCTAGGGCGCACGCCTTTTGGGCCTGTCCCAGCCCGCCGAGCCAGGGCTACCCCGGAACCAGCGTTGCCCTAGGTTTGGCTGGGAAGAAGATTTTGAAATCTCGCCACGATCAACGGCTAAGCCGTGGCTAATCCAGGAGAAACACCTTTATTTCAGGGCCCAATAATGACGAAAACACACCCAGATCGAGCCCAGCCAAATCTCCCAGTCTGGCGGGGGGACACGCGCGCGACTGCGAATAGTTCTTCCGGCATCCAAGCCGGCCTGGTTGGGCGTCCGCAGGCCTGTTCGCACGATGCTTCCAGCGGGGAAACCGTGTGCCGCTCCACAGATGATCAGCCGTATGTTGCCCGTATAGATTTCCAATCGCCTTCGGCTACTCAATGACCCAGGACCCTGGCCATCAGGTAAAGAAAGCTTGAGTATCAGCTGGCCGCGGGGATTGGGGCGGGTTCCAACAACTGCATCACCATCTCGACCACTGTCCTTGCTCTGAACTGGGTAGTCCAGGCATCAATGGGGCGTGGCGTCGGGCCCGGCACATTTCAACTTTCAAGATTTTTTGATGCATGTCTCGGGCCATATTCACATCATGTGCCCTGGACTCTGCCAGCTGTCATTCGGTACTACGAGGTATAGCAAACTCCGTATACAGGCAAGGAAACTAACAAAGCGGGATTCCGTCGGGTTAGTTACGGAGAAAGATCCTTCTCATCTAACTACGACTAAAGTAATATTAATGCAGAGAAAATGCCAATAATACGAACAATTCTTGACCTCCTCCGCGGGTCCCCGTACTCCGTACCTTGATGGCTTCTGCTGGCTTCTTATTTTATTGTCGTGGATATCGCTGCTTATTTCATGCTGGGAGCAAGGGCCACCAAGCTGAAGCCAAAGTCGCCCTCGCCCGCGTCGCTCTTGTTGTTGAGGAATGTTCGTACCCCCATATTTAGCGCATTTTCGCTCAGACAATCCTCTTCGGGCTGCAAGGCCCCTCGATCAACCGGGCCTTTCATCGACCCGTTCAATTCCCACAGGTGCCCATCATCGCCCTTCACAAAACTAATAAAGTGAAAGCCGCAATGGTCTCCAGGCGTCGGCGCTTGCGTGTCACCCCGTTGCGCGGCCGACCGATGCGCCGCCTCTAAGGCTGGCGAATCATAAAGAAGCTGCGCGCGATTGACGCGAGAAAGGGGCACCGCCTCGTGGAGCAGTTTATCCAGCTCTGAGCCCGATGTTATATATTGGCGCGCAGGCCCATTGCTGATACAGTGTAGGAGCGCCATGAGACCACATGCATTTCCGATCGTCTGTTTAAACCACAGAACCGGCTCTCCTGGGCCAAATCCTTCATAGTCCTTCATTAATGCCTCTTCCGCGTCTCGAGCTCGATGGTAGACGTCCCCGTGGCAGATGAAGATCAGCCCATACGCAGGACGAGGAAGGAAAGCTAACAAATCAGGCTCGTCGATGCTGTAGACGTCGTAGAAGCCAAGGTCTGCGGAGACGCCCAGATGGTGAATTAAATGAGACATGACTTCTGGGCTGTTCTCTATGTAGATTCGGCGGAATCAGCATTTGATTGTTATGTATTAGCCATATTCAAGGATGGCTGATTGTTTACCCAGCGGCACGAAAGTCTTCTTTCCATTGATGTACTCGACGTCCGGTCGCCCAGTTGTTGCCATGACGAACGAGAATGGGCAGTGTTCTGCTTTGTACCAGGCGTGCTGATCGCGACTCTGTATGGAGTACTTCGTACGCTGGTAATTATGTGTTTACAAGCATCGATGAGCTCGAGAAGAGCAAGTGAGGACAGGCGACGCGTCGCTAACTAGGCAACCACATGACGAGTCATGCCGGGGATCTTCTGCTCAGCGTTTCTACTTCGCCGTTCAACTCTCTCTGACCACTACTCAACCCACCCATCCCGTTCTGAAAACACGCAGGCTTCTGTGCTGTTATTAGTATTAGCCTCTCATTTTTCTTGTGGGGATTTGTTAACCGTACGATCTCCTTTTACTCCGTAGTGTCCAGAGAGACGATAGATTTAAGACCCCGAACTGGAGACCCGTACCTTAGCTGGACGCCAAAGTCCCGATGTAACTCCAACCCTGCCTTGACTCGATATTTTCCGCTTTCGCCCGCCAATCTTGCGTTCGGTCCTCCGTACCCCGGCTACTGGCGGCGCCCATGGCCAGACCCGTACAAATTTCGTAAGTCTTGAATACCGAGCCGGCAGGAGGAAGGTGGTGATTTCTATTATTATTCTTATTATAGATGAGCCGAAGGATTACTCTATAAAAGACACAAATATGGAGTAATAATAATTGTTGCCAAATAAGACCATGGCCTCAAATAATAATGTCTAAGCCCAGGAAAACACGATGTCGTGTCTTCGGAATTGTTCTCCGTACGGAGTACTACGTAGAGGAGATACTTACCTGATACTCCGTACTCCGTACCTACAGGACTAATAGAGCAATGCTATCATAAAGTCGAGGAGAAAATGGCAGATACCTAAGATGTCCAGTATGGCTTCTTCTTGAACTGGATTAACTACCTGTACTCCGTACAATGGGCGTTAATGTTTATAGCTGGGCCGAACTAACTACACTGTGGCACAGCACTTGGGCCTAGCTAGCTTGCATGGCTGCCCAACAGGCTATCCACACAGGTTCGGTGTTGCCAGAGGACTCGCCCATCGAAACATGATGGCAAAATCTTCAGTATTAGACTTGGATCCATCCTGGTTTGACCCCTTCAAAACAGTGTTGCAGCAGGTTCTTGCGACTAAGGAAGCCGAATTGACCTTTGCTCAGATCATCGATGGCCTACCAACTGCTCCTATTGCCTTCAAATATGGCGTTGATGATATGCGGTCAGATATTATAGACCGAGCGGTCCCCTGCGGCGATTCACTTTCTATCTTTCAAAGCTTCCGTGAGAAATTCGATACTTCTACCCTTCAGCTTGACTTGCAGGCATGACATTTTCCTTGGGATATCTCTCATTTTCTATCGATAGGTGGAGCTGATCAGGAGATTAACCATTTTCTTACAACAGATGCTACAGAAATATCAGAATACCCGACTTGGATCCATCGAATTTCAATTACATTTACTCGGCTTAGTCGCTGTTTCTATTCATGACCTCGCCATCAAAACATTCACAGAGCTACATCCAAATGGTGGCCCCAGTCACCCGCAAAAATTTCCTTGGCCCGGAGGTATAGATATGCCCGACCTCCGCCATCCAAATTATATGTGTTGGCATCAATATCCCTATGGCCCTGCTGAGCTGGTCGGATACTGGGCTGAAGCTGAGATATTCGGAGGGACTGTTGTATTTGAGCACAGTATTAGCAATGAAGTAGGTATCCTGAAATATTCAACTACCGTTTAGTGTCTATGGGGCTAGAGATATTTGGCATCGGCTTCCTGTGTCAATGAATGAGCTGCTGACCCGCATTACTGCGTTTAAAGCTTCAAGGCGCTTTCATCCACCCACCCTTTCGCCCACTTTTCAAGCTTTCAGTAAACTAGCTTAATGAGTTTACTTCCCTTGCCACTGTACTCTCAGGTCCCGCAGATATAGCACTCCACAAAGCTTCCGGAACACAAAAACCGCTCCCTTTTCAAAGAGAGATACAAGCACAAACAATTGTTGATGATATTGGTATGTATCCACTCATATATCGGGACAAGTATGAACGGGTGCCGAAGATACGACTGCCAGAAGCGCAGGAGGGATGTGTACGCCGTGGAATAGTAACGGATGAGATGAGAGACTTTGTGAATGACCTGCCCCATTGAACTGGTTCCCCATTGCTTTTTACACGGGGTCTTGCACATACATACATACACCCACAATTCCATGATGCTTCTGATATTGGGTACTTCATAGACTCAGCCTCTTCTAGTATTTGGCTTATGTTGCTAGAGGTATTTGGTTTTTTACCCGTAGAGAAAACCAAGCCAGAAATCTGAAAGGTCAGAACAAAAAAAATACCAGCCCACCACCAACTCTCATAAACATATCAAAGCATGGGAGTAGCAGGGGGAACAGCTAATGAAGTGAGATATTTCTGCCTGTGTATGGATATATATATATATATACAGAGCTCGCTCACTTCGTCCCATATGGGCGGGTGAACGAACAGGCTAGAAGGCTTGGCAAGGGCAGTTTTAATTGCGCGACGCGACCTCGACGCGACCTCAACGCGTGTCATCAACTCTATCTACAATTGAACGCATTTTCGCATCAAACACAATGTCTAGCCTCTCACAAACAACCTTCCTATATTACTCGTCTCTCTTCGACTTACTGATTTCACCACTCTCTCTCCCTCTCTTCTCTTTTTCTTCCAGAACAAATCATCGATGGATCCAGCCAGCAAGCGCATTAAACTCACCCCTACTCACGTGCCTACACATGTCATTGATCCCCACGGTGAAGTGATCATAATACTGCGCAATGCAAATGCCCCTTTCGCGGTGTGGAATGATATAGTTAAAACCAAGCCAACTCAACCAACCGTCGACCAAACCCCACCCTCCGATTCGCAGAATGAAAAGGACGCGGATTCACCAGAGAGGATCTTCTACATCCAGGTATCCGCTAAGCACTTGATGCTAGCCTCGCCCGTACTAGAGGCAACGTTGACTGGCGGTTGGAAAGAGAGTACCAATTTACTCGAAAAAGGGTCTGCTGAGATCGCCGCGGAGAATTGGGATCTTGAGGCGTTCTTGATTTTGCTGAGGATTATTCACTGCCAGAACGACAAAGTACCCCAAGAGCTCAGTCTTGAGCTTTTTGCCAAAGTCACTGTTTTAACGGACTACTATAAGTGCAAGTCAGCAGTCCTTTTTTTCGCTCGCTCCTGGGTCCGCTATTTCGACGACCTGCCCCGTGAGTTCTCCCGAAATGCGATCTTGTGGCTATGGGTTGCCTGGTATTTCGACTTCTCACTCGAGTATGAGCCAGTATCATTCGTTGTGATGGCGAAGAGTAGTGGTTCGATCCCTACTCTAGGTCTGCCTATTCCGGGTAGTGTACTCGGTATGTAAGCGTGCTCTTCCAACTTCAATGCACTCTGAGTAACGGTTATCCAGAGCAGCTGCAAGTTCGAAAAGATAATTATATCCAAAGGATCGTCGACGACCTTCATCAAACGTATCAGATGCTGATAACTAACCGTGAGGGGTGTAACCTTGAAGCCCGTGCGATGAGACTCGGTGCTCTCAGTAGGGCCATGTATTCGATTGGCGTGTTACCGCGCCCTGTCGCGCCCTTCCCGGGCTTAACTTACAATTCGCTTATGGAAAAGATACCGTCATTTGAGTCTCCACTGTTTAGATGCCAGCGTTGCCGCACTAACTGCGCAGATTTGACGGATGTACTCAAAACCGGGTTTTTTTTGCGTGGCATCGATCTATCATCATCATCATCCACTCCCCTCAACTAATGAATATCTATATGATATTCTGGAGAGAGGAAGAGTATACTTTGCCGCCATTGACTAAGACATGGCCTCCTAGCTGATCAAAGTGTGACTTATCTGAGAACAGCATATTTTGATATTTATTGACCAACACTAGATTCCATATGTATACATTTACATTCACTCTCAAATCATACAAATTTTTTGATCGTACACTGCTGTTAAAAGACTAACACACCAACACTTTGCACTGTGTAATACTACTTACCCACTTGTAATACATAAGTTTGAGTGTTAGTTATGTAGTTAACTCATATTGTAGTTAGTTAAACAAGGTTGTCTTAACCTCGGCACGATCACCATCAATTTCCACTGAGAGACTGGCGTACCTATGTATGTCCAACAACACTTGCAAAATGCAGTCGTTGAGAACTTCGTCTAATATTCAAACTACCTAGAGAGAAATGAAAGAGAAGATGCAAGGCCCTACCGCGACCCTACTGCCATCCCCACCATTCCATATAGCCAAAGGCATCAACAACCTCCGCGATGTAGGAGGCTACGTCGTCTCGCCCACCGTCTCCGTACGGCGCAACTTCATATATCGTTCTGCGCACCTCTCTCAGGCAACGCCCGAAGCCGCAGGGGTCCTCGTCCAGCAGCTTGGAATTGTAAAGATCTACGACTTCCGCTCGCATCCCGAAACCATCAAGAGCCCCTCACGCGATATTCCCGGTGCTGAGCGGCTACATGTCCCCGTCTTCACGGATCAGGATGCGAGCCCCGAAAAGCTGGCGCTGCGATATCAGCATTACGCGTCGGTGGAAGGACCCCGGGCGTTTTTGCATGCATACAAGGAGATACTCAGGAGTGGAGCGGACGGCGCATATCGAGTTGTGTTTGAACATATCAGAGACCGGCCAACAGAGCCACTGCTATTCCACTGTACGGGCGGCAAGGATCGGACGGGAGTTTTCGCGGCGCTGGTGCTGCGTGTTGCGGGAGTGACGGACGATGGGCTGATTGGCAAAGAGTACGAGCTTACGGAGATTGGTATGGGATCGCTCAGAGAGCAATTCGTTCAGCATCTGCTTAAGCACCCTGCTATCAAAGAAGATCCATCTGCTGCGTACAGGATGACTTCTGCGAAGTCAGAAGCTATTGAGGCAACACTGGAGTGGATGGATGCTACGTATGGAGGGATTGAAGGGTATATGAAGACAGCTATGGGTTTTCAGGACGAAGATATTGTGAAAATAAGGAATAATCTAGTTGTTGTGGAAAAGGCGACATGATAGGTGGAAAACAGGACCAGAGTCGCGATAGATTGCGCTTTGAGCAAATGATTATGAGATATCATATGCCCGGTGAATATAAATAATAGATTTCATTAGCATCGCATTTACCACTGCTCCCATACACTAGCTGGAAGCACCGTTCTCATGATTTTCCAATGCCCAACCGCACTCTTTGAATGCCACGAGTGAAGGTGGTGGATCTGCTCCTTCACCAAAATCTCTGGTATTTTGCTGTGATTCTTTTCAAACGCCTTCTTTCCAATTTCGTGTCTGGGAAACATGTAGGATTCCCTCGACCTGCTGCCCAAATAATCGGCCTTGGTCGGCTTTCTAAATTGTAGCGATGATTTTGTTTTCTTGCAGAAAACAACCATGTTGGTGAAATCGACGTCCGTATCACCACTTGGCTCGCCTTCACGGAACACCCGGCAGGATGGAAAAGCTGCCAATATCGTTCGAACTATGAGTCCGGCTGAGGGTAAGTTCAAATCACCTGCATAATTCTTTATTATGAGAAGACAGAAGGTTAGTATTCCTGCTAAATCTTTGTAGGTGAAGGGTGGGGAGGGGGACGAACGATGGCAATAGCTCCATCGTCTTTCAGTAAAGCGTGCAGTCCTTGCATGAACTCTAGTGTAAAAAGCTCTGCTGGCTCAACACCCCCAGTAAAAACATCGTGGACGATAAAATCGTACTGCTGCGGTGGCTCAGCATTCCTTGAACGCTGAACAAAATTGACTGCATCCTCGATTTTAGGGATAGCCTCTCCTGGAAACCCGAAATATCGAGTAGCTAGCTCATATACAGCTGGGTCTATCTCCACAACTGTGGTGTTTATTCCATGTGCAACAAATGCAGCAGGTGTTGTACCAATTCCAAGTCCACTATCGAGTTCGTTAGTCGCTGAGACTTCCCTAAGATCAGGTCACAGTACATTACGAGGGCATTGGTTCCTAGGCCTCCATTTCTGGGTTTCCTTGAACCGGTTTCAATCAACCTAACAGCTTCCAACATCGTAAAAACGGCATATATCGGATCCCGTATTCGCTGTTTTGGTGCCCCAGGAGGGGGAATCCATTCTCCACCAAGGAGACTATGGTCACATCTCATGACTCTAAAATTAGGCTCCTTGCTCTCTAGCACAGATATATAGCCAGTCAAAGAATCCTGGCGGTGAAGTAAGACATAATTTTCTGTTTGTAGGTTGGAATTAAGGCGAGCAGTGGTGGGCCCAGATGGGACATGAACGTTATAGCTGGCAGAAAACAACAAAGATGGAATGGCAAAAAGTAGCCATTTGGAAGGCAAAAATATAGAATAAAACGTGGCTATAACAAACTGAAGCCCCGTTCGAGTCATCAAAATACCCAATCCAAGATATCGGGGTAAATGGTCTCCCGCAACTTTGATAGCAGAAGTAAATAGAATGTATGAGCCTATAAATTTCCCATGATTTGCCATAAGTCGAGACCCGTGGCTAAGGTCTATGCCTTTTAAGCAATACACTGCTGCGGCCGCTGAAAGAGAGACCAAGGGGTACAGCGTACACGACTCAGTGACTAACGGTCCAATGACGGGCCCCAATTGAGTGCTATACTGGAACAAAAAATATTGAATAGTGGGAATGGTCCATGCTAACACGGGTAATACATCGGTGGGCATCCGAGGGTTGGAGGTGTTGATTCGATCCATTCCAACCCACCCTATCAGTGCAGCAATCATAATCCCTGGGCGGTGAAAGGAGCTAGCAGGGACCGAGCCATAGACCGGTGATAACGTCAGCTGCGAGATGTGCGAATATATCGCAGGTAGAATGATCATTGCTGTAGCCATGCATATTGATATTATTGTGTGCGGGGTGCTCCGGTGCACCGGCAAGTGTTGCTTCTCGGACATCTCCGTGCCCTTCTCCTTGGGTAAAGAGCTGGCCATATTGGTGTATACAACTTAGGTTCGCATTTTAGAAGCTCTTGCAAATCGAGATCCTAGAGGCCGTAGGTGGCGGAACTGTCTGAACAAGGGTCGCGTTTTAACGCAGAGCAGAAATCAATGCAGTATACCTGTATAATTAATAGTAATTTCAAGACGACTGGAGGGTATTCAGGAGCAGAATCCACGCCCCCTTCCCTTGTTTCAGCATCTTGGACATTCATGAGACAGGTTGAAGGGATATGTAGGCCTAGTCGGGTTTAGTGGCCACGAGACCACGCGCCACTCCACGACGTCACGCGTTTTCGTGTTGTTGAAGCCGATTCAATAGGCAACACTTCATTTTCATTAACGATAGGACGTGGGAATTGATACCAAAGTGAGTGCGGGCCATCGGCTAGTGGGTTATTTTCATAGACTGTTGTCCTCTTAGCGGCAATATTCAACAGGTTCTATCTACTCTAATAGTTATATCACAGTGGCAGAGTTTCCTGGTCTGTAAGTAAGCGGTCAACAGTTGCTCTCGGTGAGAACATTTTAGATCTATTTTACCAGTTTGGTTTTGCTTTGCCTATTGTGGACACAGAAGACACAGAAGAAGAAGGAAGGGAAGGGAAAAGAAATAATCATAGAGCTAATTAGTTATACAATCTAATCTCTATCCGTGAGACTGCTAAGGGTTCTCTAAATACAGAGGGACTAATGAATGAAATAACATTCAATCAGGCCAATTCATTCTACAACAGGCCCATTTTTAATTGTAATAAATCAGAGTATTGCAGGTGGACATGTTAATTCAGGTGCAGATGATATAAAGGACAGACTGCTCTTCCCATTAGATGAAGGCAATACATCACGGATTATTATGGCCAAAACCCCTAAAACAATAAGTCTATTTACAGACCTTTTCAATAATCGATGATAGTAATTTGCTTGGTTAAATGCTGAAGCTCTAGTACTCCGTAAACCAGCGGCGCCTAGTTAGTTAACTAGCGCGGACAACCTTGATAAGATAAATAATATCGCCACTTGGTTACCAGCTGCATCAGCACGAGCGAAAATGTCCCTCTTGCATACAGCTGCTTCCTCCTTTAATGCCTATTCTCTCTTATTATGCCGCATTTTCCAATGAACACGGGTACTGTGGTTGCCAGTTCGAATGCCAAAGACGAACAAGAAGAGCGACAGACAGCACCGGTGCGGCCCCCCGCATCCATTCAGATCAAAAACCGACGGAAGAGATACCTTGAAACACACCCTGATTATTTCTCTGCTGGCCTTGAACTTGCCGGTGCGTATTTTATTACCACTGGCAAACTTTTCCTAAGCTAAAAGTTATACACCTCTGACTGACTCAATTCATTAAACACCTAGACCCATTGCTTTACGATCGCCTAATCCGCCGTTTCCAAACCACTGGCGAACGCGAAGAGGAAGGCCGGGCAAAGGGCTACTCCGGCGCGCTGGAAGCAGACCTTATGCGAGCAGAGCTGAAAATGGAGGCACTGGCGCATCCTGACCCGAACGCTACCATCACCTACACCCGTGGCCCGCAGGGAGAGATTCTGGCCGAAGAGGACGACGAGATCCCGGCCACGAGAGAAGAAGGCGAGGAGCGGTGGAAGACGGAGATGGAGCTGAGATTCCTGCGGGGCGCCGACCCGGACTTTGACTATGCGGCTGTGGACGAGTGCGAGGACTACGACGATCTCAGCGAGGAGCAGGACAAGTACTTTGATGACGAAGAGCCGGAATGGCTCGTTGAGAAGGGCGAGGACGGGCAGGTCGAGCTGCGCGGCGAGACGGGCGTGCAGGACTTTTGATACAGAACTACCGGCCCGAGCCGCAGCGGGCCCCAACAATGCCGGTAGGCGCGACAGCCGCGCAGGTCGGCGCCGCCGCTCGCTCCGGGGCTCTTCCAGGCAGCACTACAGTAGCTGAACCGCCGTGGGCGCGACGGCGTATGTAACTGCCAGACGCAGAGCAGCAATACGCCCGATACCCGTGCGCGTACTATACGGTCCAGGGCGGACGGCGTGACGATACGATACTGTGCGACGCGCTGCCGTGCCTGCCCTTTCCGTCTCCCACCAGCCTTGGCGCCGAGCTCCCTCTCTTGGCGGCGATCAGGGGCCGAGGGTCTGGCGGAGCCAATCAGCACGCGCGCCCGGGGCTTGGCGGCGACGGGCGTATCGCCGGCGACGGGCGGTGCGACGCCCGTTTCTGGCACGGCGGCGGCGCGCGATGACAGCGACAGCGAGGTGGTGGTATGCTTGGCACGCGGACAGCCGGACGACGCCGCTGTGCTGACGCTGGTGCTGGTGATGGTCGTTCCACCCCAGCCGCGGCGGATCTGCAGCTCGCTGGCTCGCCAAGCCGCATCACTGGGTCTGGGCGGGCGGAAAGCGCGCGGTTTCATGTTTCTGGTTGCGTCCGGCACTCCCGGGTGCGTGACGGATGTGTTTTGGTTTCAACCACAGACGACTGGAGGGAGGGCTGAGAGGCCGATCATCGAGGCTTCTGCACCACGGTCGATGGGGATATGACGACTCTGGTGAGCAAACGCAGTATAGCCCGTCGTCCCTCGGTCTCCGCGACGGACATTCCTTCTGTCACCACCTCCTTTTATGGTCACTGCAGAGTTTTGCCAATCTCTCGGCGTTTCTAATATTGCCTGCACGCATCCTGCACGCACACCGGAGTGTGGCATCATTATTGTCTTCCTGTCTGCGATGTCCAAGAAGGAAGTTCGCAGCCGCAAGGCTTACCAGCGCAAGCTTCGCCTGGGCAGCACACCGCGTCTTGGCTGACATCCGCACCGCCCCTTACTAATACCTCGCATGCTGGCTTCCGAAAGCCTTCCATGCATAATAAGGTGTCCACGTAGAACGTCAAGCCTTCCACTAAAATCGCCTCTGATGTGGTGCTGGGCAGGGCACACCCCAGCCTTCGTTGCCCAGATCTTGCGTGATTTTATTTTGTTGGTTTGTTGTTTTATCTGAACAGGCGCGGTTTCCGTCTGTTCCTAGTACTAAGAGGGCGCACAGAGTCCTTCTGATCCCAGCAGGCTGATCAGCTCCCTGCAGACCTCGCTGTGCTTCGAGAGCTGTTGAAGGTTCCACCGCCCAGCTTCTTGGATGCAAGCCGCGATCGGACCGTCAATAATCGCAGAAAGTGTGGCCTTCAAGAACTGCCGGATTAGTGTGTCCCTCCCGTGTCAAGTACCAGCTATAGACTTGGCAACTCTATCGTTGTGGCCCTTGTTGTCATGAGCCGTCTTTCCGGGGTCGCTGTTAGATTACTGAACTCAACCAAAAGATGGAGCCTCAACACTTCTTGCAGCAGAAGGCAACATAAGTTGGGGTTTCTTCGTTTGGCGAATGCTTCAAAACCCTAATCTGTAGCGTTCATCCGGTGATCGCGTCGTCCTGGGTCTTAAGGGAGAAACACGCCATATAGATGTGCCCTTGAGCGCACATGCAACGACAAACCCAGGTCTATCCCAGTTGGAGGGGCAACGGGGGGAACAACACCGGCTCATAGCACAACCTCTCATTTGGTCAAAACCCAGGGTCACAAGGAAGCATCAACGTCCTGGTTGCTCTCAACTATCGAAATTTTGACTCGAGCGAAAAGGCACCCAAGAATGCTGTGTCGCCCAACAAGGTTTGCTGTTTGATATTTTGTTGCACGGCCCGCCGACGCATGCACCTGCACATGCATACATCATACACATGCGCTGTGTTGGATGGGATAAAGGAATGAGAAACTCTCAGCCGGTGATCTGCAGTTGTAGAAAAAAAAAAAACAACATCAAATCACAGCGTCCAACACACTCGTCTGTACTTGGACGAACCGTCGTGCATGTTGCATATGCACCCATCAACATATATACCCGAACAGGCATCCAGAGTATGTATGAAGTACTGAGCAAATAAATGTATAGCATGTCGAATAGTGTACAGCAGAGCATAACATTTGCCCAACTGCAGGCACGATATTAGATTTCCATCCAAGAGCATGCTTCGCGATCTACCTCCCCCAGCAACGCGACGGGATGGATTCCCGGCAACCAAAATCATCTAGAGCAAAGCTGCTCTGGCCTACAAGGATGCCTTTTCCCAGCGGAGTTTTCCGCGAGCCCATAAGATCTTGAACGGGGAGTGGCGAAGAGCCAGCACAGAAAAAAAAAAAACAAGAGACCTCACTCACCATCCTATTGGATCGCAACAGATGTAACTATGTAATCCGGCAAATTTTTCTCTAGGGTAAAAAGGGAAAGGGAAATCAAGGACAGAAAGCGATCGATCTTGCCGTGTGCGCCTTGGCTTGGCACTCTGATCGACTTCGGCGATTGGCAAGAAACTACCAAGATGTGTACATACGGAGTAGTTACATACACTAAATATGTATGAGGCCGAAGTGTATGTAAGGAATAGTTTTTTGAGTTCCATAGACTTGATGATGTGCAAGTGTTTGTTTCATTAGATTGTCCCCTTTTGTCCCAGATATTAGGATTATAGGTTCCCTGTATCCAAACAAATGGAAAGCATATACGAGAGAATTACCAAATACATGTCCAAGAAAGCGAACAGACAAGAGGAACGTCGCATAGACTGCAATATTGGAAAGAGGGAAAATATGTCAAAAGGGAGGTAGTTAACTGTGAAATTCCAAACCCCCCTTGGTAAGCTAAGGAAACAAACGGAAGAAATAGACCAAAAAAAAACCTTTAATAGCCATCTCTTGTATAGAGGTTCGCACCCACCGTGGGTGCCGTATACATAGATACCAAGGAAAACTTTTCAATCTGGGAAGAAAAAGAAAAAGAAAAAAAGGGAGTGCCGTTGCTCTCCACCAAGAGACAGCAAATCGGTGGGGCGCAAAACATAGTACTGTACTTCCAAAAGGAAAGAGGGTTTGGCATGCAGGCAGGCGAAAATCAGAATGCTGGAACAGAAAAAGCCGCATCAAATGCAAAAATCATGATTCCAGGTATTATCCCACAGGTAAGAATAATACCAGTAATGATTACTCGTAGCAGGCAAAAACCAAATAAAAAAGCGCTAAGCCACCAGACCCTCATCCACCAAGTAAATATCAACAAGAAAGAAAATCTAAAAAGAAACTCCAATCATATAAAGAGCAGTCAAACTCAGTGTGATGGGCAGTGGCCCAGTAGGAATCACGAGTCAAATGCGAAAATCATTGAACAAACTGAGATAATATATCATTAATAGCCTTCTCCCATATCGAACCGATGTTGTGGGAGGTATTTTTTCTCCGGGGGGAAGTGGTGGTGAATTTTTTGAATCACCATTTTGTTGGCAAGTCTGCAACTGCCTTTGCCGGCAGCATCGATGCCAGTAACTGCTTTTGAGGGATCTTTTAAATATTCGGGCGAGCAACACTCGATTGTCTTAAAATATCTATCGCTCAGAACCTCGTTTATGGTGAACCGCTTGCTGGGATCCGGGTGAAGCATGCGAAGTAAAAGTCGCTTCATGCCAGAATTGTTCAAGCGTCTAAAAACTGGGCCGCACATGGGGGCCTTCTCTTCCGTAACAAGACCTTCAGAATCATTCTTGAGGAATGTTTGCCACCCTGAAATAAACTTAGCGTAGTTGGGATTTTTGTCGTCGGCAGAAGGCCAAGGGTTTCCGCGGTAGTTAAGCGTGAGGTAGACGATGGCGCAAGACCAGATATCCAATGGACGAGGGTCATAGTCGCCTTCAATGTGGTAAGTAAAGACAAAAGTGATTGAAACATGTAACTGCACACACCTTTCTTTGCCAAAACCTCAGGCGCAATATACGGCAAGCTGCCGCAGATCCCGGGAGCACACATTCGGACTTCTCCCATATCCTTACCACAGACGCCGCCAGCACAACGCAAGCCCGGGTGACTGCCACTGAAGACCTCTGAAACACCAAAATCAGTGATCTTGACATATCCGTCATCCGACAACAGCAAGTTCTCCAATTTAATATCACGATGGGCGATGCCATTATCGTGCAGATACCCGACACCCCGCACTATTTGCTTGAAAAAGCAAAGGTTATCGCGAGGAGTAAGGTAATCTTTCTGCACCAATGAGAAGAGTTCTCCGTACGAACAATATTCCATCACATGATTCCAGCGGCCGCTGTGGGTGCAGAGACGAAAAGTCTGCACGATATTGGGGTGATTCAAACTGTTCGCGATGCTAAACTCAGACTTCACCTTCTGAACATACTCCTCCTCATCCTCTTTCGATGCCCTCTTCCTAAACTCCTTTACAGCAAATGGAGCATCCTTCTCACCGCCTTTGCGATACATGATTTTAACCGTGGCCGTCGCACCTTTCCCCACTTCCTTTCCTCTCCGACCAGGCATCCTACTCGAGTTGGTGTACTCATCATTCAACTCACAAGTGTCAACAAAAAAATCATCAGGAATACTCGCACTCATGCGACGTGCCTTCAGTCCAGCGCCCGATACAGCTGGGATAGAGAACCCAGGCCTTTCTGGCTGCTTATCGACGTCTCCGACGCTGGGAGATCTGATTCTAGGGTCTCGGTGAGGTTTTGGAGTCGCTGAGAAGATGACTTTGCTTCGCTCTCGTAAACTAAACCCGGTAGATGATCGGTGGGGTCTCCTGAGCGACATACCATCAGGTGGCGTCGACGTACTTGATTTGATACCGCCGTTTAAGGTACTAGAAGGGGAGGAAGGAGATGGGGGCGAGTTTGACTGTGACATGTCTGGAGAAGGGTGTGCGGTCGAGCTCATGGAGTTTTTACGCAAGGTAGACAAAAATCCAGGTCTCGTATGAGTCGGGCTATGCGGGTTCTGTTCGAGCGTGTGCTCGTCGCCGGAGTGCGAATTTGATCGTCGAAACAGCGATTTCAGGGATTTCGAAGCGGATCTCAGGTGAGAAGGCTGTCTTCGTGGACCGGTTGCGTACGGGCGATCGGGCGATTTCGTACTAGGAGGCGTTGAGGGAGGAGTCGCAGCTGTGCTGATGATCAAAGGTTTTGGAATAGCGGCAGATCGAAGACGGGTGTCAGCATGATTGACAGAGGAATCGGTGGCTACTTGCGGTTGCTGGTAAAGCGGCGGAGGTGTTTCGCTTCTGGGAGTGATCGGCTCAACTGGTTCGCTTGCTGTTTCCTCATCCTCTTCACGAATGGACTCCGGAATGTCTGACGCTCTCATGGGCTCAGGGATCTCGAGACTACTGGGGGTCATAGCTGACAAGGAGGCAGGTCGCTCTGGGGCTAACGCTTGCCCGTAAACGCCTTTCACGGAAGGATCATGCAAGGGTGTTGTATACACGGCGAGCTCGCTCTGGTTCGACATGGTTGCAGTAGAGCGGGCGGTTCGCTCTCAGGATATGACGACAATCGGCCACACTCGAGGGATTTGGTCGGCAAGTTCCGTTTAATTCGAGTGCTATATATGCGGTAAACAAAACGTCGAGGAGCACACAAAACGGTTCGAAATCGAATATACGAGAAGGCGACGAGATCAAAACCAAACGGCACAGGAGACGCAGCGAGACCTGGGGCGAGTAAAAAGGGAGAACTCGATGACGAGCGTAGCAACTATTGCCTTTGGAGCGAGCTGACGCGACCGGAAGCCGAACGGAGGAGTAACAGGGCGAAGGAGACTGTTCGTTGGGATATCTTATCCATCGAATGAAGGGCCGGAGGCTTAGCAGCAGTCAGGGAGGAGAAAGGCCGGCGCCAGATGCATATATGGAGAGTGGAGAGTGCGGTAGCAGAGCGGAGATGAAGAAGAAGGAAAAAAGGAAGAAAGAGGAGAGAAGCAGAAAGTGAAAAGAAGCCGGGGGGGAGGGAAGATCAGAGCGGCGGGCGCGGGGGAGAGAGTTGGCGGACGGGCGAGCAGAACAGGACGAGAAGAAAGGATGAAGCCCGAGCAGGAAATCCGGATGGAGTTGGAGGGGAAAGTATCAGCGCGCGAGGGGGGCGGCGAGGACGAGCCGTGGGCGTACCGGCTAGTACGGTACGGCAATACGGTATATGTACGGGTACGGCGCGAACGCACGGGGCCGGCACAGCGGGCGTAATTTTGCCGGGGAGGGTTTAGCCGAGGGGGCGCACTGCCGTAATTACCGGTCTGGTATGGAGGAGGAGGAGGGGGAGAGCAAAAGAAGACCACGACTCCGCAGCGGTAATAAAACGGGCTTCGCCCAAGACGGACCTCCGCGTATCAGGAGACGATGCTGGGCAGCCCACGCTCAAGGGCGGTGCAGGCGACGCGACCAGCTGGGCGCTTAGAACGGCTATATATATATGCAGTAATAATTATGGCGACAGGCTGGCTGCGGATACCAGCTGGCCGGGATGCTGGATTCCAGCGCGTTGGAGAGGCGATCGGCCGAGTTGCCAGGCCGAGGCGATGCTGATTCACGGCCACGCACAAACCAAGAAGAAATGACGATTGGCAAATAGCAGAAAGAAATAGCGGTGATGAAAGGGCTGCACGGAGCAGATCTGCTCTGGGAGTGGGAACCGAGATAACGGGAGTGTAATAATATATTATTCTCTGGCTAGACTGATGATAAGCGGCCGTCGTTCCAAGGCGCGCCCTGGGATCGCTGATAAGCGCCAGACCGGTGGATCTCCGTCACCACACCGCCGTAGCATATATATATATAAATACTGTTATGCTGTTGCTGTTGTTGTCGTTGTCCTCCATTCCCTCTTGGCCGATGCTGTCAAACTGGCCGCACAAAGCCATCCACGCGCCAAGCCGTGGAGGTGCCACTGCGCCCGCCCTCCTCTCTCGCTCTCCGCCGGCCGATCGCGGGTTTTGCTGCGTCTCGCCGCCTCGCTGCCGCACTAGCCCACGCCGGGCTAGCGCGGAAAGCCCGGCGTCCCCACATTTCATAAATTCTTTTTTTGGGCGATGTGCGCCATGGAATATGCCTGCATATCTGCTGACGGAAATCGGTGCCGAGCCTTGGGACGTCATGGCCGCCCTTACCGTACCGTACTCGTTCCGCCCTGGTATGTGTGCGTGTTGTTCGTCCCCGACGTGGACGGCCACCGCGACTGTCTGTCCACGCCTGAGCGGGCGCTGCCCTTCACCGACCTGCGTCTTCGCACACACGACCATCCGACTTCACCCAGCAGGCAATCTAGTTAGCGCCAGATGGGCGTTGTTGCTTTTTCTCTTTCTCCTTTTTTTTCGGCTGCAGCCATCGAGGAACAGCTTCGTGGGGCCTGGCGTTCTGTGGGTCTTCTCCCCCCCATGCGTGTCCACGACGAGCTGCAGCTATGGCAGAAAGGGCAACGTCTCGCGCGAGCTCTAAAAATCTGCCTTGCATGGCCTACTGCATATCGACAGATCAAAACACTACAGTCTCATTCTTGCCGTGGTCGCGTTCGCGGAAACGCCAGAGATGGCTTCTCCCTCCCAACCACAATAATCCCTATGTCGATGGGAGCAAAACGAAAATTAATTGTCGCTCAGACTCAATCGACACCGCTTTCCAGGGCCAATTCTGAGGCAATTGCTCTGCCTCATTAATGGGTCATGCTATTGAACCAGCCCGGCTCTTCTCCTTCCCCCAGCTCTTGTCTTGACCGTCTTAAGTTTAGTAATTAACAAATACTCCTGCCCCGGCATGGGGCAATCGAAAGCACAGACACCGGTCCGGCTTTGCTTCCCAGTGGGCCAAAGACAGCAGTCCCCAAGAGAAGCCAAAAAAATGTCGCAATTATGTTCCTCCGTGCCCAGTATTTTTTCGCTAGCTTGTCATGGTAAGAAAATAGCCATGTGTATTTTCAATAATCGATCGTTGACCAGGGGTTGTCGTGTTATGATTTGAGGCTATTTATTTTATTCATCCTGACACGCACGGCTTTTCCGGTTCCAAGCGGGCGTCTGTCGTTTTACTTTCCTTTAAAAAAACAGCACCATAGTCTATTCCTACACCGCTCATCCTCTCCTCCCTACTTGTCTGGTACTCCCTTTCTTATGGGGTATTTATTTCCTTTTTCGCGAACAAGCAAGGGCGAGAAAATGCTTGTTTTGAAATTAGACACGCGACACTTTGGAACCAGTCTCAGATGAAGCAGTGGTGGACCAGACAATAATAATAATAATGGGTTTCAATTTCCAAGAAAAATACCTACGCTATTTTATTTGTCAACTCATAACTATATGCGTACTCCATACAAAAAATCGGGAACCTACGCCTTGATGTGTTTCATTGAAAAATAAGAATAAGATAAAAATGGGTTTCGATCCTTTGGCGAGAAAAGCTGACAACACATCATCTAGGGTTGGACGAAAGCTGGCCAGCGACGAATCAACATGTGATGCGAGGTCAATCACAGATGCAGATGCAAGGCAACATTGAACACTTTCCTGTTCTGCACTGTTGAAGGTGGCGAGAAGCTTTGAGACGTGGATGCCCGCTTAGAGGCGAGGCGAGCATGTACTGCGTACGGTATGTATGTATGTATGTCTCTCTCAAGTTCGCTGGATTGTCCTTTTTCTTTTTTGGATTCCTTTTCATCCAAAGTTCAGAGAAAAAAAAAATTTTCATTTTGTTTTGATTGCTCCGTCTTTACTTCCTGCAGGTCTTGGATGGTCTTGGGGAACAGAAATATTTCTCGCATAACTGCCAAGCTGTCAGCCAAGGTGATGTGAAGACGATCAACAAATTCCTCAAAGCTTCGCCATGGAGAAATAAATCCGGGGTTGGATCACCCTACTCGTGTTGGTGTAGGAGGGGGAAACTTCCTTCCCGAAAAGCAACTATCAGGCGTTGGGCGTGCTCTCCGTCCACACTAGACAGCCTCCCCGCCTCAAGAGCAAACCTTAGAGAAGCGTTGATTGACCTCCGATTGTCGCCTATCGTAGGTTTGCGGGAGGCGTGAGACGCCGCGTGCGGAGAATCGCCGCGCTACTGGCTGACAACGACATATCACGGATAAGTGCTAAGAGCGGCTACGACTACGACTACGATTACGCTGGAGAAGCCATGGTATACACGCGTTTGAAGTGAAGACCAAATAAAAAAAGGGGCTTGACAGGGGAATTATCGAGTCATCGACGGAACAGCATCCTGGCATTCCTGTTTCCGCGCTGCACGCTGGTCCAAGCTCTTCGAAGCTGCATGCGGCCCTTGCCACAAAGGGAGCATGGGGGTGGTCATCGTCTGGGTTGTCGACAAGCCAGCTTTCGCACGGCGAAGGCCTGGCCGACGCAGAGCATTCAGGTTTCATCGATTCCGTGCCCTAGGGTGCCCCCCAGCCCCTGCCTTGCAGTCGGCATGGGGGTGCTTTGCAGCTGGAAAAGAGGAACCGCCCATAGCCCAGGTGATATCGTCCAGGTGTGTTCAAGCCCTCGTCCGGCCGCCTATGTACCGTCGCTGCAGCGAGCTGCACGGCTGGTACATACATGCACCCAAGCCAGCGGCCAGAGATATTTATATCAGCACGGCGCGCGCCTCCACTCCTGGCCGCCTCACTTTCCGTCCCACACACGCAGACATACGAGTTACAAGCCCGTACAGGGCCAGCACGCCCGCCGAATGCGGCATTTTTCGCAGCCATTATTACGGCCATCGCCTGGAGTTGCAACGCCATGTTCACGTGACCCACGTGGCTGTTTTCCAGACTGCTGAGTGCGTGACGGTACAGTACATACCGTTACACCAGCCCCGCGGGCCAATGGTAGCGGCGAACGGCCCGATCGCCGGCCGTTCTGGAGTCTTCCCTCTTGCAGCTAGCGGTAACGGCGACCGGCTTATGTCAGCAGGGTATGGAAGCTGGGTGGCAGCTGGGTTTCTGGGTGCGAAAAACCGGTCGGCGTGAATGAAACGGCCGAAGCGGAGCAATGGAGCCTGGGGAAGTCTGGCGTTGGGAGGCGGCGGCGGCAAGACACAGCGACATCATCGCCAGCCAGCCAGCCCTCTGCCCAGCGCAACGCAGCAAAAATACGGCCAACAAAAACCGAAAAAACAGGCCACCCTCGTCTTCCTGGCCCCGAAGTCCCCCATGCACAGGCCCCGGGAATTGGCACTGCGGCCACCCTGCAGGCGTGGGCTCGATGTACGTCAAAACCGCCGCCAAGCAGCCTGCAAGCGCGGCTTTCGTGCATGAACAAGTCGCGGGTTTGCCCTTGGACGGCGGCGCCACGTGCCCTCCTGCTTGTGTGGGATTCGAAGGAGCGAAAGCGGCAAGGAGCGCGGAGAGCGAAAAAGTATATAAAGCTGAGCGGGTGTCAGATGACGGCGGCGGCCTCGAGTCGAGGGGAGGGGAGGGGGGAGGTTCGTTGCGGCGTCGTCAGCGTCATCGCGACCGTCAGCAAAGCAGGCATGCTTCGAGCCCTACGGACATGACGGCAGGATATGAACTAACTCTGGGGCTGGCTGCGGGCTGCCCCGACGTGGCCACCACCACCCCCAGGCTGGCTGTTTTGCCGCAGAATCGTTCCGGGCGGTGCTTCGCCTCTCGCTTGCTCGCTTGAGTTTCGCCTTCCCGCGGCTGCCGCTGGACCGCTGCTGACTCAGATTGTCTTACATAAGCGACTCCCATGGCGTCATTGTTTGGGTTCTCCGCGTTGCTGCGCGACCCGCCAAGCGCAGTTCTGGCGCAACCCCCAAGGCCCGCCAGCCCAGGCGAGCGCAGCGGAGCGTCCCGTCGCTCACTCTTGCCCGTGCGCGGAATCGCCCCGTGACTGCGCGTCGTGTCAGCTCGCTCTCAAAAGGGCCAAACCCCGCGCAGGGCCCTTGCCGTGCTGGTCTTTGCGCCCAGAGACCACTTACGTGGCTGCGACCACAACGCGCGCGCGCAGAGCTGGGCTTGTCGCTTTTGCGCGCAGCTGGACCTGAAGCCTAATAGGTATCGAATGATTTTTTCCCTGAGGGTGTGCCCAGGCACCCATGCCGGGGGATGGCCAGAGCAGCGTCATATGAGGCCGGTTCCTGGACATTGTTTTGCGGTGCCATTCGGATTCGCGCCTTTTTTTCAAGGCCGGTTTGCGATGACGATGACGCTGATGGTGCTGCGGCTTGCTTACTTGATACAGAAACTTTTTCCCCCTTCGTTTGCGATTATCAACCGGCCGAAGCCCATTCGTCGCCTATTTCTGACGTGCTATTCATTGGTAGGGGAATTGGGTGTTGGATCGATTCCATGGTCGGCCACACACACCCCTTTGACTACTGGAACCGTTGGCAGCTTGTCGATCGAGCATGATTACTGATGGTTACTGAATGGGGAGGGAGGGAAAAAAAATTGGGCAGGCCCAGTCTTTTTTGTGGCTTTTCCCGCGAGTGTCATTGGGCATTTCGGTGACAATTCCTCCGCAAGGGAGGAATGGGCGCTCAGATGTCTATCTGCATACGGAGAATATGTATGTTTGACTCGTCGTTGGAATGTTCCGTGCTTCTCCGGAGATGAGATACGGGTTCGTTCGAGGCTGCGCGTTTCAACATCCATGGACGAAGTACGGATACCCCCCGAGGCGTTAGGCATGAATTGGCTCAAGTTCGGTCTGACATACGTACATACATCCATTAAGAATGAAAATATAATACAAAACGTATCTTCGATACTTTCACACCCCCTCACCCCCTCTCTTTCTCTTTTTGGCCTGCTGTATGCCGGTCTGCAAAAACCAAAGTCTGGCTCAGAACTTTGTGTATCACCATTAAAAACCAGACTTCCAAGTCTCACAGACCCCGAAAACATGCAAACCAAAAAGATCTGTATAAGGCTGACTGAAGCGAGCTGGGTGTGCTAGACACACGATTGTCTATCGTGAGCATGCCCCGCCATCAGACACCCACGGGAGGAAAAAAAACCAGGCTTGGATTCAGAAATACCGGCACGATGGAGGTATATTGCGACCACCGAACGTGTTCAGTATCACATTGTGTAGTATGGATGTCTGAAGTCACATATATGCCAACATACAGGCAATAACGCCCGCATTCGGGTCCCCTCCGGTTGATAGCGGTACACAATCCCTGATATTAACCAATTTAGGGACCGAAGGGAACCGGAGCTTAAATCGTAAAATAACTAACCTCCAATTCTATCAAATAAGATAACACCGCTTGCTATTAAACGTGGTATGTATATATCTCCTTTGGAGTCCGTACCGCTATCTTGGACCTATGACAATTGTACAGCTGCAGGTATCCCGTACGGAAAATCTGTATATATCCCAGGTCCCACTTCCAGCGTACCGAGTTACCCGCACGCCCTGCCTGCCTGCCCCTCCCTCTCCCTCCGTAAACTTCTTGTAACCATGAAGCCCTGACGTCTCAGGCCGCTTCGGGCTCCTACGTGTTCCGAAAGACGGCCCAATCATCGTTGAAGATATATATGGAATATCAACGTCCATGTTAAGCTTTCAGCTCCGCTTCCTCTTTCAACAGCTTAATTGCTCGCTCACGCAGGGCAAACTTCTGGATCTTGCCGCTGGCCGTCTTCGGGAACTCGGTGTCGCTCAGATAGAACACGAACTTAGGCACTAAGTAGGAGAGGTTGCGGGGTCAGCAAGAGGCTGGATGATCAGTATGGACCGCGTAATGCGCAAAATAAAGACCGAAGCCTAGAGTCTTGAGCGCACCGGAGAAAGAGAGAGAGACAACAGAATGAAAGAAGAAAAGATAAACAAAAAAAAGAAACGACAGGATTTGAGTTACATCGGGAGGGAGCGGTTGGCCAGCCATCGCGGCCCACGGACGTGACTTGCTGATCGCTGGGATAGACTTTCAGCAACGCGAGAAGAGCGTTTCCGTGCAACCAGCCGGACAGCTACCAGACCGCACGTGTATCGCGCGCCAGTAACACTTATCTAGCAAGCTCTCGAACAGAGTTGGGGAGGATTTGAGACCGGAGGACAAGGGCAAAAAAAAAAAAGGGCTGGCCTGAAGAATCGCAGCGGCGGCGGCTAGCTAGTGCTTGGGACCAGGCCTCGTGGTCTCCGGCGTTGTACGCCACTGGCTGCACGCCGCACACGATCGCATGGATTGGGCGAGAGAGAGCCCAGATCGGCCCCGAGGTCCAAAAGATGTGGCGGCCGCTAGTTATCGCCGGCCACGAGCTGCGCCAGCGACAGAACAGCGCAAACTCTCTGCAAGGACGGGACTGACTAGCGACGTGGGCAGGACAAAAACAGGGCAGAGAGGATGAGCGTATCGTTATTTACGATACAGACGGAGAACGGGGGCGCATGGGGAAAAGAGACGGGGCTTTTTGTTTAAAAATAAACGAGGGAGGAATAAAACGCAGGCTGTCTGAGCTCGCTGGTGCGGTTGATACGAGATGTTGGGAATGCGCGGTGAAAAGAAAGGAAGAGAAAAAAGCAAGGAGAGCGGCCCGGCCACGAAGACAAGCAAAAACAAGCTCTCGAAGCTCTCGTCTCGACCAACAGTCGGGACCTTGGCGGGTCGACGGACGACGCATCGCGATATCAGCGACGATCCCCAGGCCATTGAACGGTGCCCCGGGTGCTCTCCCCGCACGGCACTTGCGTGTGCTTCATGACGAGAACGTCGAATACGAACTCCAATGGAAAAAAAGAAAAGAAAAGCAGCGGAGAAGCGTACGTACCCAGATGGCTGCTGAGCTTCTTTCTCACCCATGACCGAATCTCTTCGATTGTCACCCTCTTCTGTCCCTCGTCCCGTGCGACGACGAACGCGGCGACGACTTCACCGTATTTGGCGTCCGGCACGCCGACTACAGACACATTCGAAACGCCAGGGTGTGCGAAAAGGCAGTTCTCGATCTCCAATGGGTGGATGTTCTCGCCTCCCCGGATGATAAGGTCTTTGATGCGGCCCGTGATGGTTACGTAGCCGTCTGCTGACATCGTGGCCTCGTCACCGGTCTATAGATCCAGACGGTTAGGGCTTTGATAAACCCCACTTTTGGAAGGGAAAAAAAAATCAAAAGCAGAGGGGAGAGAATACTCACATGCATCCAGACTTTCCCATCTTGATCTTTCCGCATGGCTGCAGCGGTTTGTTCTGGGGCGTTCCAATACTCCTTCATTACCAGATAGCCACTGACAGCCAACTCCCCTTTAGAACCAACTGGTAAGATTTCGTCGTGGTCTACCGGATTGACCACTTTCGCTTCCACATGAGGCATCAGCCGGCCAACACTGTTGATGCGTTTGTCGATTGGGTCATCTGTTGTCGTCATGCACGACACGGGACTCGTTTCTGTCATACCGTAGCAGATAGTGAGCTCCGTAAGGTTCAGAGTTTTGTGCAATTTCTTCATTAACTCCGCGGGAATACTACTGCCGGCAGCGATTCCCGTTCGCAAGTACTGGAAACTCTCGTATGGGACCGTGCCATCCGCTAGCAGCTCTAGCTCCTCGACGAACATTGTAGGGACACCATAGAGTGCAGTGCATTTCTCTTCCTGGACTGCCTTGAGAGTTGCGACCGCATTGAACGATTCAGAGGGAAATACGATCGCAGCGCCATGGGTTGCTGTTGCCATGTATCCCAAAATGCAGCCAAAACAATGGAACAGTGGGGGTGGACAACAAACAACATCTTTAGGCGTAAGAAGCATCCGGTCTCCTATTTGCGCCCCGTTGTTCAGAATTGATCGGTGGGACAAACAAGCTGCCTTTGGCATCGACGTTGTCCCGGAAGTAAACTGGATATTCACAATGTCGTTTGGATCGAGGTTTTGAAACGGCAAAGGGCTCTGGTCCTGTGAAAGCTCGGACAGGAGTGAAGAGAAGAGCGTCGTGCATTGAAAAGCGGATGTATCGATGCGGCCGGGATCATTCTGCACAAGTACAATGTGTTTGAGCGAAGGGACCAGCTGCGACTCGATTTTGGGGCCGCTGAGGTTGGTGACAATCTGCGACAGTAATGGGATATTCGATCTGGGCTCGCGTCGTGGGAGGTTCGCCTCGGTGCTGATGATCAGATGAGTAGCCGACAGATGACCGAGAGCTGCTGTCACTTGAGCGATGTTGAAATTCGGATTCAAGGGCACCTTGAGGCGTCATTAGCAGTGAGTACCACTTAAAATGCTTGGTCTGAGCTCACCAAGATTGCTCCTAGCTTGAACAGGGCGTATGTAGCCTATCCAGAAACAATTTTAGCTTGGAGCCCGTAGACATGCCCGCGCAGATGCCATACGACTGCGTATTCAATGCCATTTCCCAGCGAAACAGCTACCCGGTCTCCCTTTGTGACTCCTATCGATGCCAGCCCTCGCGCTAAGGCATTGCTCTTCAGATCCAGCTCGTGATATGTGAGCCTTTGCTGCTGATGCTTCGAAATAACCCTGGCAAGCATCGTGTCAGCACTGGGCCTGCAACCGGGTACCATTCAAAACACCAACGCTGTGTTATCTCCATGCTTATTCACAATGTTCGCAAAGTGGTCTCCAACGGTCTGCTCGAACAACGGGGGCTAGAAGAGCTAAGCTTGCTTGCAAAGGTGCAGCAATGGCTAGTTAGCTCCTGGATTCTAGACATCAATGGCGCTGCCGCCGGCCTGGCAATGCAAAGGGTATTCCTACTGACCTCCGACGGGCCACGGGCATAGCTTTGTGTAAGCATGCTTCGCCTGCAGCCGAGAGATGCAATCTGCGCTCTGCAGAAGCGTGACAGTCTCCACAGCTGAGAGCGGGCCATTGTGTCAAGGCTCGAGGAGGTTGGGACCGGGGAAGGTCAGCAGGGAACGGACAGGGGCGAGCACGGTCGTTGCAGCAGAGCACAGAGCGACATTGGTCCGCTTTAACTATCCAGCGGCGCTCCGAAAAGTCTTGGTCGGGTCGGCATCGAGGTCCGCGCTGTGCGGGGAGAGGCCGGCGCACTAGCTCTGGGGAGAAACGCGGAGAGACGGCTTGGCGGGCTGGCGAGAGCGATTTCGGCTCGCGAGGTCCGACAGGCCATGAAGCTGGCGAGAAGAAGCGAGCAAATGCAAGGGGGAGAGCTGCTCGTCGGCGGTGGTAAAACACGCTATCGTCCAGTGTCGAAATTGAATTCTTGTCGGAGACCCGGGCCAGTAGGCGTAGTTAGCTACCTCTCAGTGGCCACCCGGCGCTCCGACGCTGCCCAGACAGCCCGGAAAGGGTCCCGGTTCTGCCGTTGCTTCGAGACTGTAGAGCTCAAAGCCGATATCGTATTGCTGTAGCCGAAGGCGCGAATGGGAGCCCGCGGGATCAGACCCTTGAACGTTGATGCCAGAGAATACCTAGACGTAGCGCACAACTATGCTCCGTAAACTCTGTAGGAACAACTTCAGACGGCGCTCGGAGAATCGACGGTTTGAAATATCCACTGTCCATAGAGTGTTCTTATATCAGAGGAATTGCGCCGTGATGGAAGGAGAATGCGAGGACGAGGCGGTATCGCAGGCGTCGTGTTGTCTCCCCGCCTGTCACTGCCGCATCCGGAGCCGCCAGCTGTGATGTCCTAGCTAACGACCTCGTTCATTAACTCGCGAGGCATCCGCATCGGCGCTTCTCCAGCTTGTCACAACGCCTACAAGGCCTTCGCCGGCCCATGAAACCGAGAAACTAGGCCATCCGCTGCCCACGAATCGGTAACTAAATTTAAGTCACTAGCCAACCTCCCGCTGCCAAGACGAATGACGCTCGTCAACCCACCGTTGCTGTTTTCTCTTCTGCACCGCGGGACCAGCCCAACTAACTACGACGCGGCGAGGCTATGGCGACTGGCACTCCCTCCAAGGAGGCAATCGACGAGTTCGTTGCCATCACGAATACTTCCAGGTATGAGGCGGAGTGTTTCCTGAAGGTAAACCGCTGATTGTTTCCGCGAGTCAACCCTCGTAGTATAAGTCGCCCACAGCTAACTTCTCGCCAGGCACATAATCTAGATGCGAACCAAGCCGTCAATGCCTTCTTCGAGAACCCTACGAGGTGTCAACCAGAGGTGAGTTGTTATATGACGCCAACTACTGTGCTCAAGGCTAATGTCCGTTGGTTACAACAGCGGGACTGGCCCATTACGCCTTTGCTACAACCGGAAGATTTCACGTATAAAAATGCTCAAAGTTAAGACTGTCTTCTTGAGGTATCCAAAACATGCAGAAGTTGTAGCTGACTATATTTCATGATTGCAGAATCATTCCACATTGAACATGATAATAGTACCTTTACGGCGCCGCCCTCGCGCCCGCCGTCCCGGATTGGCACGAATACAAGCACAGAAGCAGAACGTGGAGGTGACGATATCCCCCGCATATTGCAGTTGTCTCTTGATGCTGACTAGGCGCTCTGAGTAGACAGCGACTGTAACATGACTCTTGAGGAGCAGGAGGACCGTGAGATGCAACAGGCCGTTGCGGCATCGCTCGGTCGTGATTATGACAGCGAAGGACAACAGAGTGGAACTGTAAGCACCCATGAGAACCAAGACCAGCAATTCGGCCCAGTCCCGTCGAATGATGCCAGCTCATGGGCCATCACACGATGCAAACCATCTCCAACCACCGAAGTGTGTGTTAACCCGGATCCAGAGGGGCGAAAAAGGGAGGACGGCATGCCAGCTTTTCTCCGCCCTGCGGAAGATGCGCCTTATCTTGCCGCCTGCCTCACAATACTGCATGAGATTCCACTAGCGCGAGAAGAACTCATTGCGAGGCATCGTATAGAGGCGGACTATGGTCATCATCCAAACTGGTGGATTGGAGTAAGGGCTCTAGCAAAGACGTCTCAACCGGAGGATAGTCGTGTCCTCATAGAAACCCAGCGTCTAATGGCATTTCTAGACGGCACAACCCGTGCCTTTGGGAGTGCTGATGTCCTTGCGCATCGCTTGTTGATCTCAGACGATGTTCCTGATGGTCTTTTGGCGGACTTTCTAGCAAAATGGCAACTGGAGGCCTCTCCACAACATCTTGATAATTCTCGCGACCATCGTATATTTCAATCGGTAGTCGTCCAAGAATACATCAATTCACGTATACCTCTAACGAAGATACCCTTTTCCGTTGCAGATTTGGGAAATGACCTTGAGGGTGGTAGCACCCTGTACGACGTCCTAGATACCAACCTCTGGCCTGATTGCACCGATGGTCGGGGATTTGACGAAGCATATATGGAAAATGTGGCTCCCATTTTTATCATGCGAATATCGACGTGCGATGAAAGGAAACCTGTCGGGGTCAAGATTCCAGCCACTTGGTACTCGGATCGCTATTTACAGTCGAATCTTGGATTTGCTAGAACACTGCGAGAACGCCGACGTGAAGCTAATGTGAAAATAAAACGCCTGGATAAGCTCATTGAGAAATATTCGGCTGGTCAGATGCCCAATGGCGAAACAATTCCGTTCACATCCCTGCTGGAAAGCACGGCCACAGGAGCTGGAATAGCGATGCAAAAATCTTGTTGCACTGATGCATTGGACGATATTATAATGGCAGAGAAACAGGCACTTAGAACTGAAGCGTCAGAAAAACTAATCAACGATTTGAGAGCAATCGCGGAAAAGGTTGAGAAGAAACTTAGTTGTATGATTTCTCCCACCCCCTTCCTTTTGTCCATATCCTCCAGTATTCCTGACACATTATGCAGTCTTGCACGAGGAGAAGGAACGCGTGAAGAGCGAGTTGCAGAAGTTTTCCAGGCATTTAACCGTCGATGACGGGAAGGATGGTGGTCCAATTCACAAATACAAATTACGTGGCGTGTGCACCCAACGACACATCTTGTACATTCTGAAACGGATTCCGGAGATAGAGTCGGTGAAAGAAACATTCCAGGATTTGACTCCGGAGCAGGAATGGCAATGGTGGCGGATCAGCTACTCTGTGGATGATGCAAAGGAAGCTGCTTCGAGACGCTCTAAACACGAGCTGGCACGCTCCGCACGGGATGGAAGCCACTATGTTCTTGACTCGTCGAAGGCCAGAGTGAAGTTGCCTGATAATACCGAAGTTACTGGTTTCACCATTACGACGGCCAGAGAAGTGGAGGTTCTCCGGGCAGCAAAGGAGGAGTCTCACACAGCCCTGCTTGTCTATGCGAATGAAGATGCAATCTGCCAGCAACAGTTTGACTTACCAGCGCCCCTGCAGGTATGGACTATTCCTACGAACAATTATGCGTGTAGCTAACATGAATATACGAATAGGCTTTTGTTGATCATGATAACCAATTGTTTGAGAATGAAATCTGTACTTTCAACCAGGCGCTAGAACTGGAAGAGAAAGAAGATGATTCGGAAACAGTGGAGAATATAGTGCTAGATCAGATGGACATGGATGGGGTAGTCCAATCTGAAGGCGACTTCCCGCTCACCCATCCCGAAGAGCTGGTGGATACAGTCTCGAACCGCCGGGCTCCCCCTTCTAGTCGATATTGCTCGATTCCAGCCCCGATCAAAGAGGAAAATGAGCCTCAGGGAGGATAGGATCAAAGACCAAGCCGCGATTTTTTCCACACTGATATTTGCGTGTATATGATATATTATATAGTAGGGGTTACGCCCATTTGCATTAACAGAGCACCCTGTATTTTGAAGTATGTTATGAAGACAAATAGAATAATAAGACCTTCATGCTCATGGTTGTCGCGATTGTATGGGGCGTTTGGTGTTACGGAAAGGGGCCAGCTGACATTGTTTGAAACTCAGATAATTCTTCTTGATAAGAAGTGAAAGGATAGGTATATATTAACGAAGTGCTAAGCAGTACCTAGATATGCTGCTATCCCTGTTGAGATTTACTTGAGCTCTGGGGCAGCTGGCCGATCTAGTCCGTTGTCTGTTTTGGGCGAACAAACGAATCTCGAACGATCATCACCCACGCCAACCAAACCAAAGTCGAGCCCTGTAGCCGAACCTCCCCTCTCTCCTCGAATGCCTCCAGCGAAGTCACCTACGAAGAAATAACTCGGTCGAATGGCATGGAACCCAACGATCTAGACACGCTCACGTCGACGGCGGCAGATACGATCTCTCTGCTGGAAACGCGGTTGCGCCGGGTCGAATACCTCCTGACCGGGCGGACGTCGTGGAGCGGCGAGCCGGAGCGAGTTGCTGCGCCGCCTGCGTCTGCGGCAGAGACGGTTGCGGCGCGGCTGGCGGGGTTGGAGCGTGAGTTGAAGGTGCTGAGCGCGCAGGCGCCGGCGGTGCAGGATGTGTTGAAGCTATGTAAGACGCGCTGCCCTCCCAGGATAACTACACGATACGAAGAAGGCTGGGGGAAGGGATGGTGACGATGATGATGATGATGATGATGATCTACGTGGATTCTGCCTGGTTCTCTTTTTTTCTTGCTCTACGAGGAAGATTGACTTGGGACTGTGATTCTATATGGCTAACGACGACTCGCGTGATACATAGATGCCCGCTACCCCGACCTCTTCCAGACGTCCGACCCGACGACGGTCCCCAGCACGCTCTCCACCCCATCGCTCGCGTCGATCGTGCTGTCGTACGCGGCCGCATTCCCCGAGACCGCGTCACGGCTGAGCTCGCTGCAGGACCTGCCCGTGCCGCCGGCCAGCGCGTCGACGGGGCTGATCGAGCTGCGGCCCCGAATCAACCGGCTGCTGAAAGAGCAGGAAGTGCAGGCGGACGAGGTGGCGGAACTCCGGGTGCGCAGTGCGCTGCTGATGCAGCGATGGATAGAGGTGGGGATTGTGGGCGGCGGCGAGCTCTGGGGGGAGTGGGAGGAGAGAGTGACCAGGGCAGAGCGTGCGGTGCGGCGGCTGGAGCGGCAGCGCGAGGATGCGCAGTAGTTAGTTAGTAGTTGGTTAGGTCGTCAACCAGGTACACAGTTGGCCAGTTCATCCATCGGCAGCTCCGCCAGAGAATAAGAATCCATCACGCAGAGACGGGGCGTGGATAGCCTAAGGCCTAGTTAGCTCACCACCAGTGCTCCGGGGCCCGCCAGCCGCCACGGGCCAGGGGGTTTCGCATGCAAATCCACCGCTAGCCAGCCCCCTCACGTAATCGCCCGTCGCCTGTTTCAGCGCTCTATCGCTCGTCTCCTTTCCGACACTCCGCCCTTCAGCGTCTTCCTGGCTGTCCTGCCCTGTCGTCATTCCTTTCTACCCTCTGCTTGTGCTGCGTGCCTCTGCTCACTCTCTTGCTCTCTTTTTCTTTCCTTCGCCCGCCTCGTTGCGTCCTGTTTGCCCTTCTCTTGCCGACCCTCCCCCGGTCCGCTCTTCTCTCTCGCCGGCCTGGTGCTGTTCGTCGCATTCTTTGACCATATCTGCCCTTGCAGAGCACGCCTCAACCTCTGCCCTGCGACTCGTCGAATCCTGTCCACTGCGATCTCCGCAGACTTCACTGCCTCCTCGCCTCCATCGCTTTCCATGTCGCGGCCCGCGAGCGCCCTGCCGTCGAGCCGTGATCCGCTTCGCAGATAGCCCGCTCTCCTTCCCAGTAGTAGTCTTTTCTCCACTCTCCGTCTTGATAGCAACCGCGTCGAGCGCGCCCGCAGCGCCTGTACGACCTTAAAGACGCCGTCTGTGTGATTGCGATCGACTTGACCTGGGCGTGTGGTTGGGCTTGCATACCCTGGTCTTCGCCAACACCCTCCAAGCCTTGATTCCGCACTGCGTTCATGGTTACTCAGCCCTCGACGGCCTCTCCATCTCTCTACAAGGCGCCCCAGTACCCTCCTCAGCGTCAGGGCACAATGGCTCGCATTAGCCTGGACAACCTGGTCGGGGACCCGTTTGCGTTGGCGTCGGTGTCCATATCATTGGTATGAGTTCTTCGTCTGCGTGTGTCTTGCGCAATGCTGTCCGATGCTAACGTAACGTTCCCCTCACCCCAGCTCGCCTGGTTAATCACGTTCATTTCGGCCATCATCTCTAGTGTTCGCGATTCTTTCCCAAATATCTATTGGTGGACCGTGGCATATATGTTCCTGTGCATCATGGGCATCGCATATGTCATGGCCACGGGCACCACTCACATCTACAGCACTGCAGTACGCTTCTTGACTCCTGGTATAAACGGGGGCGTATGTCGCTGACTCTGTCCCTAGATCGTCGGCTATGTTTCAGCTGGCCTTGCATTTACAACATTCGCCGTGGACGTCCTAATAAAGGACAAGTCTGGATCGAAAGAGGCGGCCGGTGCTGGCTTTCTACTCCTCTGTATTGTCAATGTATGGGACACCGCGTGCTCTGAATCCGTTTGCAAGAAGCTAACGACGACCTTTGCAGGTTGTTTGGATCTTTTACTTCGGCTCGGCACCTCAGTCGCGTTCTCGCAACTACATCGATTCCTTCGCCATGCACAAAGAGCAGCCACCTTATCTTAACTCTAGCCAGATGTCAAATCACTACACCAATCGACCCGATACTACCGTATCCAACCAACCCCCACAAATGTACACCTCTGCTCAACTGAATGGGTTCGAAACCTCGTCCCCCATGTCCGGCTTCGGAGGACCAACAGGAGCCGCCGGAACCGCAGGCATTGGCAATTCGCAAGTCAACCTAGCTGCTACCGGTAACGCGGCCGGAGGAGCAGGCAATGAAGTCAGCCCACCAACCGAATACCCGTACCGTGCCAAAGCCATCTACTCGTACGAGGCCAATCCCGATGACGCCAATGAAATCAGCTTTACAAAACACGAGATCCTAGAGGTATCCGATGTAAGTGGGCGATGGTGGCAGGCGAAAAAGTCGACGGGAGAAACAGGAATTGCGCCATCGAATTATCTGATCCTGCTTTGAAGCGAGCATGCAAGCTAGTGCTATTTTACTACTGTTTTGATGAGGCCTGATAGCCGGTGGCTGTAACGCTCATGGGAGCCTTCTTGCCCCGTGTGGCAGAAAAGAAGACTGTTTCTGCGCTTGATACCCGCTGGCTTTGTTCGATTAACTTTGACCATATTATTTATCCCTTTGTCTTTATCTAGCTCAACGTCTCTCTTTTTTTCCGGCGCAATGGTGGAAAGGGGCCTTTGCAATACATAAGTCATGTCCTGATGGATTTTTCCTTCTAGTCTACTATCTTATTTCCTTTTTTTTTTCAACCTCCTGTGAGTATATTTTTTTGTCCTTGGAAAAAAAGACATCCCATCCGAGTATTTGCCTTTAATGTGTGTTTTTCTTATTATGTTGACGTGTACACTCCGTATTGAAGGGGGATTTCTTTTTTTTTTTCCTGTGTTTTGTTTTCTACTGATGACCACCAGACTGGACGTGTTCATTCACCAATGTAGAGATGCCCGATAAATTAGGTTCTATCTCGCCCAGAGTGTTACCTATAATAGTTGGGGGGTGTCGAATAGATTCGTTCCAAATATTTTATTTTCCGGGGCTCCATTAACTGATACATCCAGAAGATATAAGAATGCCAATGAAACCTAGTCGCCCGTCGAGTGGGCTTTGTGCCGTACGTTTGCGGCCAGGTTCGGCCCACGGGGGCTGTATACGCGTAACACTCCGAAATCCCCTCCCCCCTTCCAATTCATTATTCACCACCGACCGAATCGGTCGGTAGGGCTGACACAGAAACGGCGCGAAACCGCCGCTCAGGAACGGCTCCAGGGAAAAGAAGGAACGCGTGGGAGACCGCGCTAACTAACTACGTGGTAGACAGCCGTCTGGCGTGCGGCCGGCGGATCGCGATCAGAGACAAGCTGTGACCGCGTTGTGTCAGAGTAAAAGGAAGCGTGGGGTGCGAACGATCACAAAGGATGCGAGAGTAGCAGAGACAAGACAGGCTTTATGAGATGCAAGAAACAGACTCGGGCAATCCCCGCAGCCCGGGTGGTCTAGTTGGTATGATTCTCGCTTCGGGATGGCAGTTTTCCCGAACTCCACAAGGGGTTCTAGTATGCGAGAGGCCCCGCGTTCGAATCGCGGCTCGGGCCTTGTTTTTTTCTGCAACACCACCGAAAAGAAATATGCAATAAGTAAGAAGAATATTTTTTTTAATTAGATAACTAGATAATAATTAACTATACAGTCTACCGGTCAAAAACTATTTATTGTGATGCAAAAATATTATATATGTACCCTTAGGGGTGCAAGCAGGCTTAGTTAGTTAGTACCATAGATGTATGGGTAGGTAGAGAATAGACAGATAGATGTCTTTGTTTCTTCAATGATGGCAGACTATATCCGTACTCCGTACAAGTACCTACAATAAACAACATACTTGATTTTCTTGCAGAATCAAGGATCTAGTCCATGCAGCCTGTGTTCATTTGCCATTTGGGGCTATGCAGAGGCTGGAAAACGAGCTCCAAACAGCTATGCAACACGCATGCGTCGTATTTTCCCTCATAAAGGCCAGGAATTAATATTGCCTCGGGGCGGGAACCCACAGTTTCATCTTCAACCCCTAGCTAGCGGTGAGCATCAGAGAACAGCAGCTGAACAAAAGGGAGAGAGGAACCTCGAGATTTTCGTCACGACCATCGAGCTCATCGACGGTGGATCCCAGGGCTATATTAGGAAAAGAGCTGCTTGACAGAAGGTAGCGAGAAGCAAGGCAGGGGAATATCCAGCGGGGAAGCCAGGATCTGATTCCAGAAGTCAATCATCGGCGTTGATATATCTTTATCAACTACTAGAAACCAGAAATACGGAAGGGCTTCGCACTCGCCGAACCTGGGGGCTGGTCATAGAATACCCAGTAAGGGCCGGGATATTAAACCCTCAGCAAACGGCATGCAGGGTTCCACCGAGATTCCCTGCCCATAGATTTGCTCAGTCGGCGCCTGGTTGGCCAGCGGGACGACTCGACGAAGTTCCGTAGGCCGCAATGCAGAATCTCAGGCCAGCACTACTGGGGGAAGATGAGGCATTGTACCCGAGCGTTCTGGTTTTTTGATGCAGTCTCAGACCGAGAGTCTTCCTGGGGCGGAAAGGGACGTGCATGCATCGCGCATTATCCCGGGCAAACAGGTACACAGCGTCGTCTCTGCGAGACTGCGACCGATGAGAGTGCCAAGGTCGATTCTTGATCTCACCGCGACGGCAAGGCACCGAGGGTCAGTCCTCCAGCCTGAACTGGCAGCAATAGCAAAGTGCATTGTGTATGATCCACTGGTCTTCCACTTCGGCTTTCTCGAGTCGTCGCTATAGAACTAAAAGCCGTAGTTATTAGGTGCATATTAACCGCACCACCGCGGTTAACAATCCATCCAGCCGTTTGAGTCGTGACGCGCTGCGGCCGCCCGAAACAAAGAGGGTCGTCCGACGATGCCGAAAGCGCGTTTATCAGCGCTGGCCAGGTTATGGTTCCAATCCCGTTTGTTCTCCAGACCACCAGAGCGCGCGTTGAGGAGGATCGCCCTTCCGTGTACCCGGCCCTATGTATCCCCCTCTCTCGAAGCAACACTGAATCGGCCCGTTTGGCGTCTGTTCTCGCTTCACGTCTTCTCGCCGATCATGACCGCTCGTCTGAAGCGCGTGTTCTTTCCCGGCGGAGTTTAGCTGGGAGGGCCAAGTGTGAGCTTATTTGCATTGGCGTGCCGGAACGCTATCTCGGGTCTCGAGTTTGGCAGCATCATTCGGCTGTCTGCGAGGAGAATGGTCGCACATTTCGGAACGACCAGAGAAATAGAATCCTCGCGTGTGTTGAAATCACACTAGGCTGCTAGGAGAAAACATGGATAGCAGCATCCCGCGAAGCAAGCTTGAAGACTGGCCGCCCGGCGGCTAACACAAACGAAAAGATATCCCCTTCTGAGTGACTTTGCTCTATATATTTCCGGTCCATTGCTCCATTCGCCTCTCCTCTGCGTTTGCGTCCCGCAGATCTCTTTGTTTGGCAGCACTTTCTTCTCAATACGCTGGATGTTTCCCTGGGAAGCCACCTTGCGCAGAGAGGACTTGCATCAACGCTGTGCGTCCTTCATATCCACTCAGGATCCCAATGTATCATCTATTCTTCCATTGATTAATTTTGAGGCCGGACCAGGGCTCGTCTACCATCTCGTGGAGCCATATTTATACCCGAACCTCCCATAGTAGCACACTGTTAGCCACCTGGATCTCATTTTTATATTCCGAGTGTATAGATTGCTGGACACTTTTATTTTGTCAACTACACCATGGCCGGGGGGAAGGAGATACCCATCGCCGCTAACGTCCTAGGCACCATTGGGACTGTTCTATGGTGCATACAGCTGATACCCCAAATATGGTATAATTGGAGGAGAAAGAAGACAGATGGCTTACCCGGCTCGATGATGCTGTTATGGGGGCTATGTACGCTGCTCAGACACCCCCGC
The DNA here is from genome assembly GCF_022830035.1 of Ophidiomyces ophidiicola. Lineage (NCBI taxonomy): Eukaryota > Fungi > Ascomycota > Eurotiomycetes > Onygenales > Onygenaceae > Ophidiomyces > Ophidiomyces ophidiicola. The sequence continues at coordinate 194,739 of NW_026054656.1, forward strand.
CCCAACTGACACTCGCTCACGATTAGCCAGGCGCTTCTCCTTTTGGTATTTATATGGTTTTACAGGTAAATTTAGAGTCAATATCATTCGATAGAACGAGCCTTAAGAATTTCTAGCTAAATGGATGTTTTAGGAAGTCAATTTAGCCATCCAGGTCCAACCACAAATTTTTGGCACGCTGAGTTTGATATGTTGGGCGCAAATTCTAATTTATCATCAGTCAGTCTCCACCTACCCCCAGTTGTACTTTTGTCCGGGGGGAATTTGCTGAAGCATGGTCCTTGGCAGTAAGTATACTACTACCCGGGCAATTATCCTCGCGGTGGTCATCGCTATGCTGCTGGGTGGCTCAGAGGCTCTTTTCATCTTGACCTTGAGGGTGAGCATGAGTTCCCGTGGGACATGCGGTGATAGGGAAATTACTAAAATTGCATCTTAGATACCGTACAAAAAGGGCGTCACTTGGCCTGCCCTTTTGTTCGGAATTATGGCGACCATTCTCCTTGTACTAGGTTTGGTAACTCCATACAAGGAAATCTGGAAAAGGAGAGGAAGAGTGGTAGGAATTAGTAGGTTTCTTTTCTCCTAAGCACTAAATTTTTAACATCTATATCTAATTCTTTTTCAGACTGGGTTTTCCTTACTATGGATGCATTGGGGGCATTATTCTCTCTACTGGCTCTTGGTAAGATATGGAGTAGACCTTAATGAATCGCAAGAGTAGCTAATCACCATCTATGTAGTTGCCGAGGGCTCTATAGATATTCTTGGATGTGTTCTCTACTGTGTTGTGTAAGTCCCCACTAAGAAAATCGGAAATAGCAGTGCTGATGTGGGTTCTGTTAGACTTTTTTTGGAAATAGGCATCTTTGGTAGCCACATTGTGTGGCGTCTGCTGCATCGGGGTCTTCTTAAGGAAGCAAAAGCTGCAAACCTTACAGTTGATGAAGTTCTTGAAGCCAAAGGAGTCTCCACTCCTTCGAGCATACCAGACCCTGAAAGCAGATTTGAATTGTCCAGTAGTAAAGCACAGAAATCGTGATCTGTTTCTGTAAGGGCGTTGGGGTTTACGATGTATTCGTACGATTCGGATCCTTCTCTCAGCGTTATTGAGCGGTGAAGAATACAGGTCTTCGTTACATGCTCGAAGGATGAGCCGGTTCTCCGAAGGTTTTGTCTGGAATTGTTGTTGGTGGATTTGCAAATCTGCTTTTGGCATTTTGGAGACTCTGAGTATGTACTCCGTATGCAGTAGACCTATATCAGTCCCCCAGGAATGTCCAAAATCCAGCATTTGATGGGAATATAGGCTTTATGCACAAATCTGTGTTGTACATGCACTTCAAAGCGTAAAATTTTTTAATGATAGGGCATCAGTAGTTGTGGTTCAGCTAAAATCCATCAGCACGGATACCCAGGAACAAACAAGCATTTGGCTTGGGGTGGCGGCTCGGAGATAAGTTATGGTGATCGGCACCTGCAGAGAGGATCAGGAGAACTTTGCTCTCCCCGAGGTAGGCGTTGGAAGCGAAATAATGGGGCCATCAACCGTGGGTCGCCGCGAATGATTTCCCATGGACAGACGGCCAAGACGATGCGACTCCTTCCACGGCACGTAACTAGAGCCGAACTAGTTATGATGATAAGAGCTTGTCGAGCATAAAAGGATGTCCTAACTGTCCCGTCTTTCGATAAAGGACGGGTTTATTTTGAAAGCATGGCCTGGATGGGCGCGTCTTGTCTTGTCAGTCAGAAGTTTGCCACCTCCCAAGCCAGCGCAGCCCGGGTTCCCCAGAGTTTTAAACGCAGCTCTGTGACTGGAGGGAAGCTGCTTAGTTATATACCCACACGATGCTACCGTGGTGGAGGCGGGCCAAGGTCGGAAATGGACCAGAGCACGGATGCTGATCGACGAAGTGCTTTGTCCGTCATCGAGTAACTACTCCGTACATGGTCCAAGAGCAATTCGAGAGAGAATGATCCGCCGACAGAAGGAGAGTTTGGGGCGGGAAATTGGCAGACAAGGGTCCTTATGCTGGCGTTGTTTCTTTAGAGGCATGATTGTTGTTTCAACCAGCTACCTGAAGCTCTGGGATACAGGCAAGGCGGCGGCTGATAGGACGGGCGGGCAGGCATCGGGGATATTCCTGGACGGGCCTAAGCCGACTGCCTGTAGGAGCGCGTGGATCGTGTGTTTCCAGGGCCGTGAATGGCCAGTATTGCTGTTGGTGAGGAATCATGATAGTTGTCCAGTCGTTGAGCCCGGCAATGATACATAGAGCCGTGGAGGATCACAGGAAGCCGGAAGTATCGTAGTCACGGCCATTGCTAGGTGGGACACGCACGAGCGGGAGGATTCTGACAGGACCTTCACCTGGTGACTAGCCATTAGTTAACGAGTCAGTTGTTGTTGTTATCGACGTCGTTGTTGTCGTTGGTCGTGTTGGCGTTGCCGCCAGGGCTGTCGTGCCGCTGCGGCAGCTCGAGGGTCGTGACTCTCGACGTCGCTTCTTCCTCTTCCTCTTCCTCTTCTTCTCTTCTACTCTTCTTCTTCTCTCTCTCCACCTCCCACCTCCCACTCGCCATTGCCCTAGGGCCTGCTGCTTGAGCAATTCCCCGTCTGCCACTCCTGCTACACGCTTCGCCAGCTACGGCCTTGGGCCTCTCCCCGAAATGCGCTTCTCACCTGGCGCTTCTCTGGCTGTGACTCCTGCGCGCTGCAGGGGCAGCCCATAGCTGCACTGCCCGTCCGTCTCTTCTCGCCTGCTGTCTGTGTCTGCCGGTGAGCTCGCTGTCTGAGAGACACCCATCCGTCTGCCTGCGCGGTTTCTTGTGCTGGTTCGTGCGTGGGCATACCCGCACTGTGTGCGTGCCCGAGCGGTTCGGCTGCAAATCTTATCAACTTGCCTGGAAAGTTTTGGCCTGTCCAAAACCATGGCCGGCGACAAGGACGCCAGCACCACAACCTCCCATCGCCTGTCGAGACTGACGGCAAAACTGCTGCGACGCCCGTCGACTTCTCCCCCTAAGCGCCTCCTCCTCGCCGGCACGCCCTCTACGCCCTCTACCTCCGCCGCTGCACCTCCCGACGCCGTCCCCCGTCCCCCCGACTCGCCTCGCCCACGCCTATTAGGCCTATCGGTCCCCTCCAGCACCTCTCTCTCCTCCCAGAAATTATCTCCCACCAGTGCCAAGCCAGCGGATGCGACGCCGCGTTTGGCGGCCGATCACCAGTTACGGGGCTCGTGGTGCAGCCTCGAGACCGCCACAGACACTACTGCGCAGGATAAGAGTAATGACAAGCTCCTAGGCCAAACGGTGAAGGCGAAAGACGCTTTAGAGCTGCTCGATCGGCAACCTGACTGTAGCTCAGCTGGCCCCGGTTCAGCAGTTCAAGCTCCCCCAGCTCCCCAGCCCTGTCCCTCGAACACCCATTTTGCCGACGAACCACCTCCACCCACTGCGTCTGAAGCTCCAAGACGAGGCGATTCGCTGAGGCGCACCGAAGAGCCCGGCTCTGGTGCCTCTCTCAAAGAAGCCAGCTTGCCCTCTAGCAGGTCTCTGTCTGTTCGCAGGTCTGACTCGCGCTCTGCAGCATCTCGCGCGCTCAACGTGGTTGACGAGTCAAGCCAAATCGCGACCTTACCCTCTCCTCTCGCCACTGCACCGCCGAAACTCGTCCCAGCCTCTGCTATCCCTGCCACGCGCCCTCCACTAGCCATCCGCCGGCAGTCGTTGGTGCCCGCATCACAGCAGCGTCTGATCAAAACACTCCTCGAGCCAGGACCTCCAGGCAGCGGTGGCGACTATTTCTCGCGCGGAACCCCAACAATACAAGCAGACATGATCAGTCGAAAGATATGGGTTAAACGCGCGGGATCGTCCCCGACGCTAGTCTGCGTGACAGAGGAGGACTTGGTGGACGATCTGCGTGAAGCCATCTTGAGAAAATACGCCAATTCTCTGGGTCGCACTTTTGATGCGCCAGATGTTGTGCTGAAGCTCGTTCCACGCGAGCCCTCGAGCCGGCAGAGCAATTCGGAGCGCTTCCTGGGCCCTGAAGAACCCGTCGGCCGCACGCTGGATCACTACTATCCCGGCGGGCAAGCCGTCGGTGAAGCGTTGATCATCGAGACCCCACAGCGTCGTACCCCAAGACCCTCCCCGCGTCACAATGTTTCGTATTCCCACCAAGAAGACATCCGTCCCGGCGAAGCAGACGAATATTTTCCTCCAATGCATGTCATACAAACGCCTAACGTCCCGAGCTCAATATCCTCTGGCAGTATACCTAGTTCTCACCAACACTCAATGGCCGTGATCACCACGGGTCAATTACCGGCCGTTCCGTCCCCAGGCAGCCGTGGCTCCTGGCACAATATCCAACACCGTCCAAAATTCCCGCGCCAGCATACCTCCTCTCCCACAATCATAGGCGCGACCCCTGCCGTAAACAACTTAACTGGTAGGCGAGCCCCATCATAGGCGCTTTCAACTTAATTTTACTTCGTGTGGTGCAAATGTTAACGTACTTCGGCTTTATTCTGGCCTTTCCCGGATATTACAGATACCGTTGATCCTCCTGTCAATGGTGTTCCGTCCATGCCCTCTCCTCAAGCCACCACAACTCCTCCAATTCCCGTAACCGAAGTTCCTCCAAAATCCGTTCATACTCCTCCAGCTCGCGTCAGCTCTCCTCGCCCGGCCGTCAAGTTCCGCGCCTTGAAGAAAAATAGCAGTGGTACCACTGCTGATTCTAGCCCCTCGTCAGCACGTCTCCTCGACGGCACGATCCCCCCTATTAATGTTCTCATCGTTGAAGATAATACAATCAACCTGAAGCTATTAGAGGCTTTTATGAAAAGACTGAAGGTCAGATGGCAGACTGCTATGAATGGGCGCGAAGCCGTAAACAAATGGCGTGGCGGAGGCTTCCATTTAGTTCTCATGGATATCCAGCTTCCTGTGATGAATGGGCTAGAAGCTACGCGTGAAATTCGAAGATTAGAAAGGGTGAACGATATCGGCGTTTTCTCAAAAGGCGTCTCTGGGTCCGCGCATGCGATGATAGATGACGCCGCCTCGCCTCCCTCCCCAGAAGATTTCCTGGACAAAACGTCGCTAGTTAAAAGTCCCGTTATTATCGTTGCACTTACAGCAAGTAGCTTGCAAAGTGATAGAGACGAAGCATTGGCTGCTGGATGTAATGATTTTCTAACTAAGGTATATCTCTCTCTTCGTTCCACAAATATCCAAGACTCCTTTTCTAACTTGGCATTTAGCCCGTCAACATGATATGGCTGGAAAAGAAAGTGACTGAATGGGGGTGTATGCAAGCTCTCATCGACTTCGAGGGCTGGCGAAAATGGCGTGGATTCGATTCCGCGACATCGATACCTGTGCCCCAGCATCTACAAGCTTCCATCACAAATACTGCACTCACAAGCTCTCCTGGAACCAAGATTCCAACTCTTAGATCCTCCCAACTGAGCGTTGTCGCCGGATGCGCCGCCCAGGGCGAAAAGCTAGCTACCAACAAACGAGAAGCAAGCCCGGCACCCAAGAGCCCAGTCGCTGGCGTATATCCCAAGACCGGTGGCAAAGATTCGGTGACGAGCTCCACATCGACAATTGTGCCGAACGGTGGCGGCGGTGCGTCCGGAGCCCTTGCGCCGCTATCAAAGCCTCCGGCCAGCAATAGCAATAATAGCAATACTAGCAATAATGGGAGCATCCCATTGTCACCGTCTACAACTACTCCGTCTGGTAAGCGAGCAAGCCGTGTGCCAACGCCGGCCAAAACGTCACCGGCGTGATAGATACCCGCGGGAACGACCTATCCCGCCTTAGGGCGTTGGCATTACAATTCTCAATACATATTTTTCCACTATCGTCTCTTTTACAATTACCACATCTTTCTCCTACTTAATTGGCCCCCCAGAACGGCTCCTGGCTTTCTTGGAACTTCTCTTTCTTGAACATCTCTTCCTCATCCATTATTCTCATTACTTGGCATTTTTTCGACGATTTATCTACAGCACGTCTTCATTTGGCATGGCGAAGTAGGACTTGGGAAATTGCTTCCAATAATTTTTGATTCTTGGTATCCATTTTTATCCAGTCAGCCCTTTTAAAATTTTCATTGATTTAAAAAACGAAAAATACGCCAAAGGTTTTTGCATCATCACGGCCCCCCTGTCTTTGTTTGCCCCCTACGTGCGTGCCACTACTTGTAGATATCACACATGTCTAAAGTCTTTCTCTTTTCCTATGGTCTTGTTATGTTCTGATCCTTCACCTTTCTTGGTTTCTTTTGCCCTTTATTCTGATCTTGATTGGTTGTTGGCGGGGTGGGATACAAATGAGCAATTATGGCGGCCCGACCTTTTCAGCAAAGCATGACTCTCAGCCTGGGCTAATACAGTGGCCCAAATAGATACAGCATGTGCATACTTCTCGAAAGCTGCAATTTTCTTGGTCGATCACTTGCAATGAGGTCTTTTGATTTTGAATAGTGGTAATCATAGCTATTCCATTGGAATTTAAGATAGCGATTCAAATCTCTCACGTATAATATACAAAAAGCATCATTAGACGCAGTCCCATGGTATTGTTACAATAATGTCATATGCAAAACGGGCATTTTCATATAAATCGCAACATCTTCCAGGTATGGTTTTAAACTTCCACTTTCGTAGGAATCTTAACCACGCCTCTCTTCCTAGCATTACTAGGCACACCATATCGATAACCAGGTGCAGGCCGGCCCCGACACTCCTTGCCGGTGTTCTCGCGGGTTACCATAGCGGATTCAAATCTATACTCAAATCGGCTATTGGCAGGCTGAACGCGCTCGATGCGAGCTTCCCTCTTTTGCTTTGCGGCCTTCCTGTCTTTAGCTTCTGCAGCTTCCTCAGCATCCAGGCGATCGAGGAACCGCTGGTTACGCTGCCTCGATTCGCCCTTCAGTGTCATGTGATCGTGTTCGAATGAGACGAGGTGAGGGTGGGGAATGCGCACGTCAGCAGGTTGAAGAACTTGCTCTTGGTGAGCGCCCTCGCCTACTTTTTCGATGGCTTTGGGGTTTTGTGTTATCGCGGCTATTGCTTCTGGGGTATTGAACTCGGCACCCTCTTCGGAGCGTAATAAGGCCGGCGCAGCAGAGAATACTCTGCCAGCGTCGACTCGAGTGAAGCTTCGGGATTCTGAAACAGGATAGAAGATTTGGGGGTCTGTTAAACGGTGTACTGGAAGGTCATTAATGGGTTCGTGGGCAACTTGTTCTCCGGGGGTACTGCCAAGAGGGGTGGTAGGAATCATCTGGTGTATAGCACGGGCATATGGTAAGGCTAAAGGTTTTTCCTGGTTTAGATGTTAGCTATCGAGATAAATCAAGCTAAACGTTTTTCAATCAACAGAATATAAAAAAGCAGTACTCAGAGAGTTGTAATTTATTTCGGTAAGCATTCTCCTTCTGGGAATGAAGAAGTCATAAAGACTAATCGAAGTTTACTCATCATAGAATCGCCAACAATATCCACGGCATGAAATCAAAAAGGTAAAGAAATAAAAAAGAGGCATATGCCATCACGTACCTGTCGGATCATTTGCTTCTCCAACTCCACCAGCCGTACTACCGCCGCAACCCGTCTCATATCCACCCCAAACAGAACACTCACAGCTCGTACACCCTTCCCTTTTACCTTGACCTGCTGATATATCTCATTCCGCAAGTCCTCGCTCAGCACGCTCTGGCTAACAAAGGTCGGGTTTAGAGGGAAGGGTCTTAGATGTGATTTCACTTGTCGCTGCAACAGCCCATCACCAGTCAAGACCGTGTCATCTTCCTCCTGCTGCCATTCTTCTTCTTGTTGTTGCTGCCCCGACTCCGCATCATATTGCTTGTTCAGGGGCTTGCCTAGCTTATCATATGCAGTGAGATAATTAGTGGCACCAGGGATTGGGTGCTTGAAATTAGCGCCCGCTCCCTTCAGCCAAGAGTAGAATTCAACGCGAAGTTTGGTTGCAGCTGACCCTTCACCCGGCCCTACCGATTCCTCATCTTCCGGTTCTGGTTCAAATGCTCTTGCTTTTGCGGAGGGTGAGGATGAGAATGGCCTTGTTAAGGGAGAGGATGCGCAGGAAGGAAGATGTTTTGAAGGTATAGAAGGGCGGGAGAAGGGTGTTTGGAAGGATTGGGTTGAGGAAATGTGTGCTGAGAAAGAGGTGCTGAGTCTGTGCGAGTTGGGTATTCTGGGCGGCATTGTGAGGGAGAAATGTGACAAAAGAAATAAGAATTAAAGGGATAAGAGAGCTATGTTTCCATGTGTAGCTATTAGACAAGAAATTTAGCGGTTCAATGGCTTCATTTCATGGTTTGTGGAGCGTATTTGCAGAGACTAAAGCTGTTGTGAAGAGAAGTTTTGTTGATTTGAGGCCGAATTTTTTTCGCTTTGTAGTCAGTCACGTGGGTGTCTGTGTTTGGTTTAGTGTGTTTGACTCTCGGGATCGGACATATACATATCCGCGACAAATCGGGATTTCTCCTGAACACCACAGAGCTTCAAGAGCTGGGAGATTATCATCAAGTACGGATCATTACCAGAGAGGTGGAAAAGAGACCTTGGAAGAAAAACCTAACAATATGCTAACAGGCTATCTTGAAAAATAAAAAAAAAAATAAAAATAAAAAATCAAATGTAGCCAAGAAAATGCACGAAAAAAAAATGAACGAGGGGATAGAATAAAAGCAACGCCCAGAAATCCCTCCCGTAAGAAAAGATAAGTTGCCATAAGGTATCTCTTAATGTGCAAAAAGCCCATCGTCGTAGCGCCCTTCCGTTGAATTTCCAGAAAAAAATGCAATTTCCGACAGTGAATTTGAAAGATCATGAATTATTCCGCTTGGTAGAGAGAGGGGTGAGGGGGTTGGTATGGCAGGAAATATCCTCTGGATTCAATATGCGTTGGAGGAGAACTCCGCGTTCGTCTCCAAGGCAAGATGTTCCAGTCAGCAATAATAAGCACAGCGTGAGCAGTAAAAACGACAACGGGAGCGTTGCGGGTAGTAGTACGCAGCACAATAGAGGCCAAAAAGAATTACTACTAGGCGAGACGCAAAACGGGATGCAAAGAATAAAAATAGAAGGCAACGAGAAAAAAGTAATATAAAATGATAAGGGCCCTCAGCAATAATATGCCGAGTCCTGACCGAAGATGGACCCGTCAACATGTGTGCAGCAAAACCAAGTTGGAAAAAAAGGAATAGTGATATGTCATAATTATGAGCAAAAAATATAAAAAAAAAACTTGCGCTGCGTTGATTTGAAGTCAATGAAAACGTTAAAAAGCAGAGGTAATGACAGCAAGAAGATAGAATAATTAAAAAGAAAAAGGGTATACAAATGTATCTCTTGAAACGAGAACATAGAGCACGAAAATAAAATAAAAAAGCGCGAGATATGAAACCGCCACGGACGGTCCTCGCTGTCCTCCCGAATATTCCGCACGCCATACATAGTATTTTTTTTGGGGTCCACCTTTCTCCGAAAAAAAGTCGCAAAGATCAAAATTCAAAATTCAGAAATAAAAGAAAAGAAAACGAAAAAAATGCTATTATTCAACATGGCCAATTATGCACCCATCATCGTAGCTGTTACTTTGCAAAATGGGGAATCACAACTTCTTTTTTGTCCAGGAGGGGGAGCAAAAAACAGGTATATATGCATGCAAGCAGATTGAAATCAAGAAAAGACCAGGGGGGAGATAAACAAAGCAGAGAGGAGGGGGATAAAGCAAAAACAAACACGATAAAAAACAACACCCTCTAAATGCCTCCCTTGATGGTTTACAAGCCTATTTGCAAGAGCAACATGCACGTTGCAGCAAAACAGACAGTAACTCCAGTGCAGGGTTTTAAGGGGTGAGCAAACATTGTTCGCAGGAAACACATGAAACAGTCCAAACGGCCATACCAAATGATCAATCTGCCCAGATCATTGCAGGGAACAATCACGGCCAGACGGACGACCCATAAGAAAAACCAAACTGCGGAGAAAAAGGGGTTGACAGCCTCCCGAGACATCCGACGCTCAGACAGCACAAAAAGAGACCCGGGATAAGCGGCCACAATACCAGAAAAGAAATTAACAAGCCAAAAAAGAAGAAAAATAGACGAGCGCTCAATGAATATGCATGGACTCTCTTCTCTTGCGTCGTGAAAAAGCCGTAATGAGATTTCAAAATCCGCCTGAATCCCATGCGTCGCTGGTATCCAAAGAATCCGGAGCAAAACAACACAAAAACACAGTGTGTGGGCTGGCATAAGAGGGTAGGGGGAATTTAAAAAAAAATCCAAGAAAACAAAACGAATGCTGCCAGAATACCGAACAGAAACCCGGGAAGCTCGATAGAAAAAGCCAAGATAGCAAAAAAAAAGGGATAATAAGCGCGCCGCGACCCCCCTTTGTAGGACTTTGTCTCGAATATGCGATCTTTCAGGCTGAATAGTTTTGTCCCAACCCCGTTTGCGCCGCATGCTTTCAGGGTCCCATCATACATGCAAAACAAGAAAAAAAAAAGTTAAGACGATTATAAAATAAATTGGGAAGATGGCAGTGACTTCGCGACTTAACGGCCCATCATGTACCCGGGATAACCCGCGCCGTTCATCGCGCCGAGAGCAGGTCCTGCTGCCGAGTTTCCCAGGATCGACGAATTCAACGATGGCGCTGCCTGTCTGACTTGTGCCATCCCGTTCCCATTAGAGCCAAATCCAATTCCAAGTCCAGAATTCGTGGTGAAAGCGCCGTTGTTGGAGGACGCGTTATTGTTAAGGCCTGGGTGAGGGGACGAATGGCCATTCTGCTGCGCAATGCTCATGGGCATCGGCAGGCCCGGTGGGGCGCTGAGGCCGGGGGGCGGACCGTTGGCAGTTGAAAAGCGCGGGGTGCCGATCAGACCGGGCCCGTTGACGGCGTTGATGGCAGGATGCGGGCTCATCGAGTTGGGTGAGTGCATGTTGCCAGCCTGGCTGTTTCGGACGCCGAGAGGATTCTTAGAGAAGCTGAGGCGGATGCCGCCTTTGATGCTGTTGGACAGCTCGTACCCATATAGCTCCTTCAGACTCTTGGTTGCCCAGGAGATATCGTCAAACTCAACGAAGCAGATTGGTCCGTTGGGCTTTTGGCGGAAGATCATCCGTTTGTAGCCGCGTTGTTTAGAGAAAAGGGCTTTAAGCTCGTCCTCAGATGTATCCGGAGGCAGATTCCCAACATATAGAGTATTGCAAGGCGGGTTTTGATCCGCTGGGTTCACCGGGGGGTAGTTTAGTCGATGGTAGCCGGCCTGGTGATATCCGTTATTGGGACCAAGGCTAGGGAAATTGGGTGACACTGCGCTGGAGGGAGTGGTCATGGCGCGCGACGAGTTCCCATTAGTGAACGATTGTAAGGACGGTGAGGTCATGTTAGTTGACAGGCTCAGACTGGCAAAGTGATTGATCGGGATTGGGGGGTTGGTTGAGCGCCTGGGCATGCCCATGGAACTAGAATGGCCGTTTCGCGCATAGGCGATGGGGTCCTTGAGCAGCTCTCCAGTATCCTCGTCCACCTCTTGATCAATGACAGACTTGCCAGTAACCCGGGGGCGACCGTTCAAGCCATCAGAAATCGGGGACTGGGAGGAGAAGAGTGACTGGAGTCTGGAAGCTTGGTCAGGTGGTTGGAAGTCAGCATTGTGAGACGAACCATTTGTCGCAGCACCGTGATCCAGCCTCGACAAGAGGGACGGCTGCGACACCAAGCCTGGGGGGGTGAGGTGCGACAGCGAGGCGAGCGAACTCGAGCGAGGGACCTGGTCGATGGTGTTGCGACGATGCAGCATGGCAGCTGCAGATGGAGAATCAGGAAGCACCTCAACAATCATGGTGGCTTCGCTGGTGGAATTCAGCTTTCCATCGAGCATCGCCCTAGCTTCGTCGGCGGCAGCTCTGGTCTCGAAAATGGCGACAGCACTCAAAAAATTTCCATCGTCGGTATACTCATTAGAGATGAACTCCGTGTCGACCAGGTTCTTTGCGAAGAGCAACATGCTGCGGAGCGATTCGTAGCTGGTGTTGATAGGCAGGCGTCGCATCAAGATGGCGGTGCGGCAGGCATTGGCGCCGTTGGAGGCGACAGCGGCATTTCCATTGGCGGTGTTCTGGTCGGCTGCGCGAGCAAAACTGGCAGATTGCGGTTCGAAGGCGGGCGGGATGCCGATGGGGGTGAGGGCGTAGGAAAAAGAGGAGGCGAGTGAGGAGGCCGGCTGCGACACGGCGGGCGAGAAGACGTCGGCAGACATGTTGTTGCTGTTCATGGCGACGGCAAACGAGGAGGCAGTTGACAGCGCAAGGTGCGCAGTTGCAGTAGATGGGACAGATGACGGAATGCGTTTCAGGGAAGTCTCAAACAGAGGGCCGGGCTGGGTGGCCTGGCTAGCAGTGTTGCTCATGTCGGACGCGCAAGAGCGCGATCGGGAATGGGCGTCGGGAGGAGGACGGGCACGACACGGACGAGGACGGGAAAAAGGGGGCGGCAGGGCGACGACCAAGCTAACAGAGGCAGCGATCCTCGCGCAGAGGCCGCGGGTCGCAGCTTGCAAACACGGTCGGCAGGCAGACGAGATCACCAGGCAGGAGAGAGCCAAAGCGCAGATGTTGTTGAGCCGACTGGGAGGATCAGGAGCAGCAGTGAAACACACGAGCGATGGCGTGCGAGAGAGAGAGAGCACGGGACGAGACGAGGACAGCAGGACAAGCAGCGGGCCAGGATGCGACGGGGACAACAGACAGACGAGCGCGCACAGCGTCTTTCAGGGCAGAAACGAGCGAGGAGCGAGCGACGGCGGCTGGCGAGAAGTGTGTGGACGGGGGGTGTGGGAGGGATCGTCACGGGCAGGGCAGCATGGAGATGGCGAATACTTGGGCGGCGGTGGGGGGAGCGAAGTCTGGGCCTGGAGGCGGAGCGCACACGAAACGCGAGATCAGGGGGAGGAGGTGGTGGTGGTGGTGGTGGCAGCAGTGGACGCGAGCAGGACGCGATGGCGATGACGGCGAGAACAGAGCAGCGCGACAGCAAGAGAGAGAGAGAGACAGGGAGAGAGGGTGAAAGGGAGAGACGAGGATGGGGATGAGGGAAGAAGAGGAGAAGAAGAAGAAGGAGAAGCGATGGAGCGACGTCGAGCGGGCGAGCCTGCGACGCCGCGAAGGGAAAAGCCTGCTGCGCGTGTGGCACGCCGTACCCGGGCCGCCGCCGGGCGGTGAGCGACGCCCTGCACGGCTACGGCGCGCTGTACCGGCCGCCGCGCCCCAGCCAATCGCCGCCCGTTCCACCGGGTGGGGGCGTGCAATTTCCACCGCGCGCCTGCCGCTGCTGGTTGGCGCGTGCCGGCACCGCCGTTGGGCCGTGGCCCTAGCCGCCGACGCGCTCTGTTAGCCGCTGCTGCGCGCACGTGTCGCCGTCCAGGATTGTGGTTGTCGAGGCGCCCGCCAGGGGTGCGAAGCGATGTGCATCGACGGCCCGTACACGGCTGTACGGCGAACAGCACCCACACCACCTGCGCGCGTATACCGCCCGTCCACACAGACATGCGACGTCCATCGCGATATGGCCTGTGCCGATGCCTCGCCCTCGGCGAGGTAGCCAGCCCCTCGCGCAGTCGGGATCCCAACCGCCCCCCCGGCGCATCCAAATAACCAGACCCTGCCTCTCTGCACGCCGAAGAACAGGCCTGTCAGCTGTCCACCTGCGCGCCGCCATCCTGGCCCTTCACGTGTAAGTCCGGCCCTGCTGCCTGATAGATACTACTGCTGGCGGAAGGATTGCTGATCCATTCCTTCTGGTTAATATTATTTATCGATTAATTAATGTTTAAGGATGACGGGCCTCTCGCGCGGGAGTGAGGCTCAACGCTGCCCCTGGCTTGGCTGTCTGCCGGCCTCGCGCATCCGCGGCTAGGGCTGACGCTTGTCATGCTGCCCTAGATGGATGGAAGGAGGATGGACGTTCATACCCACTACTGGCCTGCTCAATAACAGAGATAGGATGCATGTGCGGTCGGACATATAGCCAAGATGCTGGTGGCATATCAGCAGCAACCTATGCTCACATAATTTGTTGGTTTGCTGGCTATCGCTATCATGCTCCAAGCATGATACACAGAAACCATGTGCAGCACCCATCAAACCATATGTACATACATAATACACGATGAATCATTATGTCTAGCAACAACATCAGCCTACCCATCTATCAACCAGAGACGTCACCAACCGGACACCGGCCGGCCCAACAAATAACCTTTGTCATATTAACAGTCCCATCCCCACCGTCGCAGGTGCCGTCTCCCGAAATCCATGGCGCGCATACAGCCGCCGCCCCGGCGGATCTGCCATCAGCGTCACCCACGCCCCAGGGAGCGCAGTCGATCGCACATGGTCCAGCACTCGCCGCAGGATCGTATCTCCCAGCCCTTTGCGCTGGTGCGCAGGCAGCGTCGCAATGTCGGCAATGAGGAAATACCATCCTCCGTCGCCAATCAGACGCCCCATGGCCACAATTTGGTCGTTGTCGCTGTCTGGTTGCGCAGCTTGTGGACTGTCTGTGGGAGACGGCGCAGAGTATATGATATGGCACATGTACAGCGACCCCGCCATGGCCCTGCGTGCTTGCTCTTCGGTCTTGGGCGACAGGCCCGATTGCGCCCGTAGCGCACAGTACGAGACGGCGTCGGGAGCGCCATCAACTAGCCGGTAGCCTGCGGGCAGCGGAGAGGGTGCCGTCATTATTATTCGTATTGCAGTGAACGAAAGGCTGGTTTTCTATAGTTGCATGCTCGGAGGTCTGTCTGCCAGCTTTATAACGACCCGATGCGGTTGCTGTCGGTGAGGCTCCGCACGGCCAAGCCGTCAGCCAAGCGAGCTAACCCGTGCTGCGGACTTAGCGCTGACATCGAGCATCGCGACCGGGCCGTGAAATCTCTGCGGCATCAACGCCCGCTCCAGGCCGTCGTCTCAAACGGGCTTCCCCACCTCACTCCCAACGGCCCAGCACATAAGCCAGAATCCCGTACGTGACATTGGCCCAAAGAGCCGCACCCGGCAAAACAGAGCCAGCTGAATCTTCCGCGCGATACACAAGCATGCCCACGGCCCAGCCGGTGCAGATGCCACACGGGCGGGAAGCTTTGATGCTGCTCCGTCTCAGCTGAACCAGGATGTGCCGTTGGATTCCCGCCCCCAACTCGCCAATGGGAGTGCAGAAGCCCGGTGAGCCGACCCTGGTGCTTATCACACTCTCGATAATAATAATAGCCTTTTTCCCCATTATTCCCTAAGCCACAGGGAACAACAACCGTCCCCAGACCACTGACCCTGTCCAGCCATGGCAGAAACGGCCGTGGGACAAGGCAGACACCCTGGTAACTTTGCCGCTGGCTGTGGTAAGTGGGCTGCATGGGGGCTTGGCCGTAAAAAAAGGGGGGGATCAGCAGAAGTCAACCGCAAGAGACGCCCGCCATGCGCGCCATTCTCAGGACTAGCTATTATTTCTGCTGTGCAAAGACAGGACTCCGGGGTATCTTCAATGCCATGTCTGATCACAAATCAAGAATGTATTTATTTTTGGTATCTGAAGCTACCAGGGTGGTAAACACGATACAGAGCCCAGTTTTCCCTGCGGCGAGGCTAGCATTATTGCCCGCTCTCAAGACAGCGCAAGCAGAGCAAAACGTTCCAAGTCACCACTGCTCTTCTGTTCCATCGAAGCAGAAGATCACAAATCGATTTTATGTCGATCCTTTTGACTCAATGCGTGCTGAGATGCCACTTGCTTCTCTCTCTCTTTCTTTATTTCTTTCCCTTTTTCCTTTTTCTTTCCACCGGAGATATTATTGACTACTTACTCCGTAGCTCCTCGAAATACGAGATGTTCGAGGAATTTTAACAACGCCAACTCCACTGCTAATAACAATGGGCCTAATTTCTCACGATCTGCCGTCCATTTTTTTTTTTCTTTTTTTTTTCGTTTTCTTACATATTCATCTCGTGATGATCATCTTGTCAAACCATGGGTGTTTGGCCGTTTTCATTTAATAGTCTGGGAGAGTCTATCCCATAAATACTAGAACTCCTCACTGAGGGTGGATCTCTTAAGAAACTGTCTTAAAGCCTAACGAGGGTCCTTACTGTTGTTGTAGAATTGTCCATGCAACAATGGTAGACCTTACAGTTGGTCATGTTTCTGGTATCATTGCCGCTGGTATAAATATACGTGAGTCTGTCGTGCAATCACACTATACACGCAATTGTACGCTGAACTCAAATATAGTTCAACTTTTCATACCCACTGCCACGACATTGATACTAACTGGGCTGCTGAGCGAGGACAACTCGTTGGCTACATGGTATTTGCCATTCTTTCTATGCCCGCAGGCTAATTTACGCCGCGTTGTTGACCCCTTTCAGGACGCAAATCGGAAGGGCATTACATGCATCGCATTGGCCATCGCTTCTCCGCGCAGACTCCGCCAGGGCTAACTCTGTTAGCCGCGTTGTACGGCTCGAAGGCCTTTTGAGACCACTTATTTTACTTGTGGTCAGCATCGCTGCCGTCATCACGCCGCTTGGTCTATACGACTCCGTCGTGCCAGCGACGTCATCGGTGCCGCAGCCATTTGAATACCATAAAGACCCTTCGCAGTTTGGGCTTGGTACCCCATCTCGCTCAAATCTTGGTTTCAACCGGGAATGTGGCAGCTTTTTACCGGTTGCCTGCCCGGGCTCGAAGACGGTTATTCAGAGCTCGTCCAATGGCACGTCAATTTCCGTCAGCTTGCAGAATTCCTATGATATTGCGATCCCTAGTAATTTGACGGAGATTTTTGAAAGTGGACTTAAAGATCTACCCCCGACTATGTCAAGCCTGTTTGACATACAATGGAGATCATATGGTATCAATATCAACGAAAACAAAAATAAGGGGTCTCCGTATTTGGTAGGCTCGTATAAACAAATGGATAATCTACTGTTAAAAGATGGATATCTACTTGTCGAGGGGTTGGTCGTGGACAACAAGAACAACGGTATTGGGTTTAGACACCACACCGTACCTTCGCCGCTCAAATACGGAGGAGTCTGGTCGGAAGATCTACTCTTCATCCAACCCTCCACGAAATGCATTGACACGAATATCACCGTCGACTTTACTATCCCGGACATCAGCACCAACTCCACCATGCAGAACGTCAAATTAGTCGATCACGGTGGTTTCTCTAAGCTCAACACCACATACCCTCAGTATGACCACGAAGATCCCCAGAAGAATCCCGATCTCCACCGCAGGGCTTATAAGGCGGCTTATCTCCACAATGCACTGACGATGCTTATTCTGAACGTGACCAACCCCAAGACTGATGCCATGAAAGCCTGGTCGTATTTGGACTCCACTGAAGGAAAAGAGTTTCCAATCGAAATCTTCTTCAACAATCTTCAGCCCAATCGACTGGGAGCACACCAGGATTGGCTCCTGTGGGATGGTGTAGCCGCCAGTCCGACCTTCAATATATCTTCGTCGTCCAAGGTCAAGTACCCAAATCCGTTCAAGATTACGAAATCCAATTTTACCACAATTAGTACGTATATCTAATTCTTAGCTAGATGTTAGAGCGCCTACTTACCCGTTTGTATAGATACCCTCTGCCAGGGTGCTGGGAAGGATGATTTTGCCAATATTACCAATATTGGCGTTGCTTGCGGCCTTATTGTTGGTGCTGCTCGGCGAGTAGACGGATCTGCTTCTCTTATTGCGGAGCCACGGTCCCGATGGACTGTTCCTCTGTATAGCTGCGCCTCATCAGCAAGAGCTGTGATAAAAACTGTGGATTTCCGTTACAATGGAACAGATGGATTAAGAGGCCTTTCTATCGATGGCGTAAAGGACAAGGTCTATAAGCAAGACAGTGACAAACCATTCTGGGGTGTTGAGCGCCCTGGTATCAAACTGGGAGACATTTCTGCCATGTGGGGATTGGTGTCTAACCGATACAAAAGCAGTAATGACCTTTCTATTGTTCAGAATGATGCGCTATGGCTCCCAGGGTTCGTCAGCCTATCAAAAACACCAGTGGCCTCTTATATGAACCTACCCGGCGTCAGCTTTTATATGAACGCCTTTGCATCGATATACACCATGGGTAGTGATACTCCCGACACTCTTATGGATTACACAGGCAAATCAAATCTCGCCATGTATGCCAGATGGCAGGAATTGTCAAAACAAGCAAATACCACATCTACTATCATTAATCAAATATGGACCGACATCGCTGCCAACGCTGTTTTAGGCACGAGGGGATGGATCAGCGCAAAGGCTGAGGATCTTAAGATCCTGAAACGCAATAACGACAAACCTCGTGAAGGCCAGACCGTCAATGTTCCCGTGAAAATATATGATCATCGTGTCAGCTACCACATAGTATACGGCATCCCCGCCTTCATCGCCCTCCTTCTCACAACCGCAGTCGCCGCCTCATCCGGCGTCCTCTGCATCATCGGCCGCGCCAGACCGGCCGTCGTACGACGTTATCTCTTCCACACCGCACCAGGCCGGATCTTAGGCACCTTCGTATACCCGAACGAAGTCGACCCACAGGCTCCTACAAACGGTTGGAACGATACCGTGGGCTCCAAAAAGGTTTCTATGGCTGGCCCCGTGCCGTATCCGTCGGACCCGGTGATGATGGCGCCGTATTCGAATACCTCAAGGACCAACATGGATTCTCCCTTACTACAGAATAAGGAGGGCACCCCGATCACCACGACCCATGAAGCCCGATGAACTAACAGGCTATCTATCATAGGGCTTAACTATATACTTATAGAGATTGGTCTCGTTAGCATGGCAGCTCTAGAGCCATCTGCAGCCCAGCAACGTACTCTTTACAGTTGTTATAAGAACAGTTCTCGTATTATTATTGCATAAGTTTTATATCATGCTTTACCTTTCTTGTTTATTCTTGGAACCCACTTTAATTTTCAAGGGTATAACCACACTCCATTATGTTATGTGTGCATCTGAGCTTAAAAGCATTGCGGATCATCTTTCTTCAATTCTTCTATAACTCTTTCCTGGTAAACATTTATGAAACATTTAATTAAGGCGCCGGGCAGGTTGAAAGAAATGGCTGTGAAATTTTCGGCTTACATCTAATAATATACAAGGTCGCTAGAATATTGAACCCTCTTGAAAAACCAAAAACGCCAGGAGTGAATGCGCGCGGTCGTGGGTATCCGTCTCACGCCCGCCAGTCCAAAATTGTTGTGCCTGTGGCAAAAGGCGAGCACATTTCTCAGGAGAAATTGCTAGCACCGGTACAGTAAAAAATATTTAGAATACTTTGATTTGTATATCCGTACTACCACATCGGTTTGGAGCCCTTTTTCTCCAAATTGTTGTTTTCCATCAAGCTAGTCATCCACATCAGATCATGGAGTATTTGGAGAGGTTCAGGGTTGCGGTTTTTTTCGGATCTTCGGTTCCACCAAGCCAATCTATTCATAAATGGAACTCATTAGTAAAAAAGTACCCCATATTTTCGGCTAAGTTGTAATAGGCCGTCAAATTGGCCTGGAAAGCAATAGTGGCAAATATATAGACTGGTGAAACTAACCAAGCTGAACAATTTCCAAACAGATTCACTTGGCTGTGCGCCCACACCAACCCAGTACTTTGCCCTCGATCGGTCGAGAGTAATAGCTTTAAATGCCCGGGCAACTTTTGCTTCTTCTTCCGACAAGCCGAGGGGTTTTTGGGGAATGGGGTTGTAGGTTCCAAGGACTTCCATGGGTTTAGAGTCACGCGCACTTCTATAGGTAGGTATGAGTTACTGTTCAAGGTGTATAACTAAGAGGGGAAAACATTGGGAATGAAGAGCCCATTGGAGACAGGGTAGGAAAGAGATATCACTTACCGCGCTTGACAGACGACGATGTTGTAGACCGGGTTGTGTCGGGTCCCGAAACGGGAGAGACGAATTCTAACCACCATTATCGCCGAAAAAGATATTAATTGATGCTGAAGGGGCAGTGAACACAATATTGCAACGACTTTGATATTGATGTCTGGGTCGGGACTTTTAAGATCAATTGACTTAAACAGGCGGCATTTTAGTCGGAAACGGATAAATGAAATGCCGAAAAGAACAATATTATGTAATAATTCGAGAAAATGATGTCACACCATTGGGGAGTGAACAACATCAACGGCTTCAACTTCGAGAAACCCGTGAACGAAAAGACCCAGCGTATTATTAGTCTGGTGGATGTTTGCTAGCATCATTACAGCTTTTAAGCTGGTATTTTGTGTCTAAACCCTACCCTATGGGACGTACTAAGCTCGCCGCAAATTGCTTAACTGATGCGTTGGCCGCTCTCAATATCACGACGAGCGGTCTCATTATTGTCTCCTGCTTCTAGATACAGATATATATCTATAATGGCTCTCAAAGTCAGTTTCTCTTTGTCATTTATCAACCAGTCCATATGGTAGACCCTGTCTAGATGAACAGCCACTCATCTACGCGGAATACTCATAGACAATCACGGCTCAAAATGCAGCGGCTTTGGATAAAGACCTTATGGACTACGGGGCCTTCTCAATTGATCAACTGATGGAGCTAGCCGGTCTCTCTGTGTCCCAAGCGGGTAAATAACTTTACTTCTCCCTTAAATGGCTCGGTGTAGCCCCAGTCCCTAACCACTTGACAGTATACAAAGTCCACCCACCAAGCAAGGGGAAAAATGTTCTCGTTGTATGCGGACCTGGAAACAACGGTATGTCCCTGTATCTAGTCTGAATCTCCAGGAAGTAATTCTAAATACAACGTAACTCCCTTTAGGCGGAGACGGGCTTGTTTGCGCTCGACATCTAGCTCATTATGGCTACACGCCAACTGTCTACTATCCCAAGCAAGGCAAAAACGAACTTTATGAGGTGAATCACTCCGCTGGATTCAGCCTGTATAGGATGAATTAGCTAACAGCTGGCCCCCCTTTCACCCCACAGCGCCTGGCAACCCAGCTGCGCAACCTCTGCGTTCCCTTCGCATCCGACTTCCCCACCTCCCTCTCCACAACCTCCCTTGTCATCGACGCTATCTTCGGCTTCTCCTTCGGTGGGCCTTTGCGTGAACCCTACCCGGCAATAGTATCTGCGCTCGAGAACACCCGCGTACCCGTGGTATCTGTCGATGCGCCAAGTTCATGGGATATCGAGTCTGGCCCACCTAACGAGGGCCCGGGAGCCAAGTTCATGCCGGAGGTGCTGGTGAGCTTGACAGCTCCGAAGCCATGCGTAAAATTTTTCAAAGGAAGGCATTTTATTGGTGGCAGGTTCTTAACTAAGACAGTCGCGGAGAAGTACGGACTAGATGTCCCGGATTATCCAGGAATAGACCAGGTAATGGAGGTGGAGGCAGAAGGGGCTGAAAAGTTATGAACTAGTATACGGAGGACCACGTTTGAAAGTGTATGGATCGTTACGCTTCATTCTAGTATTATTCTAATATTCGTTTCATGAGGCACTTTAAAAGAGCCAAATAGAGTCCCAGAATCGCGATAATGATTTAGGGGCTTCTAGAGCACATCTTGAATTTCGCCAATCACGCTCTTCACTCTTGGTTCTTTTCCAGCACCCGAGTTTAAAACTGCGCTCAAAATACTTTCAAGCTCATAGACCTGCTTCGCCGCCATTTTGACTTCTTCTCCCAATGCGATGACCAGAGTCCCAAGTGCCACGAGCCCACGATACACCACCTCTGAATCTGTTTCCTTATATACTATTTTGGTCAACGGGCCCAAAAGGGTGAGAGCCCGATCAGCAGACTCAGCGGTCGTCGATCGGCCTTCAGAGCCTAGATAAACACCCATATTGATGTATAAGGTTGTGACGGCAATGGTCATGTTACGATTCACAGTGGCCCCTGAATCTGATATCGATAGGTGGGACACGATCTCGTCAAAAGCGGACATCACTAGTTGTTGGCCAGCATCAGTTTCGAAGAGGTTTGCCAGCATACGCACTGATAGCATGGCGTTGTTAGCGTTCAAAGGAGAGCCAAAGGCGCCGCTCGAGATGATCGTCGATACCAAGTCTCCTCCACCATATTTCTCTGTGGCTGTGAGAGGGGTGGCGGCGGCAAGAAGGCGCAGGAGGTCCAGGCCCGGTAAGCGGCTAGCGACAGGCCAGGACGTCGCAGCTTTAACAACCAACGGAATGGTAATTTCAACAAACGAGGAATCTTTTAATTTTGGGGTTTGCTCCAACTGATTGCACAGCTCAGATATAGCTCCCAGCTCAGACGGACTGAATGAAAGATTTTTGGAGCCAGCAGACTCTAACTGGGCGTTCAGCTCGCCGATTTTCTTCTGGATGGCTTTAAGGTTCGCTGTCGTGATGGAAAGATAGGACTTCTGAGGAAGTACTTTAGGTCGAGGAGGAAGAGCAGGTGGTGACTGAGAGCTTGTACTAGCATCAGCGACCGGTTGAGATGAAGACTGGCCGATCGTAGCCCCTTGGGTATTCGCAATGATGAAGTTGGCAACCTGGTCAAGATATGAAACCGGTAATTCATTGGTGTGGATGAATTTGGTAGCAGCGTCGTAAGGGTTTTGAGATAGATTATATGGGAGTTTGAGTGGTGGCTGTCCATCTTCAATATCAACGTCAAAAACGTAGTCGTAATCCTGCCCCTGATGCTCAGTCTTTCTACCACTGCTACCAACTGAGTCGACGACAGTGCCAACAGAAATCCATTCGCGAGTGGCAGAGGACCAGGTATGTGCGGTAACACTTCCGTCTTCTTGCCGAATCATTTGAACTTGCCCTTCCTTCGTGCCTGATTTCTGCTTCAAAAACTCTGGGCCAGGTAATTTTTCTTTGTTAACCTTTCCAACTTGTTCCTGGGGAATAGACGACTCCTTTACAGAATTTTCAAACTGCTGTATGAGCGTAGAGTCACCCTGTCGTTCAGACACGCGACTGAACACGCGAGCTATTTTATCACTTGCGCCTGTAACGATATCGCCTGTTTCAGGGCACACCGCAACGCTCCATACAGAAATGGCCGGATGTGTGATTGTCTGGATACATTGCCCTCCTTCCCATACCCTCATTGTCCGATCCTCCCCGGAGCTGACCAATTCACCGGATGGCAAGACTGCTAAAGAGTAGATAAAACTCTCATGCCCATGTAATTCGCCAACCTGCTGGCCATTAATGGTCCACAAACGTATTGCCCCGTCGTTTCCTGCGGAAGCTATCTGTGCACCGGATGGGTGGCCTGTAGGAAGCTTACACAAAGCGCGAACGACGCCCGTGGAGCCGCGTATGCTTCCCTGCAAACGTCCTGCTCTGTTGAACACTCGGATAATCGTATCTGCGCATCCTGTACTCCCTGTGTGAGCATTGCCAAAACATCTCGCGGTCAGACGGGGTAGCGCGAACCGGTAATGATGGTGTCCTTGTCATACGCAAGAACGGCCCAAACACTGCCATTGTGGCCCTCAAGTACAGCATCACACTCCCATTTGCCAACTGTCCACAGACGCGCAGAAGAGTCCCAGCTTCCACTCACAATCCAGCCGGCCTCGGGACACACATCTAGACTGCAGACGTTATGCGCATGGCCCAGCAACAGGGCATCGGCGTCGGCGTCCGCGGAGCGGCTGGGCTGTCGGGCTTCGATGATAGAGTCCTTGCCACCTGAGAAGACGAGGCCCTCTGGGAAGTCTTGAGTGGGCGGGTAGTAAGCTAGGGCATTGATGAAGCTGGATCCGTGGACGGAGATGGTGTAGTCGAAGGTAGGAGGCGGGGTCGAAACGAGGCTCCAAAGACGAACTGTGGCATCTCTAGAGGCTGTAAGGACGGTTTTGGCGTTTGGAAAGGCCACAGCACGAACCTGAAGTGCACAGCCGCACATGTCAGCGTCATTCAAGCTCGTCAGTCAAGCTATCACAGGATGGGCTCTTACATCATCGCCGTGGCCGTCCAAGGCGGCAGAGATCTTGAAGTCAGGCATACAATAAGCTGTTGCGCGGTTGCAAGCTAAACGCAGTGCAGAAGCTTGCAGCACATTCAGAGAAAGTTTGAGAAATATCAAGGAAGAGAGAGGTTTTACGGTATGTGCCGTGATTCTGGATTTAGTTGCTGGGGGCCACAGCTTTTCACGTGGAAGCAGCCATTAACCGTGGAGATTAGTTACCCCATCACTGGAGCCTGTTAGTTAGTGGCTATCCAGTTGCCCAGCATTCTACAGATTTGTTGGAAGGAGATATGCATATTGCTTGCGATGTAGCTAGAGAACTCAGGAAACTATCTTGCTGCTGGACGTGTCCGCATATTCATATGGACAGTAGTCCCGTCCCCGCTGCTAGCTATCACGTCTGTGTGTAGCTACTGCGTACATGTAAGATACTGGTTCCAAGGCTCTCCAAATCACCACAAGCCCAGCAGCAGCCACAGCTCGGCTTGGATTCACAAAAGCAGCACGCATGGTTGTAGCCCGGTGGCCAACCAGATACAGGAGTGCGTGACCTGCTTGCGTGCTGGGCTGTGGTCGGAAACCGCCTGCAGTTCGGCCACACAGCAGAGACAACGCGCAACAGAATCACCACAGGCTGCTGTGTTCCGCATTCACAATAGATGGCCGGTGACTCTTCTTGTCTCGCGTTGCTTTGTCTGTCTTCCATTCTCCGCCGCTGGAGTCCAATCCGGCACCGGGCCGCGCCTTACTGCTTTGCGCCTAGCGTGCCACAACGCCCTCCCAAGCTTCCGCCGCCCGTCATCCACCCCAGGCACCCAATGCTCAACTTCTACTCCGTAGTTATATATTAATCTTTCTACCTTCGCTTTTTATCCTTCTTCTTTTCTTCCTTAACGTCTCTTTTTCCAGCAAATCCCCATCGCCTCCGCTGCCCTTCTCCTGCCGCCCTGCTGGTTCTCTCACGGCTTTTTCACTGCCATCTTGCATATTGGCTTAGCAGACCCTTTGACGATTTTTTTATGCCGTTGTCCTATTCTTAGTCTACCTGCTGGAATCCCTGCTTAAAGTGTTATATACGCCCAGAATCTGCTTCTTATCTCAGTTCTCTCATCTTTTAGACTCTTTTGCGTTGCCAGACGCCCGGTTTTTTGTTCATTTCTTTTTTTTTCCGCCTCCAAGCCGGGATCTCCGTCATTAGATCTCCTGCCTTTTCCTTTCTTTCTCATATCATCCACTTGAAACCATGGCCTCTGGTAAGCCAGCCTGCGAGCAGTATTGCTTGTTTTCAAGCCGTTGTGTGGCAGATCATGCTCTCATGTGGCTATCTAATCTTAAATCTAACGGTACTACTGCTCTAGAATCGCCCTCAAAAGTCGTTCCTCTAACGTGCCATGGCCATTCAAGGCCGGTGCCCCATATCAACTTCTCCCCCATAGTTGGAGATGAACACCAATATTACCTGATGTCCGCCTGCAAAGGTAAGACCGCTCTGGGCTCACCGCCCCGCAGCCGATCCTTAGCTAACTGACTCAGATGGCAATCCCATGCTTCGTGACGGAATTACTGGTGATTGGCGAGTCGCTGCACCCCTGATGCTCCCTGTCCTCCAAGCTGCTAACTTTCGTTCATTAGGATTGGCACTTTTCTTGGCCACAAGGGTGCTGTTTGGCAGGCCCGGCTATCAGCAGACGCGAAGATTGCTGCCACGGCCGCCGCTGACTTTTCTGCGTATGTGGATACTCTATTTCTGCCCGACACCAAATCCTTTTTTCTTTAGATTACTAAACTTGTCACAGAAAGGTGTGGGATACGCACGACGGTTCGTGCCTCCATACTTTGCAACATGCGCATATTGTTCGTGCCGTTGCCTTTCCCATTCAAGACAACCCCCAAGTGCTCGCCACCGGGGGCATGGAGAAGAAACTACGAATTTTTGACCTCTCGCGAAGTGAGTCTGGTGGCAGCTCTCCCACAGGCACTAACGGCGGTGCATCAAATACCAACGGTTCCGCGCCAAATTCTTCCAGCGCAACCAGTTTTGAAATAGGTCCTGGAGTACATGGAGGTACTATCAAATCCATCATCTGGAACCAAGATTATAACATCATTACCACCGCATGTGACGACCGTAAAATTAGGTGGTGGGACCTTCGTTCTCAAGTCCCCTGCAAGGAATACAGTGTCGATAGCGTTATTGGCAGCTGTGAGTTAAATACGCTCTCTGTCATACCCAATGACCCTGGCATTTTGAGTGTCACCTCCGGGAAATCTGCCTACTTTTTCGATGGCGCCGCCCCCGGCCGCTTGTTTAAGAAAGTGGATATGGATTACGAACTTGCCAGCGTTGCTGTAAATGGCCAGGCGAAGAGGTTTGTTACTGGTGCTATGGGAGACACCTGGGCAAGAGTGTATGATCTAGACACCAACCAGGAACTTGGTAAGATCTCAAAAACGCTCCCTGCATGACGCCCAGCCCTAACTGGTCACTTTATAGAAATTCAAAAAGGCCATCATGGCCCCATCTGGTCTGTAAGCTACTCACCTGATGGTAAGATCTACGGTACAGGGAGTGAAGATGGAACTATTAAGTTATGGAAAGCCTGCAGAGAGCCTTATGGCCTCTGGAGATGAAAAAACAAAACAAGAAAAAAAAAAAAAAAAGGGGGAAATAAAAATATTGTTTTCAATCTCGACGATTGGAATGGTCGCCTTTTCCTAGTCATTTTTATTGCAAAATTGTGCATGTTACTGGATGGAATACAAGCGAGGCGTTAGCGTGATAATATCATGCTGGTAGGCTATTTTATCTGATAATTATTCGGTTTCGAATACTTATAACCATGAAATACACCTGATATTGATTGTTCGCGTTGCAGAAATGAAATAGATTCTGTGGTGCTAGTGTTTCTGTAGCAGAGTACAGCTAGCTAGAGAGACAGTATGATCGTGCCTGGACTCTAGACGCGACTATGGAGTATTGAATGTCAGATAGTACATGGTTACTGCGACTCTCTTAAGTAGGAATATCACATATGTGAGAATGGAATCCCTTGAGCGATATGTATACGCCAAATACAAATCTAGTGGTGTTTATTTTAAAAACAACAGTACAGAACAGGGAGGCAATAATATGTATTTTGTCCCTCCAAGCCCCAACTCCGGCAAACAGTGGCAGCATAACACCAACGGAAAGGGGGGACGAGGCTATCAGTATTCTAAGAAGACTTCTGTCAAATTATAGAGACATTAGAACACCCCCAGCCGCATTATGAGCTTTATGAAGAATTTTATCAACAGCTCCTAACTGACTTCTAAGAATGGCAATTTAACCCAAGAACAAAATTACTGAATCATGTCGATATCATCGCCTTCGGCTGGAGTAGCTGGCTGGGCTGCATCTGCAGCATTGGAATGGCCGTTCGTCGCATCACCAGAAGATTTAGCCCAGTAGTCTGCCATCTCTTGGTCCAACTCTTCCTGTGTCTTTCTAGGTCTACCAGTCCCGTTTCTCCCCCGGTGGCTATCATTCCTCTCCCTATTCTCCGGTCGTCGAGCACGACTTCTTCCACCGTCGCGTCTAGGAGATCGTTGGCCAGGAACGTAACGATCGATATTATCGGGCGGAGGCCTGGAAACGTCGCTTCGGCGATGACGGCCACGACCTCCGGCGACGTCGTTGTCAGCGACCGGACTGAGGCTTCGGGTGTCTCTTGGGCGCTCGGCTCTGTCAAATAAACTACCCTTGGGCTTTTCTACAAAGTCAAACGGATTACGCCTCGAAGGCCGTTCGCTGGTAGTTTGAACAAGTGTGACCCGAATTGGTTGGCCTTTGGCATTGGCGCCATCAAATTCCCGAATTGCCGTTTGAGCGTCAACGGTACGCTTGTATATAACGTATGCAACGCCCTCAGAACGCCCGGCACGGTCATATAGCAGGGAGAGTGAAATGATGGGTCCGATGCGAGTGAACAAGTCCTAAAGATAGCATATCAGCCCGTCTTCGCCATTGTACGTGATTTAATTGAATAAGCACCCACCTCCAAGTCACCCTCAGTGATGTCGTAGTGTAAGTTGTTAATACGAAGTTTGGCGCCACTTGCAGATCTGGAGTGCGCTTTATTAGCAACTGTTATAATAATATAGATGAACGGACTTACTGGTCGGAAGGTGGAGAAAGCCGGCCATCACGGCGGGTGCGAGACCCCCGAAAAGAAGACGGGCGTGCTGGATTCAACACGTAAGGATCGTCGAGCGCATTGGAGCTTAAGAAGTGAAGAACCCACTATCTCTATCATCATCGAATTTATCATGGACCCAATCACTATATAACAGGTAGAAATATCGATTAGCTAGTCATCGCATATTTAAAAAGAACAAGGTAATTGGAACTCACAGTTCTACGTCTGCCCGGTCATTTTTCGGTGGCTGTTATTTCATCAAAAGACGATAAAACAAGGTTAGCGGACGGTCAATTTATATCTGTAGTTGCAGAAACCATCATGTATTTTGCTTCTGAAGGCCTGAGGGGGAAAATAAAAGAAAAGGCAATTCGCTGGTGCCATAAGCCTATCTTTGAAAGAGGGGCTCAGAGGCTTAGAATCACGCGAATTGCCGTCATGATATGGTTGGAAAAGCGAGATGAGGGAGAGGAGGAAGACCTAGAGTATCACGGACTTAGGTGTTAGCTCTATTATATGGAGCGGCGGGTCGTGTCAGACCTTATAAATTCGACCTTCATCTCGAGTGAAATTACTCCGACGAGAGTGTGTTGTAGGCTGTCGGTTACGCGCACGAGCTGGAGACCTCTGGTAGGATATTAATCAGCTTTATCCGATATAATCTAGCAAGTCTCAGGCCACAGCGCGCGTCTCGAAAGGAAAACTCACCGGTTTCTCAGCTATGATCTCATCCAAGCTCCGATCCATTTTAAGGCCTGCGATAGACGCAGCAGCGAAGCTTCTGGGTTTGAGGAAGGGAAGGTTGGTTGATAATACTGATAATATGTTGCTATCGGATATTCGCAATAAATACCACACAGAATGGTCGGGTGTTGCTGCAAGCTGGCTGGGGCAAAGGGATTTGCATCCTGAGATTAGTGAGATGTCAAGTATTTTCTCGTGACATTGCCAAGACATTTGAGTTGCGGCCAAAGCAGCAATAAATGTGGGCTACTGGGGCGGGCTGGGATAAGCTACACGGACCAGCAAGCTATATTTAGTGCTCATTTGCTATATGGATTGATTCTAGAAGAGCTGGAGCTATTGTGGGTAATATTTCACGGAAGCGCCAGGAAAACAGGGCTGGCTGGACATACACACTTACGTGCATCGCCATCAGCCCAGAGAGAGCACTGACAGTTCTGTATGTATGTACAAGCACTGTCTGGCAACGTTTGCCTAATAATATTAATAGTCACAGGGCAGGCAAAATATGCAAAGAAGACAGCTATCCCTTGTAAATACTCACTTCTCGCCACCATTCATACACCCTGGTTTACCCTGCTGCCTGTCTGCTTCATCTCTTGTGTTCATCATGTGTTCCATGAATGTTATATAATCATATTTAGGTAGTTCTCTATCTTCTAGAAGATCGGGACCTTCATGTTTCGGCATGCTTTGGAGTAGATTTTCAATAAGGTCCTCAGGAATCAGGGAATGCCGAAGATCAAGCTCGGTGACATATGGCTACTCGAGAATCAGTATGAAGATATGGATTACATACGCAGATTCGGCATACCTTGCCATCAGCAACTTCTCGGAAGCTCTGGAACACTTGTTCGGCGGTGTTCTGATCTTCTGT
Source organism: Ophidiomyces ophidiicola (assembly GCF_022830035.1). Lineage (NCBI taxonomy): Eukaryota > Fungi > Ascomycota > Eurotiomycetes > Onygenales > Onygenaceae > Ophidiomyces > Ophidiomyces ophidiicola. Next base: position 224,616 of record NW_026054656.1, read on the forward strand.
TACACTAACCATGAAGCGTATGAACTGTTCGAAGCTGACCCCAGCGTTTCGCTCCATTCGTCCAGGGCCACAAGCGTCGACAAAGACCTCGTGCATTTCATTTTCATCGTAAACCAAACCTAAACTAGCCAGTGCAGCTGAGAATTCAATTTCATGTAATGTATTTGATGAGTCGCGATCAAAATGCCTAAAAACGGATTCGAATTCTTCTAACTGTATTGGGGTCAGATTCGTCATATTCCGCGCAACCATCTGGTTTTCTAAAAATGCAAGTTTTTTGGCAACACTTGATTTTACGAGGCCAAGCTCATATGAGAGTTCTTCAAACGTGTATGTCGTGAAGTCATTCTCTTCTATATTTGCTTCAGCACACTTATCATCAAGATCAGCAATGGTCTCAAGAAACGCATCTAATGGTGGTATATTGTCATTAAGCCGCTGCACATGTGTTAACTGATCTTCCACATCACCTTCAAGACCAGAGATTGCCAGTGATAATGTGTTAAGAGTTAGGGCAAAGTCATTAGCTTTGTCTGCAAAAGACCTTCGGAGAGCATTTTTTATATCGCGGATAGTCTCATTAATCAATTGACTCCGTTCACGTTCATCCTGTGTCAAACTAGCCCAGTCTTGGTCCAATACTTCAAGCCTTAATTCTGGAGGGGGGTCATACGGCTTTAGTCGATAGGTGCTGAGTTTGGTTTTGATATTTCCTAGAAGAGCAGCTAGATCGGATTTTTCTGCTACCCATTTCCTCTTCTGATTCTTTTTATAGGCTGCAAATTCATTTGCTTGTTCCTTCGCGTCAGCATACGTTCCTGCAAATGAGGCCTCACGCCACTGAAGGCGCTGATTCGCAATATTCTGAAGAAGCTCCCTCATTCGGCGTTCGAAAGAGTTCTGCATTTCCCACGCGCCTTGCATATTGACGATAAATTTCTCAACCCGTCTTCCCGCATTCTCAACCCTTTCTAGCTGCGAAAAGGCATGGAACCAGTACGCAATGTAGGTCATCAATGACCGTTCATCGGGTTTCGCAACATCACAAACATCTTCCACATCAAGTAAATCCGGGATTCCGATTTCTTTTGATGCAATCTCAAATGCTAATGTCATGTTGGCCTTATGATCATTTTTATCCAGGGAATCAAAGTCGATAAGGTCAGGGCGATGAATGTCCAATAACGCGCAGAACGCCAACCCATCGTTCCAGCTGGCAGTGAAATCTCTTACTTCAACGCCTGGATAGCATGCAGTTTTTCGTTGACACCAAAGCAATAGACCTTCCTTGGCAGTCATGCCCTCCTCGTTAATATCGCTAATGGTAAATCGTAGAATTAGAGTCCATATTAGCCCGAGAATAATCTTTCTATTCCCATCCACAATGTCCCCAGCGCCAATATTGGTCATCTGAATCCCCCTCCCTTTGATATAGTCTAGACATTTGTTCAAATTCTCAAACTTCTGAACGCGGAGTTTAGGTTTGGACGCATATCGGCCCAAGGATTCGTTCCCGAGAATCTCAAGGATGTGGATAAGGATAACCTAAAGCATGCAAGTATCTCAGTCAGTTATAGTGCTTAGGATAGCAGCCAGCAGTAAACAGAGATTCCGAGAACTCCAGATTCGAATGGGATACCGTTTAGACATACTCCGTCGGAGAGATCGGCGACGAGGTCGTCTATGGCAATATCGCGGATTTTGAGTTTACTATTAACCCTACGAATGGCAGCGTCAGCACACAGTCGTCCAGAATGAAGCCGTAGACACTTCTGCTCACCATTTCGTGAATGTCTTCTCTTGTACGTTAACCCATTGCTTCCCCGTCAACATGGCGGCGCCTGGCCAGCGCAACTGGCAACGAAAACTCTAGCCAAGCCAAACGTAAGTGTGATGCGGACACGGGGAATCAGGATTCAGGAGGGTCAAGCGTATCCACGTAGACCTGCGGTCACGGCGGCGGGCGGACAGAAAGCGAAAAAGCAGCGTTGAGAAGGGCAGACGGTGGTGAATACCTCAATCCAAACGGTCATTGTTTCCCGCACATGATCGAGATTGATGTCAACACGCCGCTCTAGCGCGTGGTTACGGAAGCAACCAGAAAAACAGAGTTCCTGCAGACTCAGGGGCCTCCCAGCCAGACAATCCAGACCACCGAACTCTCTTCACGGGCTATTTCTAGATTGGGCGGTTGGTGTTCTCGCAGGATGTTTGCCTGGATCTTGCGCTCTCATCCTGGTGTGGGGATGACTCCGTTTACATAGTTGCGTCTCTATCCGTTGGAAAAGGCACATAACCTTCTCACTCAGTAACTAACAGGTAACTAGGTAGTCAGGACACCATTCGCCCAACTCACTTAGCTGCCTTATCATACGTGGTCGTCAGCCATTGATGCTTGAGCACTGTGCGCTGCTCACCGCACTGCAGCTGGTTTGGACGAGTAGTTAACCCTGGAGCGTGCAGGGTCTGCCCGCCTTTCGGATCCTCGGATATGCTCTGCCCTTGATGGTACGGATAAATTCTTTTTTAATCACCCAACACCATCTGAAGCACATCATGCATACCCCTGGAGGGTTGACTCGCGCAGGAGGTTGTGCGCATGAACCTGTTGTCACTTGAAACCCGAAACAAATCCGCCACGCTCATGCCTGCAATATTAAGCTTAACCCTCCGATCGATTCTTATGTGATCGCTGATCTCTACGCTCCCCTCGAAGAAACACAGGACTTCCTGCCTGTCAAACCATACTGTGCGAGAAAGGTCACTGAAAAAGATCGACAAATTCCACCCAGCTTTAATAGGCTGTAATTCGTGTTGTTGAATGGGAGCAATTTCAAATGGACCATAGGTGGAATATATGTCTCTGGCGAAGGCGAAGCGTGTAACATCCTTATGCATGGTGCGGGATTGTTCCTTCAAACGTCAAGCGGGGTTACATTGATGATTGCGTCCCATTTCCGACGTTAGGATTGGAATTAAAGGCACCTTTAAGAGCTGCGATCGACACTGCTTACGTTTGAGAGATGATGGGCATTTTCTGGAGACCCATCATTATTGTGACAGTATTGCCGAGGGCTCAGGCACAGCCATTACAGAGTGAAGGGTAAGAGAAGCTTCCTGGGCGTATCGCAACCATGCACGATGATATATTTAGTACCCAGCCACATTCTTCTCTTCAAAAGACACGTCCATATACGAATGATAGTTGTCGACCACATTCGTCTCCACCCGGAAGCCTGGGTCGTAAAAGGCTTCGAGAAGCACTTCGAAAAACGCCAGGCACCCAGCCTGGCCTCGGGTCCAGAAAACCTGTGTGCAGTGTGAAAGAAGGTTTCTCGGAGCCGGGCTAGGCTGAGTTGACAGGCAGGACCATGTACCCTAACATCCATATTTGTTCAATCTGAGAGGAACCTGCGGGCGCAAAGCTCTGAAATTAAGCGGCTGGAGCCAGGAAGATAGGAAATTGTCGGTTATTGCGAAGCACCAGCAGAGGCAGGAGCCGACACTAAGACACCCTGCGATTCCTGCGCGTACAGTACAGAGGCATTGTGCCGAAAGGCTTAATATATTATTCAGTGGCGCTTGACCCATCGCTTGGACGGGAGGCAACTTGTTCAGTAGTAGTAGTACCCGCGGTGAGACGCCGGGACCAACCACCGTGAAGGCGAACTGTAAAACGAACACTCGGCCGTCGCAGCGGAATCCCTCCAGCTGTGGCGCAGCGGGGAGCAGCCCAAGACGGTTCCTCGGAGGGATTGATTTGTAGGCGGGTGCTTGGATGCAGGCCCGGGAGCTGGTTGGGCGCTGCAGCACGCCGCACTGTCGTCACGTAAGAATACGGCCGGGACGGAGTCACTACGGAGTGCTGTATTATTAATCCCACACCCTCCGAGCCCCACACGGCATGCCGCCAGGACCAATCACAGACTGGGCTGGAGCGCATCTTGGCGGCGCGGCGCAAGGCCATTGGCGGGCAGCAAGGCATCGGCAGCATGACGGCGGCGCCAAGGCCCCCCTTTTCGCCAACAATCCTGAAACAGACGGCGTGCGCTGATTGGGCGGCGGGCCTTGGGCGGCAGACGGGGCCCACAATTCGGCGCTAGCGCGGGGGTCTTTTGGGGTGGGTACCGGCATTACCTTACGGCGCGGCGGGCAAACGCGAATACAGCCAAGCCCCTAGTAAGGCGAGCAGGTCCGCGCATCATTGGCCCGCCGCCGCTTGTCGTACCGGGCTGCCGTATCGCGCCGTGTGCGTCTGTTCTGTGACAATACCCCCCCAGCAACGACGCCAAACCAAATCTCGCTTCCTCCCTTCCTGACCTCCAACATCTCTCTCTCTTCTATCGCCTCGCCGTCCGCTGCGCTCCCCCATAGCCCGACCGCCCACGCTTCTCGACGTCCGGAAAGCCGCAATTGCGCGCTCTCTGCCCTCCTGCCCCTGGGTGCTGCCGTCGCCCCGTAGTCGCTGAATTGCCCGCTGCGAACTGCCTGGCAAATCCCGTCTGCACCTCGGGCTAAAGTGACCACCTTGACCTCCCCTGGTTGCCAGCCAGTCCGTCAGTCTTGAGCGGTCGATTTGGGCCGTGTTGCTAGGCGTGTTGTGAGTGAAATGAAACTTACTTCTTGTGATATTCCGTTGCTTGACTGTTTGCCTCCTGAACAATTATGCTATGCGTTTGTAACACCCGGATGCCTACTTCCGAGGCTGCCTTCAGCTCGCCGGATCTGTCCTGCTCTTCTATATTGCAACACACTAGCGTATACCGTGGTAGCAATTGCTGACTATTTCGCCGCAGGACGTTCCTCACCTCCCTATTCCCACCTCCCTCCAAAATAATCCACGGTCTTAGCTGTTGTTTGAGCCGCCAAGATGGGGTGTGGTATGAGCACTGAAGACAAGGAGGGCAAGGCCCGAAATGAGGAGATTGAGAACCAATTGAAGCGGGATAAGATGATGCAGAGAAATGAAATCAAAATGCTCTTACTCGGTAGGCCCCTGTGTGGTTCTAGAGTTTTCCTGCTAAGTCGCTAACGTGGCCTAGGCGCCGGTGAATCTGGCAAGTCAACTATTCTAAAACAAATGAAACTCATCCATGAGGGATCTTACTCTCGCGACGAAAGAGAATCTTTCAAGGAAATTATTTTCAGCAATACCGTTCAGTCAATGCGCGTGATTCTAGAGGCCATGGAAAGCCTTGAGCTTCCCTTGGATGATCAGCGTGCGGAATACCATGTCCAGACAATCTTCATGCAGCCTGCACAGATTGAAGGCGACTGCCTGCCTGCCGATGTTGGCACTGCAATTGAAGCGCTGTGGAAAGACGCTGGGGTCCAGGAATGTTTCCGAAGATCCCGAGAATACCAGCTGAATGACTCTGCCAGATAGTAAGTTCTCGGCTATCACGATTTTAAGCGGAACTACGAAGCTAATTACTGGGGTAGTTATTTCGATTCTATTGGTCGTATAATGCAGCCAGATTACCTTCCAAGCGACCAGGACGTACTTCGCTCTCGTGTCAAGACTACCGGTATCACGGAAACGACATTCATCATTGGTGACCTTACATACCGCATGTTTGATGTGGGAGGTCAACGGTCTGAAAGAAAGAAATGGATCCATTGCTTCGAGAACGTAACCACGATCCTTTTCCTCGTAGCCATCTCAGAATATGACCAGCTGCTCTTTGAAGACGAGACTGTCAACCGGATGCAAGAAGCACTTACACTCTTCGATTCGATCTGTAACTCTAGGTGGTTTACGAAAACATCAATTATTCTTTTCTTGAATAAGATTGATCGGTTCAAGGAAAAGCTCCCAGTTAGCCCTATGAAAAACTACTTCCCAGACTATGAAGGTATGCATCGCCCTTAGACGCTTAGCTATCTTTACTGACAAAATTCTAGGAGGTCCCGATTATGCCGCTGCTTGTGACTATATTCTTAACCGATTTGTGTCCCTTAATCAAGCCGAACAAAAGCAAATTTACACACATTTCACTTGCGCCACGGACACAACGCAAATCCGATTTGTCATGGCCGCTGTCAATGGTAAGCAGCTTTCGATTTCAGGCCGCCCGTAAACGATGCGCTAACAGTGTTCCAGACATTATCATCCAAGAAAATCTTCGACTCTGCGGCCTGATATAGACGAACCTGTGTCTTTCATTATCATGCAACGCCCGGACCTCTAACCCGGTAACCTTTTGTGCAGCCTGTACTCGATATCCACCATGCATTTGAATATCTCGTTTCGCATTTTCTTTCCCTCGTCTTTCCGACTACCACTTTTTGTATATCTACCACCCGACGTGCCTTTTATGCAAATTTTTACCTTCTCAAAATGATTTTCCTTGGATATCCTATACCGATATCCGCTCCCTTCGAGGAAATGCGCCTGGACCTTTTTTTTTTTTTATCACTAAGATTCGGAGTCTTTCGTTAAGGCAGCTGATTTTTATTGGAAGTACTGGGTTACCATGAAATCTTGGCTCTAATGTTTATTTAATATCCACTGGGACTCATGTCTTTTTTTCTTTTTGCTCTTTCTTCTGGGACGCTGAGGCTTATTTTTATTATTCCCCTTACCCTTGCCTCTACACTTAACGATTTCCTTGCCTTGATTTTCCTCTTGCGCGCTGTCGACCCTGTCTCATTTTACTTTTTCTTTTTTTAGTTTTATTATTGCCCTGCCCATGTAACTTTCGAAATGTCTCGTATGTCGGGTTGGAAAGTGGAGTGGGACGGTTACCAATCAATGTCTGGCGAAGTTATAGAGAACGGAATTTTCAATTTCAACTAGTCACAACAACAGGAGATTGGTTGTAGCGTGTTATTCACCTCTACGGCATCACAATTAGGCGTACTCTAATCAAATCGCACCACGCATATATTAATTACTCATGCTGAACCGTTCGCTCCCCGTATAATGGCCCAAAGATAAACAAAATAATGACTTAAAACCGCAATTTCGGCCCCACAAAAACAATCAGCACGGCAACGATCCACAGACCTACAATCCACAGATACATCAGAACCCGTCCCCACCACCCTTTCCCTTCCGTCATCCTCCTCAGCATTCCCATCCTCTTCCCCGCCGCCTCCAGGCCCGTGGTATTCCGGTCTAACCCCTCAGTGGCACGTGAGAGAATGGATTTTTCCGACTCGAGATGTGTGTGGAAGGTATGAGTAGAGGACTTGAGCTGCGTGGCGAGGGAAAGGAGGGATTCGGTGAGAGAGTCTTGCTCGAGGCGGGAGGTGGTAAGGGCGGCTTCGGCAGCGTGGGTGCTCGAGGAGGGCTGGGTAGCCGAGGATGGAGAAGATGTGGCAGCAGTCTGGTTGTGGATCGGCGTTATCGACGGTCGGTGGGAGGGAGATGTCGATGGGATGGCGGTGGAGCGGGATGTGTGTGCTGCCGATGCAGTGTGGTGTCTGCTGCGGAGGGTGCTAGTTGCTGGCGCCGAGCTGGAGAGGCTGGCCGGCTGCACGTCCGACTTGGAGATTTCGCCTGCAGGAGCCTCGCTGGGCAGCTGGCCCTGCGGCTCTCTCTTCTCGTCCCTCGTGGTCGACGTGCCCTCTCGTGACGGGGCGCGCTCTGGCGTACTCCCTGCCGGCGTCGGCAGGATATCCTCATCCTCTGACGACGATTCATCTTCATCTCTCATCTCCCCTTCCATCGCCAGCTCGTCGATTCTCAGCTGCAAGGCTTTGAGCAACTGGCGCTGCGCCACCAGCTCCGTTTGCAGCGCATATCTTCTCGTTGGGGACGGTATGTTCGGCAGGGAGCGCTCGAGCTGAAGTAGTAGGTCTCGACCATAGTTTACATTCTGCGCAGTATTAGCCTCGTAGTGTACAGACAGCAGCCTTCGTCGGAGAGGGGCTCACAGCAGCAACGCGGGCTCGGTGGTGTTTGGAGCGGCGGAGGAGTTTGAAGTCTGCGGACGGGGAGAGCAGATGCGCCTGGAGACGAGAGAGGACGTGGGCTAGGCGGATGGACTCTGAGTACCCGTCGAACGAGTTTCTTGTCATGTTGGACGCTCGTGCGATGTCGGCAGTGGTGGTGTCTTGCTTCCAGCGAGGCAACAGAGCAGTGGGCGTTGATTTGGCTTCGGCTTGCGGGCGCCAGCAGAGCCTAAATTGGTGAGCTTGCGGGCTATCCCACCCAACGGACTAGTTTTCTACTTTCATAGTTGCTACAAAGCGTCAACGCCCTTAGTCGCGATTCTGACGGGCTTCAGGGTGTTCTATGCTCTGTTTACTACTTCTAGCATCCACTACTATAGCCCGCCGAGCCACCCTGCTCTCTAGCCGTTCCACGAATCTGCCTTCGCCTATCGCCTGGGAACCAGCAGAGTCCATGCAATTTTGTGGACAACGCCGGCCCTTTGTGGTTTTACTTATAAAATAATGAAATCTGGTCCTAGAATGACCCGGGTAGGTAGCCACGATGGCGTCATAGTTGATGATATCTTGTCGTCCACAAACTCAATTTCGCCTGCCTGGCTGGCTGAGCTGAGGCCAAAGCACGGAACCGATGTGTCCAGAAAATTCGGCTGCAGAACCAGTCGAGGGGATTGATCTTCGATATGCCTTATTTTCTAGCTAGCTATGTTCCGTGGCATGTTAAATGATCATTACCATTGAGCAGGGTGATATCTTTGAGCAAAACTCATTAGTGGCGGATTAAGTGGATCGAAAGAAGTAATATATATCTGACGAGGATGCGTGTGATGGGATTCCTTCGCCGGCACTACAACAACGGCTCCAAGGATTAAGGAATGACCTAGCTTCATCAGTCTCAGAAAGCAAGACACGTCATATTTGATTATTGCCTTAGCAGAAGAGGTCCTGTACTCCGTATGGATGGCCCAAGACATTGCTACTCGTCTTTTCATAGTATAAAGACTACTAGGGCGGAAAGCATGACAAGAACAAAATGATTCACAAATCGGAAGACAAAATCCCGCCAATAGTTAGCTTTTCTGTCAGGGGTATTTTCTTGTTATTTAACGAAGCCAAAAGTCACATCGCTCCGCGCGCCTTTGAGGAATCCAAAGGAGTCAGTGTCGTATTCGCCAAAAGGCCCAAGCTCATAGCAAACCCAAGAACGCTCAGAAAAAGAAACGACAGGCAAACGCACGTGTGGTATCTTAGTGTAGCCGGACCCCGAAATATCGAGTGCCGCTGGAGAAAGCCGCCCAAAACAATGATGTATACAGAGATGGGAAACAAATAAAAACAAAAGACCCGCCCCCCTCGTAGCCTTCCCCACCGCATTCTCTTCGCCTGGAATGAGTTCAACTATATTCCAGGATCTTTCGCTTGAAAGTTCTGCCACCGGTTTCAGGGCCAATGCCATGGTAGTATTGGACGGTTTGACATCGCAGCTGCGGATGATGAGCTGTCACTGAGCCATGCATCACCTGCCCGTAGGTTTCAAGACTAGACAGCGCCGCCTCGCCGTCTGGCGGGTGGTATTTTGCCACGGAGTCCACGGTCGTGTCCGAGAGGGGCAAAACACGTAGGCCGTTGCCACCGCGCTGTGTTGGAAATGGAGACGGCGCATTCGCGAGGCCAAAGGGCGGCGCTGGCAGGTTGAACGGAAGTTGACAGGAGTAAGAGTCTGGAATCTGTTGCTCTGGTCCTCGACTGGGGCTCTCAAGTCGTACGGATTGTTTTTCTGGTATCGATAGCGGCCATGTTCTGTCGTAGAGGGGCGGCGAGGGGGCCTGTCTTCGATATCTTCGCACTAGCAGCGTTGTCAATATGACGAAGAGCAAGCCGGAAGCAGACAAGGCCGGCCACGATGGCGTCCTGAGTGTTGTGGAGAGTCTGGATATATCGTATGTCGGGGGCATCTTGGGTCAACGGGAGGAGAGCGAGAAGATATCAACAGCGCCATCGAAATAATCGAGCGCTGCGAGTGGCAGCACAGTTGGGTAATAAATGTCTGCTGAGACAAAGCAAGCTTCCTTCTAGCCATTGTTCGCATTGCTGTGGCGGCGGGCGAGCGGTTCGCGCTGCGGTCGGAAGCAACCGACGAACAGCCAGCCCGGTCAGGTCACGAAGTTTAGTTTGCTCAACGCGCTGCCCAGCGGCCTCCCGGCAGGCCGCCGACTCGCGCCCCGAAGATCCAGAGCCCGGCGGAGGTTCAGCTGGCGTTGATCGCCGCGGCGTGCAGGGATTCCCGGGCTGGCTCGCACGCGCGCGCTGGGCTGGGCTGCGACGCCGCGGCTCTTTTTCAGCTGGCGACGTCTCGCCAGGCGACACGGCGAGAAGTTAAATCGCGGGAGCTGAGGCCGAGACGCTGATCAGCGCGCAGTGCCATGCGGCGAGAGAAGAGTCTGCCTTTGATCTCGCCGCCTCGGCCGCGCCACGCCTTCAGGCATCCGCATTTTCGTCGCGGCCAGTTTGGTCTTGGGGCCTCGCTAATAGTAAGCGACTGCTGCATCCCTGCGCTGCCACCTCTGGAGCCTTCGCTGGCTGTGGCTCAGAAACACACTTCACTAGACCCGCGTCGTTGATGGCGTTGAGAATCCCAGCGTTAGCCTCCACTCGGCGTGATCTGGCCCAGCGCGTGAATGTGATGGGTAGCCGCGGGCGCGCAAGAGCGGGCGATCAGAGAAACCGAAGCAGATCGTCTCCAACGGTTTTCAGCTGGCAAAGTGCTTAAGAGTGGCAGGGAGATCGATGGAGCAAGACGTCCTCGCGGATCCATTCAAGGATAGCCAGGTGGCATGATAGACGGCACGCATACAGACATAACTATATCATTCAGACAAGACAGCAAAACATGCTTTTGGTAACAGCGGTCTTTTGAAAGGATCCAGAGCCGTCTCCAAGGTAACTATGCTAACCACGATATCATCATGCAAAGTGCACAGTTCTAAAAGCCTTCGACACATGCCAAAAAACGATCCCAACACCACTGTAAAGCAAAAGTGCTCGACCCTGCAGAACCTAATCATCTTCGCCCCCCGCAATGCATGACAGTGCCGTCTGCAGTTCACGGACAATCTTCTCCTCCAGCAGACTTCCCGCTCCGCCAGTGGGAGTCGACGGCTTGGTCTGCGACCACGTCATTTCCTTTTCGTTTGTGGGGGCAATACGAGAGCGGAGGATGGATTTCTTCTCCAATAGAATCTCGATGTCCTCTTTCACCTGTGCATGATCCCACTGGATTTCTTGGATGCGTTCGGCGTCAACGCCCGCGCTCGGGCCCGCCTTGCGGAATTTGCGGATAATCATCGATATAAGACCTAACGAGCAGGCCTCTGTTGCTATTCCGAGTGATAGGTGTTTGACTGACTGAGCGGATCCAATGCCACGGTGAGGGCTGGATGGAACAAATGTGTTCCCTACGGCGGTAGGGTGGCCGATGGAGAAAGCATCTGAGGCTCTTCGAAGCTGGCCTTCGAACTGGTTCAGGAACGCAGACACTTCGGCCGCCGCTCGGCCAACGTGATACAGTAGGTTGAGACAGAGAGGCAGGATTCCAGCCTGCCAGATTGTAAATAATCTTGGTGTATGGTCGAAAGGATCACAGCCCTGAGGTTGACGAAGAACATCTGTTAGTCGATAGGTGGACAGCTTTACAAGAATTCCCTCAACTGCCATCTGCTCAGCCATCATTGGGATGCATGATAGTTCAAGGAGGTACAGGATGCTGAGCTCTCCGTACAGCGGGTCGCCGTCGACTGTAAGTTTGTACGACCAAGAAAAGAGGGTGCAGGCATATCGAATCGTATCACAGTTTGCAAGATGAAAAGTAATCTGCTCGTAGATCCGATCTACGTTCTTCACTTTTAGCGTTGTTTGCAAAATAGCAGTCAAAAGTGCAAAGTCCTTTGGCAGAACCTTTTGTGGTTCGTCATGCAGGTACGTTGTTAAAGAACGGAACCCTCCTGCAATGATCACTTTCACGATATCGAGAACGATTGCCAGGTGCCCGGAGACTTCCGGCTTTCCAGTCACCGTATCAGGAATTGGCGGAGTTCTGCCGACAACATGGAATTGCAAGGTCAGGAAGAGAATATTTAGTAGCATTCCGTAATACTCGCTATCGTCGTTTGCGAGTGCAGTTTCGTAAGTCGAGTGTCTGAATTGAATAGTGTCCCAGGCAACCTGGAGGAGGCTAAACGTTTCATTCCCTTTGGATTGGATCTGGACCAATCTCTGTAGCAGGGCTAATGCAAATTCTGCCCGGATTTGATGCAGCTTGCAGAACAAATTCTCATTTGGGACGCTCCGTGAATTCGCCGTAAGGCAGTGCCGAACAACTGACACCATCGACATTTGAACACCGCGGTCAGGCATGAAGTCTCCACAATGTTCGATTGCTAGAAATTTGAAACTGCGGAGGAGGTCCTGTTATCATGTCAGCGTGGGTAGTTTACCTTAATGTGACGAACGGCCACTCACCATTTGAGCCTGTACAAGCGATAAATTCTCATTTGCCCTCTTCACTTCATCAACAAACCCTTGGTTTCGGCTGCCAACCCACGCGAACTCATACCCAAATATTTTCGTTCCTAGCACGATGTCGTAAAAGAAATCAGCTCCAAATGAAGGACGGTCGAGCGACGTCTTCTTGATAGCAAATAAGCTGCAGCCGGGATATTTCATTTCGAAATTTCGTTTAAGATTTGCGTGAAGCGACGCGTTATAGCCGTCCACTTCCACGGCATTCTCGGAGTACCAAGAAATAAGAGGTATCAGGGTCTTGAAGAAGGTACGGTCCCTAAGCTCTTTGGCTCCATGCAAATATATTGCAGAAATGTCCGCAACCAGAGAAGCTATTTTCGTATTGAGGCATTGTTCATAAGGCGCAAGTCTCTTCATAGTCATGCCCGCAACAAAATTTACCAATTTTGGAAACAAGTCTGGATGTGCTCGTAGCTGGGGTGTAGTCCAGGGCCAATTTTCCTGGGCCTTTGAAATGAAGTCCAAAATAGAAGCTGCAAGATGCGAGGGTATTTCGCCAATGGAGGATACTAAATCGAGGGCAGCTTGTAAGAATGCCTTCGATTTCATCGAGGACTTTTCCTTTTTCAAAGCGTCCCGTGGCGAAGAGCCCGTTAATAAGAAAACAGCAAGCCATTGTTGCCGTTTGCTGATGATAGTTGTGAGAAATCTCCAGATGCTGGTAGTAAGAGTAATGTTATCGAAAGGACGATCGAATTTTGAGAGAATGTCTAGGAATCGACAAGAAGACTGCGCGCCAAGGTGTCCAAGCAAGGATGGCGGTTCATGTTCACTATCCGTCGACGCATGAGCCACTAATAATTCCAACAAATTTGCAACCGGCAGTTGATAGGTTGGATGAAGAACATATAGTCGAATTAACACAGGTGAAGCATTGAATAGCTGTGTCTCCAAGACCGTCATCTGGGAATTTGGAACCCACCCAGCTTGAATTAACGTCATCGATAATCTCAGCACCGATGTGACCAAGCGAGGTTGAAGCCATCGTAAATATAGGTTTTCAGAGGGCGCGGTTTGATAACCACTGAGGATCAGTCGTAATACTGGATTGAAAAAAATCCCTTCCGTAGAAGATGGACGAAGCATGCTTAATAAATACTTCGCTGAAGGTGCAAAAACGCTCGTGAGCTTCGTATCAAGATTTTCGGCATCGTCTACCCCATACGTGTAATATAGTATGTCCTGGAAAGTATCAGTAAGTAAGATGTTCAGTTGTAGTGATTGGCGAATATCGTTATATCGCCAACTGGCATTGCTGTTGTATACATCAATCATAATTCGAACAAATGATTGAAGGAGACCACTCATTACATATGATGGGGCACCAGCAGTGTACTCAGCAACATGGGAGGCCTTTGATGTAACATTGCCTGCTGTTTTTCGCACGGCTACATGTTTCAAAGCATCGTCCACAACGAGCTTGAAGGTTTGGATCGCCTCCAGAAGAAACGAAAAGTTACCTGAATTCACTTCAATAGCGGAAATAATAGCTGGCAGAGCTCCCTCATTACTGCCACTAGCTATAAAACTGCTTCGTGTAAGAAATGGCCAGACCCGCCCAGGGATGACAGGCACAAGGGCATTGAGAAACGAGAGGCAGGACATTGACGTCTGTAGCCCATGATTCGTAGTCTTGTTGGTTGCATTTTGTAAATTTCGTTCGAATATATCAAAAATGACGGATATAATATCACCTTGGACACTGAGACCATCGCTGGTCATCTCTAAGATCTTTTTGGCGCAAGATTCGATACCTTTGCTCTTTGCTAATGATTGAGCAGAAGTCACAAGGTCACCCAGCAAGCTAATTATCTCTGCCACCGTACCATCATCTAGTTCAAACCCCGCTTCACGGTTATAAGCTGCTTGTTCTAACCACATGCCGAGAAATGCGAGACAGTTGTATTGATGGTGCCACATAATTATCGCTGGTTTCGTTTCATTCACTACTTGCCCAAGAGTACTCGCAGGTAGCATAGATGACTCTTTGATAACAATTAATTCGGTCCCCGGTTGATCGATTGCAGTCTTCCTTGAAGAAACTTCTCTCATTTCCAAAGGCTGGATGAGAGACACAAAGTTTGCATTTTCGTCTTCACGGGTAGATTGATAGCCCTGGAATCCCGGGGAAATCATTTGGGTATAAGTTTCCATGGTCTCTAGTTCTGGAAATACTATTGGATAACCATCATCAGTGCTTAAATCGCAATCCAATAATGACCTGCAGAGCTTAAGAAAGTTTATCGCTTCGTACGGGAATCGGGATTTTGCTATTTTAAAGATTTTGCTCATCAGCGTCTCATCGCGAAGAAAGACATCTTTGACTTTATTGCGATTGATAATTGGAAAGATGGCTCCCCGATTCCACTCTTCGTTTGGTACGGCAAGGATTTGCAAAAGTGTCGACAGCAACTCTGGGATATAATCTAAAAATTCAAGACTAGCCCGAACTAGATCCAGTATCTCGATGCGAGCCCACTGAGCAACGAGGCTACCGTGGCCCAAGCCAGAAATGCAATCGAGATGCTGCATAATGCTAGACATGACATCAAAAACACGACATCTGTCAACAGCAATCGAGATGATAAATTTTACGAAATCGTCATCGAACGCAGGGTTTCTTGCTTTCTCATACGCATCTTCGTAAATGGATGGATCAGCATTACCAGAACCAAATGCAGAAGGCGTTGATCCATTGTATGCGTCCACTGCATTTTGGGCTTGCCGGAGCTCGCGATCTTCTCGGGTTGCCAAAGCAATCTCACGGACTGAAAACATGATAATGCCCCACGCAAACATAGCTGGACTTGCATTCAATTTTTCGGAATCAGCTGCTTTGAGGAATATTTCGTTGAGTTCGCCGATATCCTGACGAGATAAAAAAGAGGGCGGTATGTTGCCCCACACATCGGAAACGTTGGAAGGTTGTTTAGAAGCGGTTTCAAACAGAGTCGTGGCTGTTCGTAATTTTAGAAATGAGAGTGTGATGATGGATGTGAGAGCTTGTAATGAGTTGAATAGCACTAACTCTTGCTCGGTGGACTGTCGTCTGAATGTCAGAAAAAGAGGAAAAGAGGTAGATCTAATTTTGGAAGCTCTTACCGGTCGATGTTGATCGAAGAAGTCATATTTAATAGTAACGCGCAACCACAGAAGTAGTAATTCGGACGTTGGAATCTTGTTGGATGTCTGGATTCTAAGAAATAAAATCTGCATAATGTGCACGACTTCTTCTGTAATACTTAGCTGTCTTGTGTATTCAGCTTCTTGAGAAAGCCAGTCGGTGCCAGCATCTATATTACTTAAGCGTAGTTGAATAGCATCTATACATGCTCGAATAGAGGTGCCATGGGTGCCTGAGTCATCTTCGCGCTGCTTAGGAAAAGCTAGAGTAGCAAGTTGATCTCTTTTCGAGTGTTTCCGGGCCTGCGATTCTTTAGGTCCTGGCCAGGACCCTGTATATGAGCTGGGTAAGTCCTCTCGTAAAGACACACATAGGAGATATAGAGCCAATTTGATGATCCACTGCTTTTCTGACAAATATAACTGAAAGAGTTCCAGTTGCCTTTCATCTTGCGAAAGCGGAGAGAAGGATGAAGCATCACGCGCCGTTCCTTTCAGAAGCTCAACAGCTTCAATACCAGAAGTCGGCTGCGACAATTGTTTATTCCCAATCGCATCCCGAAGACTTGCAATCTCTTCGTTCGAAAACTGATTCAACAAATCGTTTTCCGCGCGACCTTGCCAATTAAGGACAGTGATCCTCAATGCTGATACTTCATCTATTGAAGCTGTTTTGCTTAACCATAACGCGTCTTTTTTGATCTCGTCAAAGTTACATGGAGACTGAGAGCCCGAAACAGCGTTAATAGCCGCTGTTTTGGACTCAAAAGCAGACTTAGTTTGTTCGGAGGGTCGAAGGAACGAGTCGAAGGGAGCGGATAGTATGCGAATGCTTTCCGGGCATGATAGGAAAGAAAATAGACTGTCGCATTCCTGTAGTTCAGCATCTGAGCTCGTTAGGCGTAAATAAGCCGATCGCCATGATCTTTATCTGTTGTTAGCATTTACTTCAAAAAGGTTCTAGGTTCTGGTCCTACATGAGCTGGGTGTCAGTAGACAAACAACTGTCTAACGACGGGAAATAAACCTCCGGAGGCGGAGCCATGGGAGCATGGGCTATATCATTGTTCGACTGAGAAATAATATTAGACTGAACCCCCAGGCCTGGCCGTTTCTCGTGGTTGTTGGATTTCGCGTCGAACAAGCTTGTCAAAGCTTTAGAGGTCAGTTGCCTATCTAGGTTTAGTGTCTTTTTTTGCTTGTGACTCTTAAAAGACCGTTCGCACGTCGCTGAGCAGTGCCCCGCAAGCATTGAGCCACCAGCTGTGGGAGAGCCGCAAAATAGGTTACAAAGGAACAAAGGCGAAGTCTGTGAGGGGCTCTAGCTTTTTGTCCTTCGAGATGACTGTCTCCGAGCTCATTGACCACTCTCCAAATCAACCTACTAAGGCGAAACGACTCGAGAATGCGTCCAATGTCATCCTGGTCGATAATTACGACTCATTCACCTGGAATATCTACCAGTACCTTGTGCTAGAGGGGGCAACCGTATCTGTTATCCGTAACGATGCTATTTCTTTGGAAGAACTTATCGCAAAGAACCCTACCCAACTGGTTATCAGTCCTGGGCCTGGCCACCCAGATACAGATGCTGGAATAAGCAAAGAAGCTATTCAGCACTTTGCCGGAAAGGTACCTGTTTTTGGAGTATGCATGGGAGAACAGTGCATAATCTCGTCATTCGGAGGGAAGGTTGAGGTAACGGGAGAGATCTTACATGGCAAAACATCGCAGCTCAAGCACGACTCAAAGGGTGTATACGCCACCCTTCCTCCCAATCTGGTAGTGACAAGATACCATTCTCTGGCGGGAACCCACCAGACAATTCCCGACTGCTTGGAGGTTACCTCGTGGACAGAACTGGAAAATGGTGGTCGCGGCATTATTATGGGAGTCAGACACAAGCAATGGACTGTTGAGGGTGTCCAGTTTCACCCTGAGAGTATTTTAACGGAGCATGGACGTACAATGTTTCGAAACTTTTTAAATTTGAGGGGCGGCACCTGGGAGGCAAACACAGATGGAGCTAGAGTTGCCCTACCTTCATCTTCTAAGAAAGGGTCAATATTGGAGAAAATCTATGACCATCGTCGAGCTGCTGTAGAATTACAGAAAAAAGTACCTTCCCAGCGGCCTGAGGATTTGCAGGCAGCATATAACCTTGGAATTGCACCACCAATAGTTTCTCTGCCCGATCGGCTGAGGAGCTCTCCACTTTCTCTTGCCTTGATGGCAGAGATCAAAAGAGCGTCGCCTTCTAAAGGAATAATCTCTTCTTCCACTTGTGCCCCAGCGCAAGCTAGAAAGTATGCCATGGCCGGCGCTAGCGTGATATCTGTTCTTACTGAGCCAGAATGGTTTAAAGGAAGCCTTGAAGACCTCCGCGCAGTGAGGCAGAGTCTCGAAGGCTTACCCAGCCGGCCAGCTGTTCTGAGAAAAGAGTTTATATTTGATGAATATCAGATTCTCGAAGGGCGCTTAGCGGGTGCTGATACTGTGTTATTAATAGTGAAAATGCTCTCCGTTGAGCTTTTGACTCGTCTCTACAACTATTCACGTACGTTGGGTATGGAACCCCTCGTTGAAGTCAATACTGCAGCGGAGATGGCTGTGGCTGTGAAGCTGGGAGCTCAAGTAATTGGGGTCAATAATCGCGATCTTACCAGCTTTGAAGTTGACCTAGGGACAACAAGTCGGTTAATGGACTTAGTACCAGAACAGACCATTGTTTGCGCTTTGAGTGGTATATCCGGCCCAAAGGATGTGGAAGCATATCGCGCCGATGGTGTCATAGCAATCCTTGTTGGAGAAGCTCTTATGCGAGCAAGTAATACTCATGCTTTTGTGCAGAATCTTCTTGGATCTGAGCACCAGCTTCCTGCGAATTCAGCAACACCGCCCCTCGTTAAAATTTGTGGGACTCGTTCTGCAGATGCAGCCCGCGCCGCTATTGAAGCCGGTGCGGACTTTATAGGAATTATTCTTGTCAACGGTCGTACACGGACAGTCTCTGATAAGGTAGCTCTAGAAATATCCAATGTTGTCAAGACAACACCACGGCGTTCAACACCCTCCGCTTTGACAACGCAAGGGTTACCGGCTGGCTTGGATCATTTTGACTATAATTGCAATTTACTACGGCATCCAGCTCGTGCACTTTTGGTCGGTGTATTTGCAAACCAGCCTCTTCAATACATCATTTCCCAACAGCGAAATTTAGACCTTGATGTTATTCAACTTCACGGCTCTGAGCCTCTGGAATGGACGAGGCTATTACCAGTGCCAGTAATCCGAAAATTTTTGCCTGAAGACACCGATGTCATAAAGCGAGGCTATCATGCGCTTCCTCTATTGGATTCTGGCGCAGGCGGAACTGGAGAAAAGTTATCATTAACTGCTGTGAAGAATGCCCTAGAAAGGGACGATGGGCTTCGAGTAATACTGGCGGGTGGTCTGACCCCTGATAATGTTGCTGACTCAATCAAGGCCCTTGGGCAGCAAAGTCATAAAATAGCAGCCGTTGATGTTAGCAGTGGTGTTGAAGTCGACGGGGTTCAGGATTTGGAGAAAATAAAAGCCTTTGTCGCTGCTGCGAAAAGTTTATGAGATCCATGGAATTCCTTCTTGACTTATGATTTCGGGATGTAATTAAGGTGACAGGACTTTGAAAACTGGGTCACTTCATTTCGGTATGGTAATTCGACGCTTGTTATCTTTGAGATTAAACGCAGATTTGCGTTACACCTTCAAGAAAGTATCACTTTATGTGAATAAGATATTTTATACCTACTTCCTTTCTGAGCTTTCTTTCGGTCATACAATCACAATTGATACAATTTTAAGGTATGGCTGGTATCTCAACATTCCATTTTTCTATTCTACCTTATCTACTCTGTTCCTGATGTCACTTTTGTGGAATACCATAATTGGATTGAATTTAACAACACAACTCACTTACTTGATCTTAGTTGACTTCGCTTCGTACTTCCCACTTTAGGGGAACAATAAGAAGCCGATTGCCATTTCACTTCTTTTGCTACCTTTGTTCTCTTTTCTAACTTGCACTATCTTACGCTCCCACTGCTGTAGTCCTGCTGGTGAAAATGGGCAAAACATTTCGCAGAATCAAGGCATGCATTGCTGGTAACTTCGGCGCACAAGGAGACAAGATTAAGCAATGGGTCGAAGCAAATGGGGGGTCTTTTTACAAGCAAGTCGGCCCTGGTATAACGCATATGATTGCCACAGAGGCAGCATTTCGCAAAGCCGTTCCTGAGGGTGAGAACAATCTCTTATATGTGTATTCTATAGTCAAATAAAACTAATTGAATCATAGTGCGCGCGGCAAAGCGTATTAGAAATATCAGGATTGTGTCCATTGAGTGGCTGGAGGACTCTCTCATGTCCAAAAGCAAACGCCCAAAGCGAGAGGGTGACTACCTGTGGGCGTCGAAGATCAAGACCAGAAAGAAAATGGAGCTGGAGAAAAGAGAAGCGAGCAAAAGTACTGGTAGCGACAAGAAGACATCTGAACCGAGTATGCATTATCTTTTCTGAAGTATTATCATCCCCCATCTCATCAATATTCTAGAAGACTATCACCTATACACTGACCAGCAAGGAAATCGATACTCTGCCTTGCTGATCCGCCCTAGCATGTTGACCAAATTCAAGGAGCGACACGTTATCAAGGTATGCATAAATGTGGTGATTTTGTTTTAGTGAATGCCCAGAAGATCATCTCATAGACATAATATAATCAGGTTTTTGAGTCCGATCTGACCCCCCATACTTATGCTACCTCCGCAAAGTATACCCGTGTAGGCAGAAATGCCATGGATTATTTGGCTTTGCCAGGAAGCACTCTGGATGTTGCTCTACGTGCCTTTGGAAAGTTTTTCAAGGCGAAAGCTGGAATTCAGTGGGATCGGAGAGGTAAAGAAGTGCCTGCTAAGAAAATAGTGGGTGGGTTTGAACTGCCGCCTGAAGAAGGTTGGTTTGAATATACACCAGAAGAGACCTCTACCGCTCTAGCACCTCCGCCGCCTCCAAAATCAGTCCCGCCACCGCAGTATGACGAGGAGGCAGCAACTTTGGCCACAATCGCAATGCTTGAAGAAGCCATTGTAGAAATGGAATCAGGGGGGCGCCCAGAAACAATTATACTGTGAGGCGACTCCACCTCGTAGACATAATCTGGCCATCCTAACATTTAAATGCCTGACTATCACCACCGGTTCTTTGCCGGGGGTAGGACCCTCCGCGAAAAGAAGAAATGAAATAATTCTAGGAAAGCCCGTTTCTCGATCCCACAGTAGTCTTCGATGGATGTAATAGGGGAAGGCAATAGCAAATAGCGTTTTTTAGTTCCCATGTACTCCAAATATTCCCATTTGACGCCATCACGATTTCTTTTCCAAACTATCCTAACGCCTTTGGATTTGCCCATATGATGCTAAAGATAATCCTTCTTTCTGCTCGTTCGAGTATACTGCGTAAGCGCCCACTCTACGTCTCCCCCAGAACCCTTTTCTAGAGTGCCCCCCCGGATTTCGAATAGTCTCATAGTCATACGTGGCCCAACCTCAGCCAACTCGACATCCCGATAACCAGTTTTAACAAAGACATGATGTCGTACCTCAATGCTGTCTTCTAGATTTTTGAAAGTCACCACCCTGTTGCCGACTTTTCCGGCATCCCGTGGAGGGAACATATGCTTAAGAATTTGTACCACCCGCATCCCGAGCTTTGTCTTGAAACCCTCGAATATTAGATGAGGATAGCTCTCTGAGACGGTACCTCGCGCTGCGTTGGGAATATCCGCCCGTAAAACGACATTGTGAAGGGAGAAACTGGCAGTCGGACCATGTGGGAGGTGTGAAATGGTGATTGCAGTAGGTGTACCCCTGTGCTCGTGCAGCAGAATCATGTCCGTCAGTGCAGCGGCGTTTGCGCTTGCGACCAGGTCTGGAAGAACCAGCGTACCCCGATTGAGCCGGATAGAAGTAGGTAGAAGAAGACGAATTTCCTTCGCAAAGGTGCTGAGGCGAGAAGAGGGGGCGCGCGAAGTAGTAACGAGCGGTCGAGGGTCAACCAGGCCAGATGTCGTTGCGTATTCATCGTCTATGTCGACGGCATCGCCGTTCTTAGGATTGGGGCCAGAGGCCTCTGGGCCGGCCTGTAACGACTCATCATACTTGAAATCTTGCCGCAGAGACTTATCATTCGCAATCGACGGATCGAGGGGCTTTCCGGAAGCCAGGGAGGCCTTTAATTTGGCGCGTTTTTCGGCAATGGAGGCATCTCGGAGGAGCAGAGCTCTCCGATAGAGGTAGTCTCTGCGCTCCCGTGCTTGACGCCGCTAGAGGACAGTTAGAAGGGTTCAGGCAAGGCGGAGGTGTAGCCAGGCACTTACAATCATTGTCGTGCAGCAAGTCCGAGCAGGTGGTGGCTCTGCGGCGAATGTCTCTGCTGGGTCTAGGATTTTCTTCCGCAGCTTTAGCGGCCCTCGTCTGCCGTAGAGTTAAGTTCGACGCCATCCTCGCCTCTTCTGTGGTTCCGCCCTCCACGGTCTCGCCTCGAGGGTATTTTCTCTATCTTGCTGCTCGAGTATTGCTCTCCGCGCTGCAACCGAACCACCGATCTCTGTGTTTACAGTAAGTCCAGTCATCTGCCCTGGCCTGCCTTCCCGCCCCTGCTCGTTCGCTGCGGTGAAGCTTGGGGCCTCACTAGCCCCCCGTCAGATTCATAGCTCGCTCTTACATCATCTTCACCCACGCTGTCTTACCTTCATTTGTGCCTTCACTCTTGAATGCTTGCTATTTTTCCCTTGCTTACTTGACTGCTACATTTTCTAGGCTTAGTCACGCTTCAAACGCTGATGGTCTGCTCAGTGCGGCCTACATCTAGTTTCCGAGAGCACACCCATCTACCTACAACACCGATTTGAAGAGCACATGTGTTGAGCTATGGCAGCGGAGGCGTTCACTCAGATGGGCAACCATATGGTTTCCGATTCTGCATCAACTATCAACGCAGCCGATGACATGTCAACTGCCGATGGAGAGGAAAATATTTTAAACGTGGCTGGTGGGCCACGAAGACGACAACACGACGATGAAGATGAGGGTTCGGATACCTATGACGATGACGATGATGATCTAGAGAGCCTGGCAAGTGTTGCCGTCGACGGCGGTGCCAAAGCTCCGGCGGGAAAAGTGGATGATGAAAAGGAATTGCCTCCACATGCATGCTGGTAGGTCACAGTGTGTTTGCCTAGCTTTTGACAGCATTTGGTTAATCGCGCAATTTCTAGCTACTGTGGGATACATAATACGAGCAGCGTGGTAAAATGTCTTGCATGCAATAAGTGGTTTTGTAGTGCGCGTGGGAATACGTCCTCCTCGCACATCGTCAACCATCTTGTCAGAGCCAGACATAAGGAGGTTCAGCTGCACCCAGTATCAATGTTAGGTGAAACGGTGCTGGAATGCTATAACTGTGGGACAAGAAATGTGTTTCTTTTGGGCTTCATTCCGGCAAAGTCCGACACTGTTGTGGTCTTGCTCTGTCGCCAGCCTTGCGCTGCGATGCCCTCTGCTAAAGATATGAATTGGGACACTTCCCTCTGGCAACCACTCATTGAGGATCGTTCGTTTCTCTCTTGGATTGTTGCCGCTCCTTCAGACCAAGAGCAACTACGCGCGCGCCACCTCAGCCCCCAGATGATTGCGAAATTGGAAGAAATGTGGAAAGAGAACGCCAGTGCTACAGTGGAGGATTTGGAGAAGGCCACTGGGGTTGATGATGAGCCTGCTCCCGTTCTCCTTCGCTACGATGATGCTTACCAGTACCAAAACGTTTTCGGACCGCTTGTCAAAATCGAGGCCGATTATGACCGCAAGCTAAAGGAATCCCAGTCCCAAGATGGGTTGGTGGTCAAGTGGGATCTTGGATTAAATAACAAACATCTGGCAAGCTTCGTTCTGCCAAAGCTGGAGTTGGGTGACGTGAAACTGGCTGTTGGGGACGAAATGCGACTGAAATACTCCGGTGAATTACGATCGAAATGGGAGGGAGTCGGATATGTTATCAAAATCCCAAATAACCAGTCGGATGAAGTCACGATTGAACTACGAACGAAGGGCGATCATAAGTCGGTCCCTACAGAGTGCAACCATAATTTCACGGCAGACTATGTTTGGAAAGCCACCTCGTTCGATAGAATGCAGTCCGCCATGAAGACCTTTGCCGTTGACGAAATGAGTGTTTCTGGTTATATCTTCCATCGACTCCTAGGCAATGAAGTTGCAGCTGCCCCTATGAAAACCCAAATGCCCAAGAAATTCACAGCGCCTGGCCTACCAGGCTTGAATCCTAGCCAGGTCAACGCGGTAAAAGCTGTCCTTCAAAAACCCCTAAGTTTGATCCAGGGCCCTCCTGGTACTGGCAAAACTGTGACCTCGGCAACTATAATTTACCATCTTGCGAAGCTTACTGGGGGACAAGTATTGGTCTGTGCCCCTTCGAATGTTGCTGTTGATCAACTCTGCGAGTGCATTCATAGAACTGGCCTGAAGACTGTTCGAGTAACGGCAAAGTCCCGGGAGGATGTGGAATCTCCTGTTCGCCATCTTTCGCTCCATGAACAAGTGCGCAACAATGATAGTAATGTCGAGTTGATGAAGTTGACTCAGTTGAAAAATGAACTGGGGGAATTGTCAAGCCAAGACGAGAAAAAGTTCAAACAACTCACACGTACCGCAGAAAAAGAAATACTTAACAATGCAGACGTTATATGTTGCACATGTGTGGGTGCTGGGGATCCGCGTCTTTCTAAGCTCAAGTTTAGAACCGTCCTGATCGACGAATCCACACAGTCGTCTGAGCCTGAATGCATGATCCCATTAGTGATGGGATGTAAGCAGGTTGTGCTTGTCGGAGACCATTTACAGCTTGGACCTGTTATTATGAACAAGAAAGCTGCTAAAGCAGGGCTGAACCAGTCGCTCTTCGAACGTCTCGTCATTCTGGGATGCGCCCCGATCCGCTTGAATGTCCAGTACCGAATGCATCCTTGCTTATCGGCTTTCCCCTCGAACATGTTTTATGAGGGCTCTTTGCAAAATGGGGTGACGAGCGATGATCGTCTTTTGAAGGATATCGATTTCCCCTGGCCTGTTGCAGATAAGCCAATGATGTTTTGGTCAAACCTTGGCAACGAGGAGATTTCAGCTTCTGGAACATCTTACCTGAACCGGACGGAAGCTGCAAATGTGGAAAAGATCGTCACTCGCTTTTTCAAGGCGGGGGTGAAACCGTCAGGCATTGGTATCATTACGCCGTATGAGGGACAACGTAGCTATGTTGTTAGCTCCATGCAACTCAATGGGACTTACAAGAAGGAAGCCTACAAGGAGATCGAAGTTGCGTCCGTGGATGCATTTCAAGGCCGTGAAAAGGATTTCATCGTTCTCTCCTGCGTCAGATCGAATGACCATCAAGGTATCGGTTTCTTGAGTGACCCTCGCCGTCTTAATGTTGCTCTCACCCGTGCAAAATATGGTCTTGTCATCCTGGGTAACCCCAAAGTCCTCTCTAAGCACCACCTTTGGAACTATCTTCTGCGCCATTTCAAGGAAGAAAACTGCCTCGTGGAGGGCCCTTTGTCCAACTTGCAAACTTCCCTTGTTCAGTTCGGCCGTCCGAAACAAGCTTACCGTGGCCCCCAACGCTTTCAAATGGCATACCATCATGCATCAAACATGACTGCGGGTCTGATGAATGGCCGCAATGGAAATCACAGCGATTACCCAGATTCCGGATCTGTTGCTAGCTACATTCCGGACGACGTCTCCTCTGTCCACTCCTCTACGTTAGGTGGGGTGGCAATTCCTCCTGGGTACCCGCAAATGTTCCAGAACTTCAGCGAAATGTGGCCGACGCTTCCAAATAACCGGCGTGCAAATGGCTCCCGCGCACGTGGTACACCCAGCGTTGCCGGAGAGTCAGTAGCCGCCACTGAATCTGACGTGACAAGTAGTATCGTTGGTGGGCGAAGTGGTGGCCAGGGAGGCGTCAGTCTAACCGGACTGAGCATCCATGATGTTACCAAGCAGCCTAGTTTAAGCCAATCTGACCGGCTAAAGCACTACGTTGAGTCTAGTGGCCGCGCTGAGCCATACCGAGGACACGACAACACTAGTGTTTTTGGAGGAAGCTCAACAAGTGTTCGCGTCCCGCGAGGCAATACTGGCGCTGGTGGTGATGACGATGATGCGCGCAGCATCTCCACCGCCTTTGCAAGTCAAATAGGAGGGACATACGATTGATTGCAACGCCTTCAAGACCGCTAGTCCTCTGCATGACGCTATATTACCAGAACAAAATTAAATAGAAACGTCTTGACGACGCTGAGATGGCAACCTTTCCGTGCAAACGACGTTTTGGCGAATACATTCTCCAGGCATCGGCCATGCCAGTGCGCCGCGACCCCACGGTTTTGTTTGCTGCAGTCTAGACTCCATGAACCACTCACGAGATACGTTCTGTAGTCGAGACAGGCCTTTCTTGTTTGCATCGAGAACCCCACCGTTATCGCGTCCTTTGGCAAAAACCCCATTAGTTATGGGGCGCTATCCTTACCACCATTGGCCGCGCCTGTCCAAGAGATTTCGACGTTGACGCCACGGCTGCTAGCCGGAAGCAGAGGAGGACTGAGGGAAAAAACACCTTGTGTGGCCAGGGCTGCCGTGCTGACAGATCGCAACACTATCTTGCCCACAGCCCTGCATCTAGATTGA
Organism: Ophidiomyces ophidiicola; assembly: GCF_022830035.1. Classification (NCBI taxonomy): domain Eukaryota; kingdom Fungi; phylum Ascomycota; class Eurotiomycetes; order Onygenales; family Onygenaceae; genus Ophidiomyces; species Ophidiomyces ophidiicola. The sequence continues at coordinate 251,021 of NW_026054656.1, forward strand.
GACAACCGCCCGTTGACACCCCCTTTGTGTGATTAGATTGAGTAGTCCGTGCCAAATGCATTATGTGCTGAGTCCGTAGTTCGCTTCGCCGTCTCACCGGCGTCTCACGTTCTCGTTTGGGCTGCCGAGCTGCGGCCGTGCGACCAGATCGGTCTCGGATGTGCCAAGCCGTCCCAAAGCGTGAAGTTCAAACAAGCTTCTTGCCCGATCCAGCATGGCGGGCTCGCCCCCTTCGGGCCTAGCGCGGGCCACATCCGCGGGGGCGTCTTGGCGCGTCGCACCTGCGCGTCGCAGCGCCAGCCAATCGCCGCGTGCGACAGCTGTCGCTGCCTTCAAACCGCCCGCCATCGCCCACGCTGCTTGCGAGTCCTTCCTGGCCAGGGGGCGCCAGTCAAGCATTGCCCAAGCATGAACAGCGCCAAAAAGTTTCCTGTCTTTCGCCCGTGCCGGCGTTCCTTCGCTGCTGGTGCCGATTAAATTGGCTGTTATAGACGCCCGCATTTCCACTTCCTGCCCGTCTTCGAGAAATTACCACTTTATGCTGGCTGGCACTGGCGGTGGTGTTCGGCTCTTCTCGTACTGTGCCTTCGTTCCCCCAGGAGGCTGTCCCTCGCCCTCCGACCGGTGCCGGTTTCAGGTCTGCTGACTCTGTACTGCTGTTCTCTTCGAGAACACGGGTTTTTTGTCCTCCCCCCTCCCAACCTTTTGCTTCCGGGAACGTATCCGACTCTCCGAGTACAATGACAACTCTTCCTCCGAGATAATCATATTTATTACTTTTCCATCTTCGTTTTGTCCTGATGGACAAACCTCTTCCTCTCCTTCCATCAGACGCACCTCCGGGGGCCATCTCCCACCCGATGGCTGAAAATGCCTCGGCCTCTTCGGGCGTACCAGAAGCCTTGCCTACTGAACATGACTTAGACCAGGCGTTCAAAATACCGATTCTGGATTCATATGGAAAAGAGCAGCTGTTTGGCGATTTATTTGACAATTTACGAGCACAAGAAAAAAGCCGTGTTATGGTTATCTTTGTTCGACATTTCTTCTGCGGTGTAAGTCTTTCTAGCTCCCACAAATCTCCAAGAGCGTGACTGGGCATATCAGCTAAATATTACGTGCAGAGTTGTCAAGATTACATCCAAACTCTTTCATCTTCTATTCCTCCGCCGTCGTCTCTTCCGTCGAATACTAGCCTAGTTATCATCGGCTGCGGCGCCACCAGCCTGATCCCCATGTACGCAAAGGAGACCTCTTGTCCTTTCCAGATATACACGGACCCATCCAGTCGGCTATATTCTATCTTCGGCATGACGCGGACTTGGAGTCTCGGCCCTGTGCCGGAGTATCTAAGGCACTCGACGTTCGCCTTGGTTGTCAAAGGCATATCCCAGGGCTTGAGGAGAACCTTCAATGGCGACGCATTGAAATCGGGAGATATGGCCCAGGTTGGCGGGGAGTTCTTTTTCGAAATTAAACCAAAAAGTCAAGAGAACGGCCGCGATATCATTGTCACTTGGGGTCATCGAATGAAGACAACCCGAGATCACACTGAAGTCCCGGAACTTAAACGTATCATGGGTCTTGATTAATGGCCAGCCTGCAGATTCGAAACTCCTGGGGAGTTTTAGTTTATGACAATGCACATACGGCTTCCTCACTTTTCCCCGTGGACCGGAAACTAATGAAATGGAATGGTGCATGGAACATTATCAGAAAGTCGAAAATACTGCTGGCAGCCGAAATACAGTAGGGATTGGCATATGGAAGTTGGATTTCTAAGAGGCAGCAACCGGCTTTCTATTTTTACGGTTACTCATATTATCTTAATATTCTTTTGCCTTTGTTTAGAGAAATCATGGAAGGTCTATTCTCTTTTCAAGCTATTTCTGTTTTCCAGACTAACTATAACATTCTTCACCATACAACTGAGTTGTAGATAGCTGGGAGGCACCACCTTCAGAAAATCAAAGTAATACCCATAAGACTGATGCTTGGCTTGAGAAAACCGCTAAATGCATGCATAACTGCACTAAACCGGCTCCCCTAAGAAAGGGATGGCGATGACCTTTCTTGTTCCCTATCCAGCGCCTCCCACTAAACCAGCTTACAGAGTGTCTGCGTGCCAGGCTCCCAGCACCCACCAGTCACAGCACGCAAGCATTTGTGTACTCCATAGGCCATGGGAGTCCAGGACACACGGTTTCATGGCGCTCATTGAACTGCCCTATTTTGCACCGAACCCTCCGCACCCGCTCCCAACAAAGGACCAGGTCGATACTGCCCCCGTCCTCATTGCCCACAATGGGTACAGGGTTGTCCATATCAAGCCTCACTTTGTGGTGAAATATGGGAGCAGTGGGCAGCTCAATCTTATTGAAGGCGAGAACATGCTATTTGTCCGGCAAATGACCGCAGTCCGAATGCCCCAGGTGTATGCACTCTATACCGATCCCGTTAAATCTGTTAACTACATCGTGATGGAATACATCGAGGGTGACGTGTTAGCCAGCCAGTGGCCCAATTTAACGCCCACAGACAAGACCAACATAACCAATACCCTGAAGAAGTATTTTGATCAGCTTCGATCCCTCCCCTCTCCCGGATATTTTGGTGGCATTGGCAGACGGCCTCTCCCAGAAGGGATGATTTGGTCCGAGAAGCCAAATCCACAAATAAACGGTCCACTCGACACTGAGCACGCCTTAAATACCGCCCTCGCATTGAAATACGTTATAGAATCCGACATTCAAACGGTCTATAAAGCCGCATTCTACCGACGAACTCTCGCACAAGTCTTCCAAGGTCATGATCCAATCTTCACCCATGGAGACTTCCAGCGAAAAAATATAATCATCAGGCGATCGAGTGCCGGGTCAAGCGATTTCGAGGTGACTCTTATAGACTGGCAGACCTCAGGGTGGTATCCTAGCTACTGGGAGTACTCCATGGCTATGTCTGCTACTCGGTGGAATGATGATTGGGACCAGTGGGTTTCCTTGGTGCTGAAGAGCTATGACGCGGAATTCCCATGGTTAAAGATGTTGTATTTGGAAATTTCGTCGTAAACTTATGATTGAAATTCTATCATTGCCGATGATTATCGGTGAAAGCGGGATTGTTGTTTAATCCAGATATCATACCCTGGAATAAAGACTGTCATAGCACCTAGTACAAAAGATGCATATGTGGCAATGTGTTGACTGTGGCCTCTTTCACTGGGTTGAATCATTTCTTAGCTCGATGATATGATCAATATTGCCCAAAGGTCCTTAAAGGAATAGCAACCTGTGAAATAAGGCAATCTGTGTGCAGCAGGTATTAATCCATATTATCTATCTAATACAAGCCATTAGAATAGTAATGGTAGTAGCCTGGTACATGAAGAGATCCACCATAATGCATGTATGTATGTACTCCGCAAACGTTTGTTCCTCCTATGCAAGTATCAAGTCGTGTATGTATGCGACCGAGGTATATGATCATGGGCCCTTTGGAAATGCAGCAGTAACATAAAAAACTGGGTAAAATATTTGAGAGAAAGAAAGAAAGAAAAAGAGGGGAAAGTTGGAGTGGACATGAAAGTAAGGTATCAAATAGAGGCCGGCTCTGATGGGAACCCCTAAAAATGCCATGTAGCAAAGTAGCCACTGACAGAACAACAGCAGGCAGAGAGCCCTTTTGTTGCTCACACCAGCAGAGAGAGCCGAACACACAAGAACGCCGTTCGCTTTTGAACAAAAAACAGATGAATGAATGTCGTCACGTGTCGTTAAGCGCGGGGTGGGAAATCGCGACTGTTTTGATGTTGAGTCTCCCACCCGCGCGGTTTGTTCCATGAAGTTAGCATTGTTAACCTCCCTTTCATGGGCCTGGAGGAGGGGATGTGGGCGTCGGGAGCGAAGAGGTCGATGAAGACGACGTAGCATTCAGGGGTCGCATACCCTCGAAATGCCTGTCCTTCTCTCGCGCAAGGTCCTTCTCTCTGTCACTCGAGGGCCCGCGTTTGAACATCGACTGCCCAATCTGTCGAAAGATACCCCTTCGCTCGGTCTTTAGCTCTTCGAGTTCATATCGCTGCTGAGCCGGAGTAGATTCGAACTTGGTGATTTTACAAAAGAGTGTCGAGAACAGGTATTGGTCACCGTTGCCGTCGTAGAGAGGAAGATATCGATAACCTTGTGACAGGCTGCTGAGCTTTGCAGTAAACGTGGCGAGCTGCACGCTGTTGTTCCCTGCAAAGCTACGGCCATCCGGTGAATTCCACACAATCCAACGAATGAAAACAAGGTCTGGGTATTTCGTTTCAAGAGAAAATTTGAACGGGTCGCCGAAAAACGGATTGAATCCGTTTTTCTGTTCAATCCTTGTCCGGCGACGGTGGGGGAGGCCGATGCCAGACAAGCCATTACGATTAGAAGCGTTCACGCCGCCTTCGCCGAACGCAACACCCTTCTTCTTATCGTCAGCACTAATGATTTCAATTTCAATATATGGGTTAATATTATCATCAGGTCCCATGCCCCTGGACTTGGGCAGTTGTTGGGCTGAAATCACGTCTACGCAGAAACGCACCAACTGCCGGTCAATTTTCGGTTTCCCATCAACGCTAGGCAGGGATGACGGCGGCACACGGAGGCTCTCGGGTTTGAGAACATATCCAGTCCGATCATTTCCAGCGGCAAACATAGCTTGGTTCATCTGCATGCCAATGTCAAAAGTTTGCCAGTTGACCGCTGCCATCTGAACGCCTCGCCGCCAGAAGAGAATTGGGTTGAAATTCGAGGAACGCAGGCGATAACCGGACGGGTACACTCGCGTGAGGTACAACCGATTATGCGCCTCCAAAAGAGCTTTGTTTTCAGCGTCTCGGCATATAGCTTCCAATGACCTTTCAGCAAACGAATACACATGATTGAATCGTTTACTCTCTGGGGCATGAAAACTCCGCCACTTATATCCACAGGTGTAAATACCAAGCACCGCCAGAGTCTTGATAACTCTGCTTTTGGGCATTTTCTTTCCGTCAAATATTCCATCACTTTCTTCAGAAGCACTGGCAGCGCTAAGATCGGTAAGAGACCGCCTAGGGCCTGTCAGAACTGGGGGTAGACCGCCGATTGGACCAATGCTTGGAGGCGAGGATAAAGGCGAGTATTTGGGTTGTGCTGGCGGCGGCGGCGGCGGTGCCTGCACAACGGGAGGAGACTGGCTAAATGGAGAGCTTAAGCTGCGCTTACGAGTGTTTCCTTTCTTCGAACTGGCATTCGCTTGCTTCGTCGTACACTCATCGGACATTTTCACTTTGATAAGAATTCGGCCTTTAAGCGCTTCGGGACAAGGGAGAATCGGCCAGTCTTCTAGAAGTGGCTGATCGAGCAACTTATTACCAAACACGGTCGTCATGATATTGACCATGATAACTTGTTGTTCCGGGCTACAATGAACTTCAAGCGATAAGATCAAAGGATAATCCGAGGACAAGAAGGCATAACGATCAATGACCAAAATGCAATCGGAAAATGAGACACTGGTTGTCATCGTCCGGCCATGAGAAACAATCGGACGACCATCAGCTCCATCCCAACAATCAATTTCGACACAACGACAGCCTTTTTGGAGTGCCGAAATATACGCTTCTGTGCTTGACGCACCAGCAACCTGTCGCCCCAAAAGATACGTGTTGTGCGAGCTCGAAATGAAGTAATCGTTCAAGGGTGATTCCAACTTAGTGGGAGGCACTTCTTCTGGGTAGAGGCTGTTCGCCGTGGACAATAGGAAGGAGGAAAACGCGTCCAGATTCATGCGAGCAGCCGCGTCAAGACGGGATTCGGGGAGACTCTGCGAACGGAGCTTGGATCCACGAACAAATCTCTCGAAAACTGATGACCAATACTCTTTATTATCGTCGACGTCTTCTCCCTGAGTCTCGCGGAGAAAAGCGTAAAACTCCTCCAAGGTGAGGCCTTCCGTGTTGTCGGACTTGACAGATTCAAATATAGTTCTCACATCTTTGGGATCTTTCAAATGTTGAACGAAGTTTTGGAATTGGTCAAAATCAATTCTACCTGTTCCTGCAACATCAACCTTCGCAAACTGGGCCCGAAGAACATCTTTCGAGCAATTAATATGCAAGCTATGGCAGAGGTTCTCGACAGCTGCAAGATCAAGGTACTCTTCTTCTTGTGTTTTTGGACCACCAGGACACCGTCTTCCAATTTCACGTTGCCAGTGCGCTTTCAATATCGTTTCGCTCTGTCCAGAGCCTGCCAAGCCGACCATAAGACCAATTCTGTACCTGGATATCTGTTCCAAAGTATTGGTCCAAAGTTGTAAAATGGTTTTATTTGGGGCGATCAGATGCATCATTTTCAACGGCCTATTCTTGGACCCTTCCGAATTGGCGAAAATAATTGTGAACCAAAGGTCTTCCAGTTGTGCGGGAACTTGGTGCTCGTCTCGGTAGTTGCGAGCATCTTCCCCTACTCTTATTTCCTTGATATCGTCGATATAGAGCTTTTTCGACGGGTTTGAAACATCCCAGTACACTTTTGCAGCATCAATATCGAGAAAAAAAGTTTTGTACTTTCCCCCCTTTTTTGATACTTTTGTGAGAAGTGAACCGCATCGCAAAACAGGATCAATTTTTGGTGCTACTCCCGCGGTCACCATGCGAGATTCGCTATACAACGCACCACCTCCAGGGCCACACCAAGCTCTGCGAGCAAGTTTGACTTCATCCTCTTCAAGGCTCGAATCCAGAGCGCTGTCTCTAGAGAGAGATGTCTTGCTGTCACTTCTTCGGCGCATGATAACGGGGCCGGAGCTATGGTCTCGTTTGTCAGAATTTGATGGCCTCCGGCGACTGAGTTTATTAGCAGCTCCTCGAGACAATCTTCGCATCAGCCCCGGGGCTTTGTTAAAAGTGATATTTCCGACGGCGCTATCTGTGAAGGGGGGCTGGGTAGTGATGCTCATCAATGACTCGGGGAGCTCTAGTGGAGATGTAAGGGACGGTAGGTCGATGGAATATTTTCGAAAGGCGACTTGTGATGCGTCCGCCGACATGTGCAATGGCGTACTGACAGCACTTAAGCTTGGAAGGGGGCTCCGGGAAGCCATACAAGCGTTGGGAGTATCAAGTGACCAGCCAGGGGGCGCAGAGGAGCTCAAGGGCGCTAGCAAAGCGTCCTGTGAGGAACTAAATTCAGGGAATTTGGACAAGGAGTTAGAGTCGGATCGAGGACGACCGCTCTTCGCGTTTAAAGATGGAGACGCCATTTGCTGTGCGGGTGGCTGCCTTTTCAACCCACCCAACGCACACAAGGATCGTGGAACTACTAAGAGTGTAATGCTTCGACGTGAGATTCGAATGATTCCGAAAAGGGGACTAGACCCGTAGATTGGCGAACAGGGTGTGTTGGAGAGTTATTCGATCGACGAAGCAACAATAAAACGACTGAAAGAGACGGAGTGTCGTGGTGGAAGCTTTAGGAAGCATTGTCAATGTTGGAAGGCATCTTGGCCGGCAATGAGATGTGTATTATACCCTTCCGGAGAGCACGGGAGAATAGATGCGGCGTCGAACGGCGGGTGGCCAACGGGCAGGAGAGGCCCACAGCGCTCGAATTGCAAAAGAATTGCCTCTTGGGTGGCCCAAACTGATGCACTACCCAGCAACACTTTCAAAACTCGACCACCCCCCCACACGGTAGGGCTGTCTTGGACCAAACAGTTGTTTCGGCGATTGTCGAGTCCCAGGGAAGTATGACGAACCAAAGGATTGAGAGAGATCAAGAGGAAAATATGTGCTTGAATAAGCTATAAGGAAGTCAGAAACAACAAGAGAGGAACGGAGTGGGTGCTAGGCACGTACGAGAAAGTACTATTCACATGGGAAACAAGTTTCTGCAGGCACCAGGTTAACACCCCTCGCTGTTATGCCGGCATGGTATGATATTTGCAAACCCGGCAGACAGAAAGAGGCTATAAGAGAGGAAGCTTCAGCGCAGACAGAAAGGAATGCTGTGGTCAGTGGGTGGGAGCACAAGGAGTCGGAGGAGCAATCTTTCTGTGATTTGGGGAAGGCTAGTCAGCACAATGCGCCGCACGCACGGAAGGCTCTAGAGGGCAGCGGAGCACAAGACCAGACAGCCGACAAGAGGAGCATATCCTTGTGCTATGGCCTGGGGCGGCAACCTGAAGCAGGGCAAGGTCTGCACATACCGAAACAGCGTTGTGAGGGAGCGATGCAAGGGAGGGGGGTGGAAGGGTGTGTGGGTAGGTTAACTAACTATTGGGAGAAGACGGTAAAGAAAAAAGAGTTGTGTCAAACAAAGTGGGAGGGAAGAAAGGAGAGTTAAAAGAAGAAAACCAAGAAAGACAAGGAGAGAAGCAGAAGAGAGCAGCAACAGAGCAGAAGAAGGATTGGGCGTGCTGGGCGCAATTCAGCAGATGAGTCGACGACGGGCCTTGCTGTCGTGATAATTTGCATCCCCAAGCAGCTGGTAACTTACGCCGTACGCCCTGCGTACTAGCGCCGTACTGCGGGCAGGGGGTGTGGGCGCTGGTACGGTTTTGGTATTACCGTACGCTGCGCCGTACAGACGCACAATACGGAGTACCGACCACCCACGCCGCGCCGCACGCCGGTGCTTTTTGCAACCGCGCCGGTCAGTCAGTCTGTCGGCCTGCCCGCCGGCCTCTCTCTGGTCCTGCTGCTGCTACTGCTGCTGCTGTACGGCGCCCGTTTGGGACAGGCTGGGGCGGGGGCAGGATGGACAGGATGCCAAATTTAGGGGCTGCTGTGATCCGGGGGGGTTGTTTGCCAGCCACAAGCGGCAGGGATGCGCGGGAGAGAGCCACACAGCGAGGAACCGGGTGAGCGAGTTTCGATGGCACGCCGGGGCGGCCTCATCCTCCTCCTGTGTGGGACGTGGCCAGCCAGCGGGCCACGGGCGTCTTCTCTCAGCCTTGCACCACCGTGGTGGCAGCGTTGCCCGGCGGGGCCATTGGCAGCTGCTGTGAGCTGGCCTAGCGCTGACAGTCGCTCGTTACGTGCCAGATGCGGCTTGAAGGGGGTTGGCCATGCATTAATCCAACCCATTATTGCCTGCTACGGAGCTTGGACGTTGCAGATGATCAGGTTGGGATGTCTGCGAGAGCGGTGAAGACTCATTGGCCTAGGAAGGACCAACTACATCAACTACAGCGTAGTTAACTACTAACTAACTAATCAGAGTGCCGACCCCGTCCAGTCTTGTCAAGATGATGTGCAGCAGGCAGCGCGACGTAGCCAATCGCTCGGGCTCAGCGTCATGACTCCTGACGACTACTGGGGCTCCGGGCGACGGCGCCGACCAAACCCCCAAGCCTTTGGTTCCATGTGACTCGTCAGGGCGTTGGGTCCGGGATGAACTTGTTTCAATAGCAGCCGTTGCTAATTCATGCTTACGCTCTGGGCAAAACGCCTGCCGTGCCGGTTCCCTCCCCCGGCTCCTCTCTCTTACCAGCCTTTCCCCAGTCCGAAGCGGAGTTTGTTTCCTGTCGTGCCACTACTACTTGCATACGTGCAGCTCTGTATGTGCTTTGCGACTGACAGGGAGATGGGCTCTTGAGGTAGGCCGGAGACACGGGGGGATCGCAGCGGGCAGGGCGGCAAGCCAAATCCATGGCAGGCGTTTCCGGCGGGAAGATTCTGTGCAATCCATCGAAGGTCCTAAAAATAACAAGACGACACAAAAAAGAAAGTAAGTCGCGGCGTTCTCATCCTTCTCCGGGGCGGCGCCGCTGGATGTAGTGTGGGGAAAGCCGGCTGCGAGGATTTTTAAGGTAACGAGCCGACGGTATGCATGTATTATTTATTTTCGTTCCCGCAAGCACCCGTTGACTCCTCTTGTTCCTTTTTTCTTTTTCTTCTTTTCTTCTTTCTTTTGCCTTTTTATTAGTTTGCGTTCACAGCAAACGAGGGTCCGAGGGTTCGCAGAGGTGTCGCCGAACACTAAGGACTGCAGTGAGAGCCAAGCGGTGCTGCCCATGCAATAGAGGGCCGCATTAACGTTGCCAGATCACCAGCGCTTATCCGCGAACGGCTGCTTGCGGGCACGCTCCCCTCCCCCCCTCTCCCCCGGATTATCAGGCCATTTCGATATCTGCCGACGGCGCAGCAGCAGTAGCAGCAGCAGTCTGTGTGGGCAGATAACTATGCATCGGCGACGGTCAGTTCGTTTTTTTTTTTTCTTTCCCCCTCCCGTGTCAGGACGCCTTGCGTTCGTTGCATGCATCGCGGTCAAGCGCTCAGGACCCGGGGGGTGGTGGTGGGTGGCAGTGAGACATGCAGGCAATGCCGGGCCCCTCCTGGCAGCGGGGAAGCGAGAAGGCCAGAAGTGGGCATTGGGTGTGTGAGAGAGTATGCAGGAGAGGATGGGTGGTGGGTGTTGGTGCTTGGGGAACTTCTGGCGAGCGTGGTGACGGGCCGTGGCAGCGGCGGCGGGTGAGCCACAGCGCGGCGCGGCGCGGGGGGAGGGGGGGTTACGCAGGGAGGACCGCGGCAGCCCCTCCGCACGCCGGCGGTCTTACGTGGGAGCGACGTCGACGGGCAGCAGCAGCAGCAGCAGCAGCAGCACCACCACCACCACCACGCCAGGCTGTGCGGGGAGGGCGGAACGTAACTATATGCGCGGAGTCTGCAGAGCTCACGGGCGTTCCGGGCCAACCGCTGCGCGCTCAGGCGCTGCACACTGTCGCAGCGGGCGGTGGGATTGGGCGACGCGGGCGCTGGAGCAGCCCACACGCCCGCCTCGCCTTGCTGAGGCACCGCTGGCCTCGCCCTGGCTGTTCGCCGTCGCCTGCCCGCCGCAGCTCCCATGAAGGAGGGAGATAAAGTGATGTACTCCGCACTACTGGAAGGGATGTACCGCGCCATACTGCGCTGGCGGGCGAGGGACTTGCGGGCGTGGGCCAATAACGGCGCGGCGCGCGGCGGTCTCCTGCGCTGTTGCCCAAAGAGGGTGTTTGAATACGTTTCACGCGTACCGTACCGTACCGTCCCATCCGGACGTGACGGTACGGGGTGGGGGGGGGGGGGGGTCTCTCTCGCAAAGCCTCGTTACGCCGGCTGTGACGCGGCCAATACCGCCGGCCAGTACAGAGTACGCACCAAGCTCCGTAGGGCCCTCGATGATGTCACCGCGCTAGCCCGCATGCGGCGGCGCCGCGACACAGCTAACTAGTCCGGCTGTTCAGTTCGTGTCGCGCGCGCGGCCGTCGGCGTTGCGCTGCAGCAGCAACACGCGCCCCGAGCGTGAGAGCGGCCGTCTTCTTCTTCTTCTTCTTCTTCTTCTTCTTCAAGTTTGTGGCGGTCCGTCGGAAGAACCCGCCGCATGCGATATTATTTTTGGCGTTCGACAAGAAGCCGCTAAGTCGCGAGCTAAACCCGCTGAGCCGTGGAATGGCATCCGGCACGGAGTGGAGCTCGCAATACATACCACGCTGAGCTTTGCGGACGACGAGCTCCCGTCTCGACGCTCTCAATCTGGCTGTTGTACGGAGTACAGTCAATAATAATAATAATAATATCAGGATTATGATTCATTCTTGGGATCACTGACGAAAGCGCAGAGACAAATGACCGCTGCGTTCCCCGGTTAAGCTTTGCCAGCGTGGTTCTCCCAGCATATCACAATCATAATGATGACGATGACGATTGGCGGCGTTGGATAGTTACTAGTTATGCGAGAATGCCGTCTGCCTGTGCGCTGCCAGTCCCGACGGCCAAAGTTTCACGCCCTCGCTCTCTCTTTGGCTGTGACAGTCGTCGATCGCAATCAGGCGCGCGCGGGTTCGCAGATGATCTCTACCTCTATCCACCTCTCTCTCGATGCGCTTCTTTTTCATTTGTTTTTTTCCGGTCGGCTCGATTAACTAACTACGACCATAGTTACATCCTCCCTACGACCACGACGAGTAGCATAAGGGGAGAGGGGGGCCGCGTACAAGGATGGGTCCGTCTCGTGGAGCTGCTCGGGAACAAACCACAAACGTGAAACCGCAGAGGAACGGGTTTCAGCCACCCACGTTCCCCATTAATCATTATTTATTCAAATTTCCCCATTCTCCGGGGCACCAGCCCTATCGCTGCCCATTGGCGGGCTGTCGGCGATTAGGTTCAGCTGTTCCACTTGGCGTCGTCCGCCGTTTTTTTTTTTTTTTTTTTTCTTCGGCCCTTGCCTTCGCCTCCTCCCAAAGGATCGGTTTTGGACGTAAAACTTGTGTCGGCTGGTTTGATTGGAATTCACCGTCGTTCGAGAAGCCCGTTGCAGGGAATCCGGGGATCCCTGACACCCTGCTCTCTGTCCTGTTCTGTCCTGTCCTGTCCTGTTTTTGTTCTGGTTATGTATGCGTGTATCTTTGCGGCTGTAACAATAATGGCCGAGTTTCCTCCTTCTCCCCAGCCAGCGCCCATCGCGCGCCCTGGAGGCTGATAGATGGGCCTGCCCGCTTCCGATTGCCCGCCGCCCCCTTGACCGGCCGGTGCCTGGCAGACGCGCTGCCGGGGTGAGGGCCGAACCTGTCGCCGGGCTGGATTGAAATCGCAAAAGACAGCTCCTGGCGACGTTTTCTGGAGCCAACCACACGCGCCCCCGATGGACGACGGCGACAGGGCAGCAAGGCGCCCAGCCAATCAGCCAGACTGCCGGGCTGCCGGATTGCCGTACTGTTTGTTTGTTTGGGCTCTGTGCGAGCTTCGCTTATGCTGTCTGGATATCAAGTTTTGTTTTCATGTCGAGCGACGCACGGCGTACTCCGGCCAGACAGCATGTAACTAACTAACCAGGTATCCAACTGCCTTTCTGAATGCATGATAGTCAGTCAGCCTTACATAGTCCACTTACCCTTTTGGCGGTGCGCAAGTGGCCGTGCGTGGGCGGCAGTCGGGGGCATCGTACAGCCACCCACGCCCGATGATAGCGCCGTGCGGTGTCAAGTCAGTCTGCATGTAACTAGACGTGATCCTGTCATGACGAGGCCCTGTGGGTAATGCATCGCCCGCATGGCATCCTGTCACGGCCATACCGCCCTCGCTCGCTCGCTCGCGCGAAGACGACGACGACGACGCCTCAGGTCGCCCCGCCCGACTGCGTAAGTTAGTTTCGTTATGTCGCTACTCTTGCAGTTTGACGGGCGCCGTCGTTCGTCGTCGTCGGCCCTGCGCCACGCTCCAATCCTAGCCAGGCAAAAAAAAAAAGAAGGAAAAGGAAAAGGAAAAGGAAAACGAGCCGAGACAAGACGCGCAGAGCCATACTGGCTGTTCCACGACGTCGGCGCCCGTTTTCTGGAAGGACAATAATGACGGCGTCGTTGTGCCGCTTGGGCTCTGACCGACATTTCGCCGTATCATCACGTCTGTTGCGCACACCGACTGCGAGCAATCCAGCGGTGTCTCGACCTGCAGGCCCATACGAAGCTGCTGCAGTGCATCCCGCCACCGCGCGCGCGCCCGTAAGGTACAGACATACTCCGTACATACATACATACGCCTGTCCGAGCGTTGAAGCAAGCAATCACCCTCTCACGACCAAGGCCAATGGCCGCAGTGCCCGCCCGATCACCAGGTGGTCAGTCTGCCGGGAAGCAGGCGTCGGCGAGGATGGCCTGATGCTAAGCCCACACTGCGTTGCCAGCGCGCTCGCCGACAAGCCCGCGATGCATCGTTACAACCAATTAGTTACTTAGTTAACTACCCCGGTGGTGCTGATGATGCGCTCTGCCCGCCCCTCTTCCTCCTCCTCCTCCTCCTCCTCCTCTGTCCGCCGTGACGGGTCCAGCAGCCGCGGGACCAAAGCAAAGACGAAGAGCCAGCAGCAGCCAGAAGGCCTGTTGGAAGATCCGCGGACGGGATGTCTGGATGTCGGTTGCTCTGCCCGATCGGTCGGGGGCCTCCCCCAAGCCTGCGGTGGAGAACAGGCGCGTGCGTGTGTTGGTATTGCGTGACGTCGTGCTTGTCCGCCGGCTTGACTGGCCATGGATATGACCAGTCGTCTTGCTACCAAGGCCGCCTCAGGCGGGCGCATCTAGGCGTACGTGCTCGACATGGGCTCGCTCGCTCACTCGCTACTCACTCGCGGAGGAGGGAGCCCGACTGGTTGGCCATGTATGTTGTATTGGTTGACTGCCACCCTGGGGCACGGGAGCCGCCCTCGACGACCAGTCCGACCATGGGACGGTGAGGGGGTGCAGCCGAAGAACGAGAGAGAGAGAGAGAGAGAAGAGAAAGAAGAAAAGTGAGCTGCTTCGTTTTTCCTGGACTGTTGTGGATTGCATGCATGATTTGCATCGCACAAGAACATGCGTCCGCCCGCATACGTGCATTGCATCCCACAACGCATGCTGCTCTGCCTTTTTCCCTTTTTCTCTTGCTTCCCGCGCTGCCCACATCCGAGATGGTTCTTCTCTTCTTCTTCTTCTTCTTCCGCGGGTCGCACAGAATCGCTGCTTGGTCCAATGCCCGTCTGCGGACTGTTATCTGGTGATGTTGCACGGCCGCTCTCCCCGGACGTTAGATCAGAACAACTCCTTTTGGCGGCACACAGCGCTGCCCATCCCGCCGTCTGAGACGTCATTTGTAGGGCTCTTCGCGCGGTGCACAGGCACGTTCTTGTGCCCGGCCTTGCCTGCTTCCGGGCGTGGACAATGGTGCTGTGGCCGCTTTCGCAATGGAGGGGGTGATGCGCCGGCACCGCATGACGGGCGCCCAGCTTGCTTGTATTGCTTATCTATCTACAGGCATACATGGGGGTTACGGCTTTGTTTGCTTACAAGGGAAAATGCTCGAGGTTTTCTGCCGTGGGGAATCCCAGTTGCCTCTGGGCGGGCCAGCAGCACACAGCGCACCAAAACAAAGGAGAGGATTAACTCTCCTATAGCAACTGGAGCCCGGAATGACGCAGCTGGATGACTGCTTGCTGCTCTTCGAGGGCGTTCCGGTCCAATTCCTGGCTGGAAAATGAAAAGTACGTAGCATCCTGGTGGTTCTCCTGCCAGTCTGCCGCTGAGAAGCCGCTTGCAGCGGATGTGAACCTTTTTTTTTTGTTCTCCCCCGCAAATATAGGAGAGAAAACAAGCATCATCTCTGGAGGCATTCGCTGCTGCCCGTCATTCTCGCGAATCATGACGTGCACTGCAGGACCTATCCTGGTCACTGGCGAAGCCGTGACAGATGGCCCGACCAGCACCGCAGCCAGGGGGGTCCAGCCCAGCATAAAATAAGACCTGTTTGCTCAGCACCGTCTACAGGGCATGGGGCGGGCGCTATTGACGACGCTCTGGCCGACCCCCTGCGCTCAACCGTGATGATCGATGTCCGAGAGCCCACATGTTCGCTGCGAAACCGCATGATGGATACGACTATAAAATGGGGGTTTCGCCATGCCGCTACCCTAAAGCCCCGTCCCAATTTTCAGCCTCTCCCGCTAAGCGAGGCGGCACGTTCAGATATCGCCCGGCGTCGACGGCCTTCTCTTTCATCATCGAGCATGGTGCGTTACACTATTCCCCCCTCCGCCCAAGGGGCCTGGTTGGGATCCCAACGCCTGTTACATGAAACTGGTTTTGATCTCACCCCCGCTCTCCAGAGATTTTCAAGGGAGAATTCTATCGCAATGAGCTGTGCGCCGATCGGCGATTATCTGATCTGCCCAAGATGGCAAGTAGTGCATTCCATACATCCAGACATACTTACCGACATGCATCGGAGAATATCCCGGCTGATAAGCTGCATTTCCAGAAAGGCCGGCCGAACGGAAGGTATCGAGGATACATGACACCAGTCAGCATCGAAATCCACGTCCAGCAGCAACATGCATTGCCTGTTTCATGACTTTGCAGGCTGGCCGGTGACCATCCCAGATAAAGAGCTGTTTGATACCGGGGTGACGAGCCGTGCTGCCTACGTTGTATGTATCGAGTATGTATGTACAAAATATGACTCTTACGAAACACTGGGAATATACAGACGGCAATTAAATGATCTACCCTCCATCGTCTTCAAGTGTCGGAGGTTAATTTGACCAAAAAAAGGCTCAAAAAGCTCTGGAGTCAGCAACATCGTATTTCACACACATCCTTCAAGCGCACGGTCGGTCCTGAGTCATGCTAGCGACTCGGGCCAATCCACTCCGGACGCACGGGGCCTTTTTTAATCTACAGCTAGCGAGTAATGGAGCATCGGCGATGCATCATTTTCTCGCCCGCTGCTTAGAATATCCGGATATTTTAAAACATCCTCCCTGTTTTTTCTCTTCAAACATTTGTTGCAAACCCCCTATTCACATGTTGGCCAAGAAGGACAATCAACCCAAGAGGCACCGGGGTTTCAACAGCTGCAGAGCAACAACTAATACACAGCTGACTAGCTAACCGTCCCTCATGCATCATGCACCTAAAGGTTCTGGAAACTTTAGTACGGAGTACAGAAAACATGTAGGCTTCTAGCTGGTCATAATAGCTTTGATCACCAATAATGCCCTCGATAAATGAAAGCTTACCTAACTAAATAACTTGACTACGCCACAGAAACTAACTAGTTAGAATAAGTCTAAGCTCAAATACAAAAAAGATGGACATGCATACGAAGTACCCGCTAAAAAGAAACCAAAAAACCAAAAAAAAAAACCTCGAATCATCAGTTTCACCTCCCAAGTGAAATTTTCTACATATGACAAGAGATAACACAGAAAATCGGAATGTACGGAGTATAGCGATAGCCAAGTGATCTGTGAACAGCGGACGAAAACTTGTTGTGATACATCGTCTTTTACTCTGCCTATGAGGCAACTATAGGGGCTGTCTCGAAATGAGCTCTATTGTAAGGAAGTAGCGAGAAACGGCGTGAAAAGAAACATGAGCCTAGTACGGAGTACAGACTCGAAAAGTCCGCCGAAAATCGTCATTAGAGACGCTGCATTTAAGACTGCAACGTCAGGGATCGAAAGTGCCTTGCTTGCATTTCGATATGGAGGCAGGAGAATCATAAAATTTAGATATGCCTGTTTCCTGCCGCGATATCTAACTAACCCAGGGGGAACACCATCAGGCCTTATCGTATTATCAGGGGTTTTAAGCATGAACGGGGACGGGCGGGATCAGAGCCGGTGCCGTTGAGATCGTAATATGGAGGGTCCATCGGCAAGGGCTGCTTCTGCCGAAAAACGGACTCTATACGAGCCGCAGTAATCATAATTCTTATCCCTGCGCATCCAGATAGTGGATCTGCTATGGCTGTGAAAAGGCAGCAGCAGCTTCACTGGTATCCACGGAGTTTTATGCATGGTGTACGGAGTACAGAATTCTTCGTCGAGACTCACATTTTCCAAAAATACCTGGTTCTGGAGCATCGGAAATGGTATTTTAAATTACCCGTGTACTTCGTATAGTTCATAGTTTCTTTGACATGGACTATCAGTTGGTTTTTCACTCAGGAGGGAGCATTTCGCACTCGAACCAGTCCTTCTGTTCCCAGGTCTTGCATGGGGGCTAAGGGGTGAAGGCCAAAGTAAGAGCCTCAAAGCTAGTAGGCACGGGCCCCAGATAGATTTGTCGCATTAGTCGTTCATAGCTCGCTTCTTGAGTGAAAGTCTTTGGTGCCTTTTTCACCCGTGGTTAGTTCAGAATAGTCGAAGGCACTCCAACCAGAAAGACACCGTCTAACAGGCACAATGAAAAACTGACTCTGATTTGCTAAGGTCCGCCAAACCTACGAATTGGGTTCCCAAGTGCTGTAACAAGCAACAGGGCACAATCCAAGGCCATCGGAGCAGGCTTCAGAATAAAAAGAAGAGCCCTAGACAGATTTGCGCCTGGGTATACCCTAAAAGTCATACATCCTGAAGTTCCTACTTGCTACTTGCAGTCCTTACTTTCTTGAAACAGGCAAACTCTCCGCGTGTTCGTTCTCTCAAGCGTTTGAGCACACCCCGCATCTCCCCGAGCTCGGCTTGAAGTTTTGCTCTAGCTTCATTATTTGTTCTTCGATCTAGCTCAAGATATATTTGGCTTTGAACCAGGCCTGCGGCATCAGTGGCGTATTGAG
Organism: Ophidiomyces ophidiicola; assembly: GCF_022830035.1. Lineage (NCBI taxonomy): Eukaryota > Fungi > Ascomycota > Eurotiomycetes > Onygenales > Onygenaceae > Ophidiomyces > Ophidiomyces ophidiicola. Next base: position 269,109 of record NW_026054656.1, read on the forward strand.
ACATGGTTTGCGCAATAAACTCCGTATCAAGAGTGGCTTGCATCAGAGCGGGAAGGGAGTATTTAGGACGCGACATGAAGCCTTCAAGGAGCGATTTGGATATTTGGGTAAGGAGCTCCGCCAGGATTGTGTGTGTTAGCGTGTGTGTAGGAGACGAAGGGGACATTGGGGACGATGTGGCGGTTGTATGCCCAGGTAAAGTGGTGGAAACCTCTGTGTGCACCATTACAAGGGTGAGCATGGTGGTGTAGACATATGGTCGAAGTTGATCTGGCCGACTTGTTGATGGAACCCAGTCTGGGGACGAAATTCCGTTAATAATCGTCGAGTGTAATGAGTCGACTACGCTGCGAGTGTATGATTGGAATAAACGGTTGTCAATTTGTCCAAGCACGTCCTGAATGGTTTTCGATTCCTCAGTCAGCTTGACGGCAAAAGCACTTTCAAAGCTTGTAACTAGCTGGGGAACATAATCGGTGCGAAGAGCCCGGAGGTTCGAGAGTGTCAAAAGCATGCGCACATTCTATAAATTACGTTAAAAAAACTCGAAAGACTAGATGTCAAGGATAGAGAGCATACCCTGTTCTTGGAATCTATTCCACCGTAGACAAATACCGATGCTGGCATATCAGGGCTGCCTCCTGAAGTTGAGGGCCCGACTAGGACCCATTCGTCATCCCCCTCGACAACCACGGGCCGTTCAGCATTCTCAACAAGCCCACTCAATGCCTTGTACACGCTCGTCACGAACTGCGAACGAACCATCTGTAGAAGTTTGGCTGGGGGGGGAGAAACAACATCCATAGAGCCGGGCTTTGTCATTGCCTCCGAAATATAGAGTATCTTTTGCATTCCAGAAAGAACGGCGCTTTCAAATGATGTGAAATGTCCAGGCATCTTAGTTAACGCCCTCCGCTCCGGGTCTCTCGTCCAGTCCTCAAGATATTTGCAATGCTCAGCGTCACTGTTCCAGGCTGCACACGTAGCCCGCACGCACCGTTCTCTAGCACAGCTGACAAGCAGTTTCAGTTGATCATGCGTAGTACTTCCTCCCGATATTGGGCTCAAGTCAGCCATCTCACTTGCCGCAGTTCCAATGAGAACCAAAAAGTGACTTAGATAATGGGTTCCACTAAGTGAATTTGCATATGGCGGCCAGAATGCGAATTCTTCCCATGCTTCTCCCATTTTTGATACAGGTGGTGGGATATCATTTGGGTCGAGAACGAACCTAGGTCTGGTAGGCGTTAAGCCTCCCATAGGGGTTGTTGGCGAGGGAATGGATAGACTTGATAAGTCTTTTGGTGGTGGCTCAGCAAAAAGTACTATAATATGAGCCCGGATACGATTTACAAGCTCAACTATGCCCTTATTTAGGTCATTGACGCTTTCTGCCGATAGACGATGATGTTTTCGACTCTCTCCTTCAAAACCTGCGGGAAGAAGCTTTTGCTTGCTTCCATTAATAAATGACTGTGCAGTGTCCCAGAACTCGATTGTATCGCCAAGGAGGCCGCCTTGTATTGAGGCCAGTTTTTTAAGAAAGGTATGCACACATTCCCAGAATTCTAGTACTGACTCGCTATCAAGCGGCTCAGAATGATTCACTGCTGCTTCTCGAGTTGGAAGACGTAAATACGGCGCAGCATTCTGGGGACTTGGCTTCTCTTTGCAAGCCAGGCGACGGCGTAATATCTCAATTTCAGCTTTGCTACGTTCGCAAAAGGTGGTTATTCTTGTCTTTAAAAAGTCATACCGACTTAGGAGCCAAACCCAAACAGGGTTGTCGTCGACTCCGAGTTCCAGAAGAGTCGCTATGAAGTCCATATACTCCTCATCATCCCCAGTAGCAGAAAGTGCCGATGCTGTTGATTGAGTGTTACTCAGACGGCGCCACAAGTCACGTTTAAATGATTGTATTTGTCTCTCAACATCCATCCACATTCTACCAGTGACAAGAATGGTGTGGACCTGATCATCAGTCAAGGGTTTCTGGCTCGACATGGTGCGGTCTACGAGAAGCCTCGCATCATTCGCGTATCTTCGAGCAATTGTGTATTTCTCAACAATGGTGTCGTAGTCGCGCTGCTTAATGCAACGTTGTAGGCTAGTGCCAATTTCGTAGATTCCCCACTGCTTTTCAACAGCATCTAGAACCAACTTCAAATCTTCCTCACGCTGCCTGCCATTAAGCGCCTCTCCCCACAATTCTTCTGCAACATCCACGGCCTCGGATAACGGCTCGTGTATCTCTTTAAATCCATATTCATTGTCTTCCGTTATGGCATTAGGACGGCTTGTTCCAAGATCGGTGCCAATGCGTCTTTGAGAAAGAGAACGTTGTGGTGTAGCTTCCCTATCAGCATTATGATCGCCCATTTCTTCGTATACATTATCAATAGCAGCTTTGACTCGCACAAACTTCTCGAAGTTCGATTCCACCAATGCTTTCAGCGACGCTGACTCTCGGTCGATTGAATCCGTAAGGAAATTCAATCCCTGCAGTAAGGATTGTGCAGAAGCCGAGCGCTGTGTTTGAGTGAGGAATAGTGACGGAGAAAAAGAAGTCGAGGATAAGAATAATCGGCCTAGACGGGGGTCTTGTTCGACTGCTAGGCCTTGTTGCCGCAGTAGCTCCCCTGTGCTTTGAGCACTTCCAAGGGGATCTGGCTCGTCACGATAATTCGAGGCCTCTGACCTACCAAACACTGGCCTTTTGCTTTTCCCAAACCCTCTATAATTATCCTGAGAGGCCTCGTCTCCAGACCCATCACTCACATCCAAATGAATAGGCCACTCTTCTGGGTAGGCGCTAGGCAAATTGTAGTGACGGGCAACGTCTTTCGAGGCTTCCATTGCTGGAAAGTTTCACAACGCAATCAGGTCAAGCACCGGGCCATCGCTCTGGAAAGTTGGCCGCTATTGACGCGGGCACTTGTGATGTTGTGCTAGCTATCAAACAAGGCAAACAGCACTGATTCCGCCGAAAGCCAATGGATTACATAATCTCCTTCTTGTCCTCAATCGTAGCTTTTTCTCCAATTTACCCGCCGCTTCGAGGAGGCTACTAAATTCCCGCAATATTATTGCGTACTGCTTGGATTCATATACCTTTTTGTATAGAGGGGGCCGGCAAAATGTTTTCGGGCCGTTATCTCACATCTTCTCTGCGCCAATGCTCACGACGAGCCGCATTTTTTCCTGGAGTGAGCCCAAGTCCTATCCGAAGCTACTTACGGCCTCTAACACAACATCTCAGAACTCACAGATTCGATGTTATGCTGTCCCCGCAGCTGATAAGATTGCCAAGTTCCCCGGCACAAAAGGATCCGATGTATGTGTCCCTCTACGAAACATTGAATTAAATTTCCTCTTTCTTCATGGCTATATGCGGAAGGCGTCGGCGAACGGAGAATTAAGTACAATCTAGGGTAAATACACCGTGACTTTGATTGAAGGAGATGGAATTGGACCGGAGATATCACAATCTGTGAAAGATATCTTCAGCGCTGCGAATGTGAGAGCCCCGTCTATCGAAGCATTCCCAGTACTCACACCCAATAGGTTCCTATTAAGTGGGAGCCCGTCGATGTCACTCCAATTTTGAAAAATGGCAAAACCACTATCCCAGATGAGGCTATTAATAGCGTTAAAAAGAACTATGTTGCCTTGAAAGGACCTCTTGCTGTACGCATCCTTATCCACTTGCTCAAATGCCCGACTCATACTCTCACTAGACACCTATCGGCAAAGGCCATGTCTCTTTGAACCTGACGCTACGAAGAACATTCAACCTTTTCGCGAACGTGCGCCCTTGCCGCTCTATTGCTGGCTTCAAAACTCCGTACGATAATGTGAACACTGTCCTCATCCGTGAGAATACCGAAGGTGAATACTCTGGCATTGAGCACGTTGTTGTGGATGGCGTTGTTCAAAGTATTAAGCTCATTACGAGGGAGGCATCTGAGCGTGTCCTTCGATTTGCTTTTCAATATGCCCAAGAAGTAGGCAAGCCAAAAGTTCGGGCCGTTCACAAGGCTACCATTATGAAAATGTCAGACGGCCTCTTCCTACGGACCGCAAAAGAAATATCAAAGGAGTTTCCAGACATCGAGTTCGATGCCGAACTTCTCGATAACACCTGTTTAAAAATGGTGACGGACCCACTCCCTTACAATGACAAGGTTCTTGTGATGCCCAACCTTTATGGAGATATTTTGTCAGATATGTGTGCAGGTCTTATCGGTGGTCTTGGACTAACACCTTCGGGCAATATTGGAAATGAGTGTTCTATTTTTGAGGCTGTCCACGGATCTGCGCCTGATATCGCTGGCAAGGCATTGGCAAATCCCACTGCTCTGTTACTTAGCAGCATGATGATGCTTCGACATATGGGTCTCAACGAACATGCGAATAAGATAGAAAATGCTATTTTCGCGACCTTGGCAGAAGGAAAGGTAGAGTGCAATGATGCTACACTGGAATTTTGCTTCCTATGCTAACCTGTCTGTGGTAGATGCTTACCGGTGACCTGGGCGGCAAAGCCAAAACCCATGAGTATGCTAATGCAATTATCAAACAATTTTAGATGTTCTTTGCACTGCGCATTTACACCAGACTCCATACTCCAATATCATCCGTCGATTTGCTTTGTGGTTCATTGAAAACAAAAAGATAGACGGTGGCTTTTTTTAACGAAGACTTTCCTGGTTGGCTTTGACCTTCCACACGCCATAATTTATTTGCTGGCGCGATTTGGATTGCACTATTTCGTGTTCAATGTACGATTGTATATAAATAAACTATACGAATTTCTGTGATGTCACATACGACGTGCACGAACGCTTTGCGAGAAAGACTCTTGACTGCGTAGTAATCGTTTCAATATGCGGGACCAAATTCGTTTCGCCAAACGCATTTTGGTAGCGCATGCGGACATTTTATCATTTTCTTCGTCCCCGTCTTGTAGGTGGTCGTCCACGTTTTGCCTTGCCACGGGTAGTTTGTGTTCGAGTCGACTTTGCAACAGGCGAATCGATAGCGACGGAGGGATCACGCTGGCCTGTATCACCTCCGTCGTTATTGTCAATATCACCAGCCATAGTCTCGTCGTTGGTACTCGTTTTATCAATCGTTTCTATTTCGGTTTGTAGTTTTGATGATCGTGTACCGATGGGCCGACCACGACCACGGCCTCTACGTCTGCCACCGCGCGATGGAGCAGGTGATGGTCGTGGTTCTGTAAGGATGAATTCTAGTTTTTAGAAGGCGAAATAAAAGGTAATGAAGCATTGCGATAAAAAAGAAGACGCACCATCAGGGCTGACAATAGTACTTCCTCTTCGAGACGGTGCAGGAAGGCTAGGAGGCGACGGGGAGCCATCCGGTGCCAACCGCCTTTCAAACATCATATCACCATATTCCTCGGCTTCGAGGGAGAATGGGCAGTATGGGTCGCCCTGTGTATCATTTTCTTCAGACCCGTCCGTTGCAAATGGGTCTTCCTAAATCGCAACACACTCAGTAGCTTGCTAATTGGGAGAAGAGGTTCGCAATTTGCACCCACTCTTTCATCAAGCGCAGGGAGATTGTACAAAGCTCCCAATTTCTTCCATATCCCTGGTATTCGAGTGTGGTCATCCGTCGCATATCCTTGGCTCTTCATGTGTTCGGAAATAGCTAGCATACGGAAGTGCTTATGCATTCCTGATAATAATGAGAAGTCAAATACATAAAAATGGCAGCATTCTCTTTATAGACGAACCTACTGGCTTCCATCGAATTATTCCTTTTAGCAAAGACGTTTCCTGATCGTCAGTCCATGGATCAGTAACAATCAAGTCGAGGTCTGTTTCCGCTGCCTTCGAGGCTGTCGGGGTTATCTCCGATTGAGATGTTATGGAGGGGGCTTGGGATGAGAGCTTTGCCTTCTTCCTTGGAGGCATGGTGCTTGATGGTATTCAGGGTGCGGATTAATCCTGAGCTTGATGTCTAGGTATTTCGTCAGCGAACATCTGGGTCCCCACAAATGGGTCTGTGCATAAGCTAATCTTTATGCGGACTAGTCCCAGAAACGCGACTTAGCCTTCAACGCGGCTTGATTGTACAGAGTACCATGCATCAGATGGTGCCGATGTCAAAGAAGCTTGCTGTATACGGAGTGGCTGTTTTGGTATCTAGAATGGCAACAGTTGAGTTTTGTGCTGTAACTGGCCCTGCGTTTGCCGATTTGCTCACTAGGAACGAGGCGGAGGCATGGATGTTCGGCAAACAGACGACCCCTTTACAGTCGAAATCCCCAGGGAGTCGGCGTTCTTCAAAATCCAGCCCTTGAAGCCACTGGAACAATTCTCTTGGAACGATAATTTTCCAGGTAACGTTATAATTAACCATTGACCTTTGCACCATGCTAATAATCATATCTCCGACTCAGACCTAGCTCATGGCGTTTTTAGAGAACAGTCCCGCATTTTTATCCAAGATGAAACCAACATATTTCCCTTGAATATTTTTGGTGTAGAATCGCCATATACTTTGGGCTCGACTCCGGATCCGTCTTCACCGACTCGAGCCAACGAGGGCCAAGACGACTGTGTGGACAAGTCGAGTGAGACCGATGACATCTGGGAACTAAATAGGATCTCTAAAGCTGCCACGGACTCTCGGTTTCTCAGGTCTTGGGATACCTTTCCCCACCATAAGCCTCATACACTTTACCCAACCTACCTCAGTGAAGCTGGATCAGCTGGCTTCGATGCCGCCTTGGTCTTCCAGGCTAGCCAAACTGGCCTTGAAGACTCAGGACGAGCAGTTCAGACTGACATCTTCATACTTTCCCTCTTCCAACTAGGCTTGGGGTGGAGCACTGTATTTTTCCAATTTAATGAACAAGCGCGAAAATTCGAGAAGTCAATGAAAGATGTACGAATATCCGGAATAAGCCTGACATCCTTAGATGCATTCATCGAAGAACTTTTAGTCTGTGGGTCTCAAGTGCGTCACATTAGAAAGTTCCTGGCGTCAACACCTGAACGAGCCGGCCTATCCCCCGCTCTGGCTAATTTTTCACACGTTGTTTATGTCCTGCTATATGGTCTTGAAAATCACCTTTTCGAACGGTGGCAATGCGGCCCGTCATTACTTGAAACGCAAATACTTTTTAGGCGCTCACAATGCTTAATCAGATGCCTTACTGATATAATCGAAACCGTGAAAGACTCGGTGGTGGAGAGCGATGTGATTTCGGCCGTTCTCCTGAGATGTGAGCATCTCTCGCATGAATTTCTCTGGTTGACAGATATTTTACACGAAATTCTCGTTGTCACTGCTGGAACTTGGCTTTCTAGGACTGCAAAGTTAATTGGCTTGCCTACACCAGGAGTGACCTGCTCTGATAGAACACATTCCCAAGATTCCCCATTCCACATTGAGAGCGGAGCCGCCTTGATGGAGGCGGGGACTGTTTCTAATTTGACATCTGGAGTTGTTAGCTACGAGCAGACTGAAATTATTTCAGAATGCGCTAAAAGTCTTTGTTTTCTCAGAACCTTCCACCCCGATCATCCACTTGCAAGAAAAATGGGCCTGCAAAGTTCTACTCGTATATCACTAGAATGTGCCTTTACGTGGGACGATATGGATCGGATTCAGGATAAGGCCAATGCCTATGAGGCGAGCCTCCGTGTGGACATATTGAAGTATAGCCATGGGAGGGAATACTCCACTCAAAATTTACCGGACCTAGTCAGACCCCCTCGCAAGGATGAGGCGAAAGACTCAACGATCAATAAGATCTTTCAATTAAGCGATTTAAAGTTTGGGGCTTGTGAATCCAAGCTCGACGGCAAAGACTCGGCCTCTTCCTGCAAGCTGTACCATCTCGTTTCAAATAGTCCGTGCGTTGATGCCAGGAAAGGGTTGGGTGTCGAACTGCCATTAGGGCCGCCTCTTCTATCAGCCCTAGGCCTATCCTTCATACCCATTCTATCCGCACAAACCAGACTTATCAATTTTTCCTGCCTTCATCTGCTTTTCAAAAAACACAAACTCAAAATGCATCTACGACTACTGTGGCGCTTTCAGCTAGTTGGGGATGGTGCGTTTCTATCCAGACTATCCACAACCCTGTTCGACCCTAATATGCAAAGTGGTGAGCGAAAAGCTGGTGTTGCGCGTGGCGGAACGAATACTGGCCTTCGTCTTGGTAACAGAGATACTTGGCCTCCAGCTAGCTCAGAGCTCCGTTTGGTACTAATGGGGATGCTGGCTGAATGCCATGCTGAGTATTTGGGCACTAATTCAGAAAGGTCCGAGACGCTTAAAGTAAATAAAGATTTACCAGGTGGGCTCAGCTTTTCGATTCGCGATCTCTCCGATGACGAGCTCGTCAAATGCAAGGATCCAAATTCTCTCGAGGCACTCGATTTCCTTTGCCTTCAGTATACTACACCCCCTGCACTAAAAGATGCCATCACGCTACGAAGCTTAAGAAAATATGATCGCATATTTAAGCATCTACTAAGGCTAGTACGACTCTTAGCAACAGTACGTAGTCTTATACGAAGCTCTCGAGGCCGCCCCTTAAGAAGCGCAATGCCCCATGAGCAAAAGTTTTCCTACGAGGCATTTCATTTTGTCCAAGCTGTTAGCGAATATTGTTTCCACATTTGCGTTAGCGAAGCCTGGCATAGGTTCGAAAAGACGCTTTCAAAAATTGACAAGTGCATTGATGACGGGGATATTGATGGAACGATTGATCATGCAAAAAGTGTTCACAGACTTAGAGACTACCATGAAGATGTTCTGGAACAGATTCTGTTTGCAATGTTGCTGAGCAAGAAGCATGAACAGGCAAATGCTTCGTTGGAGGGAATTTTCGGCACAATACTCTCCTTCGCACAGCACTTGAAACCAGATAATGACAATGCAAGGCTACTCCGTTCATCTGGCCGGTCAACCCAGGAATTATTTGTCCTATTCAGAAGACAGGTAAAAGGATTTGTTCGATTTTTAAAAAGTATCGGGCGTGTCCAGTCAATCCGAAGAAAAGCAAGATACGACGATTTGGAAACATGGGGAGCTGGTCAGACTGATGCTAGTACGAATAGCATTTTTGATCATTTGTTGCTGAAACTTGATATGACTGAATTCTACTAGCATGGGCATATGAGAACTGAATTTATAATTATAAGAGGGACAGAAATATAAAATTTGCTCTCAGTGGGCTGAATAAAGCAATATTTGGGCTACTCTTTTCTAGGCTAATGGTTCTGTACCATAAAGCATATCGGCCAGCATCACTCAGCCTATGGTCGTAGCTGCGATTCGAACGTACCGCCTATCGATCTGCTGGAAAATGAACAAATTACGACGGAGGATTAAGGAGTATTGAGTTAAATAGCCGGCAGTCGCCCATAATGGTTCTTGACTGTTATTCTGACCTTAGAGCATCGAATTTCAGAGATGTGAGAAGAATATGCAATGCGATGTAAATGTGCTATTAGTTGTCCGTAACTATCCTTTTCACTTTCTCAAGAAGAACTTTGCTCTGGCGACCGAGTCTCTGCTTTCCGAACTGATCAGGCCTCTTTGCTTTTATCATTGCGTGGCGTTCTTTTTCCTTTGCTTCTCGTAATCGTCTCTTAGCCTCAAGTTCCTTTTTTCTGAGCTCAGCGACTCTCATTTCCTTGGTAAAGGGCATGGGCTTAGGCCTACGTTCCCTTCGTCGTGGCCTTTCTCGCAAGGTCCTTTGGTCCTTTTGCAGGACAGCAGATTTGTCTTCTTCGGGTGAGTCTAGCATTGCCTGGCGATCAGGATGCAGTTCTAACGACGCTTCTGGAGCTGGCACTTCGCGCAACATTTTTTGACTCGCCTCAAGCGTAGGTTCGGCATCATATACTGATTTTGTTTGCGGAGTAAGGTTCTCTTGAGCTTTTATTTTCGCATAGGACTTTTTTACTTTTGCTTTATGGATGAGATCCGCTTTGATCTTCTGCACTGTAGATTTGTCAGAGATCGTTAGTCAATGTTGCACATTTTGATGGTAGTCGGCCTACCTTTTCTCCTATATGTCCCGTCAGGCAGGTTTGCGGGGCCAACGGAGAACCCTTTTCTCTTCTTTTGTAGACTCTTCTCCACGTCATCGGCGTCGTCGCGCGGCCTTTTCGGCGCCATCTTGCCAAACTCTGATCTCGGCAGTAAAATGGTTTTCGTGAATCGGATTGCGCGGCTATATTTCGCTCACGCCAGCAAGGATGCGATTGGTGATCAAAACCGTTAGAGATGACGAGGAAGGGTAAAAAGGCGTTTCGGGCGCCGCTAGGGATCCTGGGTTGGTTCGACGTCTCTACGTTGAAAACCGGATGCAACGGACGATGGGCCGATGCGGGCAGTGCCGAGAGATTAAACCACTGGCAGCCCTGGAATGTCGGATGCGACAGCTTCTTTGCGTACTTATGTAGCTTCGGCTGGGGGGATGAAAACCTTCGAGGCTCGCCGTAGCTCGTAATAAGTTAGTAACTAACTACGGAGGAGTGGGCGGGATCATGCTTGTCACTCCACTTGCATCCCCGCCACTGTGCCACTTCACTCTCCACCGGCTCGATGAGCTGCCACGTCTGGTCCTGCTGGAAGTGCCTCTTATCTACGACCAGATGGACTGCTTTATTTCGCCATCATGCCCATTTTCAAAGACCCAGATCGCCAGTCGCCCTATGTCTTCCCGCCCCGGTCCCATGACCAAAGTCATCCCGACGTCTTGCCCTCTCTGGCTGCCCCGGCGAAAGAAATAGACAGCTTCCAGGACCAAATCATGACCGACGCCATACCTGACGGACCGAGCACGGAGTCCCAGAATCGCCCCACGTTGCAGACCAGCGATCGAGATGAGCTGATCCGAAGTATCAAAAGAGGAGAGAGCCCGACGTGGGTGCCGAGCCCTTCTGTGAGTAATACTGGACTTTCGAGGAATACGCCCCATTATTGTCTGGAAATCTTTGTCTTCCGTCGTGAGCTGGTTCACTATAGGTTTCAGTATGTATGATATCTTGTGGAAATGTGCTAACTTGATGGGTTTGTGAAGCTGGAGAAGTATTTTGCGGCTCACGGAGATGCTCCGCAAACCAGGCTGGAAGAGTTGCAAAAGAGAACAAAACTATCTCTTTCACCGGACGAGGATATACTGCTACCGTTGGAGCAATCTCCGAGCAGTGAAGGCCGGAGTTCAAGCAACCTATCATTAGACCTGGCATCCGAGATCGAACGTCCAAGGTCGGCTTTACATTCGGGCGATTTTCACGAGCGTTCTCCTCATGCCCCAACAGAGTCTGAAAAATGCTGTTTTGTTCCACAATCCAATCTTGGCATGCCAGCTGCCTCACCTACAATCCCTTGGGCCTCGCAGGAGAATCAACCGTATTCATTTCAAGAGCCACCGTCATCGCCACAGCTGGAACGTATAGGTTTCCTTGACTCCTTTAGTCAATTACGAGCCTCTTCGTTTGGCTCCAATGCAACCAACTATGTTCTCAAACCAGCTACGAGCCCCCTTGTCCAACAGGCTAATAACCCGGACCTTGATCTGCCTCCCGGAATTGAGTCGCTTGAGTTAGCTCCGTCCTCCGCTAAGGCTAATCGCCGACGAACACTACCGCCAGATGCGTTCCAAGCATCGTCGCAAAATCAACAATGGAATCACACCAACAGAGCGTCATCAGTGTTCCCCCACAGAGAAGGGCTGTTTTCCTATCAGGGACACCGGCCACGAAAGTCCTTAACATCCGGGTTTTCACTACAGCCCACCTCATCTCCTCAAAATTCATTTATTTCCCGCAGCCGGCGTATGTCCCATTCATCTGAGGCGACACTCTCATACCATGCCTCCATGGTTGGCTCCTTCGAAGAATCTATTCTTCGTGGTAGAATGTCGATGTCTCCATCAAGGCCCTTAGATTTCACCGCCCAAATTGGAGTACTGGGAAAAGGCGATTGTAAACCTGGCTTGAAATGCCCTCTTCATGTGACTGTGTCGTTTCCAGCCGTCTTTTACAGCTATCCCGCTTCGGGCGGCGGAAGAACTATATCAGATGACAACCCAAGCCCATATGTGGGCTATATTGATGTCGAAAATTCTTTTCCAAAAGAAAACCGCCGGAGTAGGAAAGGTTCCGAGCAGATATCAATACCTCCAAAGTGTCCTTGTCCTCATAATATAAACGAGGAGCGTATTGCTAAATTTCAGACGCGAGGAAAAAGATCAGGGCGAAGATCTCAGTCTCCGAAGTCTCCACCTGGAGGTTGCTACAGAATTCCACAGCAGGGACAACTACAAATCGTAATCAAGAACCCCAACAAGACAGCAGTCAAGCTATTTCTTGTTCCTTATGATCTTGAGGGGATGGAACCGGGAACAAAGACATTTATTAGACAGAGATCCTATTCCGTCAGCACTATGTCTGACATGACCGTATCAGCACAGGAGAATAACTCCCAGACACAATATGAAACAACCAACGATAAGCCCATACTCCGGTATCTTGTCCATTTTAACATATGTTGTCCATCTAAAGGCCGCTTCTATCTATACTCTGGAATTCGAGTTGTGTTTGCCAATAGGGTTCCAGACGGCAAGGAGAAACTAAAAAATGAGTTACACTACCCTGAACCTCGTTACTCTCCTTACAGGCCCACAAAAGGAGTCAATAGCTGTGTGATTAAAACCTACTCAGACGCCGCTTCGAAAGGCCCAAATCCTGAGGTCGGATTTGAATTAGGTTCTCAAGGGTTTTTGAATCTGGTTGATTTTGGTCCCAGCAAAATGACGCCCCTGGCATCTTCAGCGAAGTCTTCAGCCTTGCCTATTTATCATCAACCGAGCAACAATTCTATACCAATGGAAATGAATATAAACCCGATTCATAGGCCATTAAACACATATCAATTGGACTCACTCGATTTTCCCTATTTGGATGATGAGTCTTTACGGTCACAGGCTTCAAATACGTTAACCGACTCAAGACCATGTGAGGAAATTCGGAGTAAATTTAGGAGGGAAAAGGATTTCGACAGTGGAAGATATATTCCTACTCCTACCTTGAATAATATAGGCTCCGGAAGTCTGTTGGCACAGAAGCTGCGCGGTTTTCAAGATCGTCATTTTCATAACAAGTGAGATAGTGTTGCGAAGCTGCGTTGCATAAGAAGCAACATGTTTGAATCCTTTCTTTTATCCCGGAGTATAAGGATGATATATGCACCTATTGGAATATTTTGGAGACACCTCTTATTTTTCTTTTTTTTGCATTCCCCTTTGCCATCTCCGTCGCGTTATATACCCACTCATTTGATTAGTAGAAACATTGGGGACTTTCGTTGTGTTCTTTCTCCTGTTGGTGATCTAGTATGCTTTCTGCAACGGTAATGATACTCTTTACTTGATGAGTTCGTCGGCGTCCTCTGTAGTATGTTTCACTCTTTCTCAAGCATGCTAGGTGCTGTGATGACTTTGTACCTACCAAACCTGGTAGTCACAGTACTACTAGAATTCCTAGCCCACTCTGCTAAAATCTCTTACGCATTTTACCTAAATTTGCTATGAAAATTTTGGTGGAAGCTGCGAAAACATTTGATATCATCAAACGAGCGATGGCTATAAGCTACAAGGTTGGACTGGATGAGATGCATAGCCAGGGCTCTGCTCATTGGTCATGTGCCTAGCTCTGCATATGTACCTAAGGAACGGTACCTCACCAACTGAGGTGTCAGAATATTAGTTAAACGTCATACAAATGTACGTCCTCTCTCTGTTTAACTGATCACTATCGACAACGAAAATACTGGTTTTCATATTTTTTTCGAATGTTTTCTACCAGGTCATTCCTTCCAGTAACTAGGAATGCCCGAAGGCTCCAGCACATCATGTCTATGAACATTCAAGTTCCGTGTGGCTCAATCGTGGAAGAGGATCAAAACCCTGATTATAACCCAAAGAACTTTTATCCTACGCGAGTTGGAGAGACAATACAAGGGAAGTATCGAATTATCTCGAAGCTAGGTTTCGGCACAAGCTCAACGATCTGGCTTGCAAAAGACACTTCGCGATAAGCAAAATTGTCTTTATTTCTGACTCAAGCATTAACTGCCAGAAGATGGCGCTGGCAAAGCAATAAATATGTGGCCCTAAAGATTACAAACTCCAAGATCGAAGACCAGAAAGCGGCCCGAGAAGAAGTGCAATTCTTCAAACACATATCCAATCTTTATTCCACCCATGCTGGTAGTGGTCTGATACGGCGGTTTGAGGAGTCGTTTGAGATACAAGGCCCATTTGGTACTCATGTCTGTTTGGTGTTTGAACCAATGAGAGAACCGATATGGTTTGTAGGAAAGCGTCTTGGATGTACCAGTCTTCCCTCAGCGGTTGCCAAAGCATTCGTTAAAGTGATTGTGACAAGTCTTGATTTTTTACACTCTGAATGCCACATCATCCACACAGGTGAGAATATTCCCAACCCATATCTAAATTTTTCTAATCAATTGTCAATAAGACCTAAAATCCGATAACTTCCTTTTGGCATTTGAAGATTCAGCTATTATCGAAGAATATGTGCGTCAGCAGGAGAAGAGCCCAGCTCCATTTAAGGATGGTGATGGACACCCCGTATATCAATCACGTCCGGATTTCGGGCCTTTGAAAAAAGGCATTTGGAAAAATTAGACTTAGTGATTTCGGAGCTGCCGTATTCGGCAATGTTTCAACCCCACATAGCCATGATATCCAGCCTTTTGAATTTACTGCGCCAGAGGTGCTACTGAGAGGAACATGGACCTATAGCGCTGATATTTGGAATTTGGGAATGATGGTAAGCTATATTTGTCGAATGGTTTGTGCATGAAAAGCTGAAGCTGATATACCCTATAATAGCTATGGGAGCTGTTAGCAGATACTTCCTTGCTCAATGGCATTGGCCCTGGGTGTACGTCTTATTCTCATGAAGCACATCTTGGACAGATGATACGACTTCTCGGACCTCTGCCGTTGGAGTTATTAAACAGGGCCGATAAAAATGTAGTTTCAACACTATTTTCGGATCAAGGTACGCAAATGCAATAGTTCTACATCGATTTTTATTTTTCTAATTGTCTAAATAATATCAGGTGATTTCAAATATCCTCATTTGGTACCTTCGGAAGACTTCAATTTCTCGACTCTTACCCCCTTCTTTGAAGGCGAAGATAAATGACTCTTTCTTAACTTTGCAAAGAGAATGTTGACATGGATGCCAGAGGAGCGGGCTACTGCAAAAGAGTTGCTTGATGACCCCTGGCTTGATTTACGGCGGTAATCTGTGCCTCCTCCTGCCCTCAGTACTGGCTGAGTGGGCGAAATAGCCTCATTTTTAGGATACTCTTGTGTTTATGATCATTGAATAGATGACAAACGAAACTTGATTGCTTCACTTGATGCTGATGGGATAACTTCAACTGGATTCTTATATTATCATAGTATATACTGGGGAAAGCACGTACTTACCATCCAGTGAATCTTCTTACAACATATATACGAAACCCTAGATAGAAATATTTTCGCCCATTTAGCCTTTACCTGCCAAAATATAATGGTACTATAAAGGAAAACATTCGAGTTAATCATTCATGTAAGGCTAGGCTCAGAGCTATAAGAGATCCAGGGGACTAGAATAAACCAACAGAGATATGTTCTATACAAGACAATCTAATTATACCAGTAGAGATTCAGTATATATTTACCCACCGATCACTATCCAGCATGCTCCACAATTTCACTGACAAGAGCCCCATCCTTTACATAACTTCTGATTTGCTCTGGTACGGGACATTCTTTATCATCCATATCTTCAGATCCCCCCTTAGGTGGTAGGACGATATTCACACTGGTGCATTTACTTGTCAGTATATCTGTCCCCAGACTAGCTTGACTAAGATATATTGTCGCGCTATCTACTTGGTCAAGCATCACGGTAGGAACTACCCCGTCGATCTGGAGTGCAAATTTGGGGGACTTGATGACTTCCAGGCTGCTGACCAATGAATCGATGATGATTGACACTTCACTGCAGTTATCGATCGAAATTGCATTTGCTTTGTTGCTGACTTTGACAATGGTTTTGTGGCAGCGAGATACAAGAATCGACTGGGTGAGGGAAGCAGAAATATCGATCACGTCGCCAGGGTTATCAAAATGTTCGATGAACCATTTATTGCCATCTAGTTGTTTTCGGGATGGCTTCTTCGCCCGCATACTCTCGGGTTTAGGCTTTTTACTAGGTGCAGGAGACTTGCCACGAGCCACAGGTATCTGAGAAGAAGCCTTGTCAGAAACTAAAGAGCTGGCACGAAGACTCGGATTCTTGTGTGTCATTTCGGATTTGTCGACTTTGCGGAGATTGGAGGTGATTGCGGAACCCTGGTTTAATTGCTCGAAAACGGCGGACATGTCACTATTCGAGGCAGCCTGGGGTACAGGAGCGCCACCAGGCGGCGGCGGTACACCCAAAAGCTCAAGATTGGGTAATGGTGGAGGCGGAGGAGGAGGGGGGGCACCATCCGCAACCGGCGCTTCTGAGGATACTTCCTTGAGTGCCTCCATAACATCAACGCCATCTTTGTTCCATAATATACCCCGGGGGAAATATTCCGTAATATAGGCTATTAAAGATCGAAATATAACATAGTAGGCTTGGATATATTCCACGTGGGTTTTGTCCCTGTAAGTCACTGTCGTTAGTAAAAACAATACACCACTAGAATATGGACAGCGTACTTTTCTTTGTATTCATTCAGGACTCTATTACCATAGAATTGAGCACCGCCCAAGACATCTGTCACAAATTCAGCGGGTCTGATCTCGAAGAACCATCCCATCGACATAACACCTTCTGAAATAGCGCTGAGGTGATTGAATAACGGCGAGGGTCTGTTGCTTTCTCGAATATTGTTTATCTCATCGGATGCTCTGTGAAGCTCCGTCAAGAGCTCTGGCGGTTGTGGGTCAGGTTTTTTGGATTTGGTTGAGACAAGAAGGTATTTCCTTTCGGCTTCAAAAGCTTCTAGAACGGCTTGAGCCTGCCGGAAACTGTTGAGCAAAAGCTATTCCATGGGCATGATAGCAAACTTACTTGCTGAGCAACAGCGCCACCGATCTTTTGAGCAATCCCCACGAACGGCTTTACTTTGGTGTTTATCAGCTCGTCAAACGCCTCGATCGATTTGGGCAAGCTCACTGCCGCCGGTGGCGGAGGTGGAGGTAGTACTGCAACAGCAGTCCTTGGGGGGGCTTGGTGCGTAGCTAGGGCGCCCTTTGCGGCCTCTGGTGCTGGAGAAGCCGAAGGGCTTGGCACCTCGAGTGCGGATGCCATGTCTTCAAGCCGGGATGTTGCTGCCTCCAGCCTAGGACATGTCAGACACCAATAAATGAAGGCAATAAATCCCTATCGGATCGGAGGCAGCATACCGCTTGATAAGGGTGGTAAAGCTATTCATGTGGCTTGTATTTGACGCCATGATTGCGAATGTCCTGCTGGAAGCTGCGGCACTAGCAGGTACGAGGTGTGTGGGAAGTGTGGGTTCGAGGAGTCGTTTAATATGATCGAGTTGCCCTCGGGTTTCTTAAGAATTATCGACCCAGCATACAGCAATGGGCTCTGGGCGAATGAGAAACTGATGGAGTTGGTTGTTCAGGAGTTCAAAGCTCGAGAAACTTAAACTCAGACGACATCGTCATACGATGGTAATATTACCCGCCCTCGCGATAATACAACGTATTCCACCGTTTAATTACCAATCTCCCACTGCTGGATGAGCTTCATCCCGTTTCGTGTCTCTTCGAAGCAGAATCCAGCCTTCACTTGGATGGCCTCTTTGCCTGATCGCAACGCTACGGCGTGGGGCTCGAACGTTGACTTCTGTACCCTGGGGATGTTTATTGTCGGCCAGTCAAGACCCATGGCTTGTTATGGACTAGCTAGTGTAGCTGACAAGATCGAAGTGCAGATGACATCGAATTCGAAGCACCAACTCCTCCGGTAACAGGGGTTATTGGAGGAGCTGGATCATACGCAGCCGTTGGAGCGCGAATGGTCGCTGGACAAGAGCATTCAAACACGGTGGGCTGGATTGTTGACTGCGGGTCCGACTTCCCAGGGACTATAAAAGAAACCATTCTATCCTGGAATACCCATTGTATTTTTAGGGAAGATCACAGTCGGCTTACTACAAGAGGATGGAACGGATATGGGCCAGATGAGAAAAGAGGTTAGTAATAATAAGTATGCGACTTATGCATGTACTCATGTATAAGCGTATGGCAAGATAATGCTGATCAGCATTTAGATTTTAGATACTTGACACCAAAATTACGTTTGGACGAGGAATCCCTGACAAATTCTCTCCTGCTTTCAAAAACGTTCCATATAATTTGTTCCTCGCTTCGGTGCTGTGAACTGGTTGACGGCATTTTGAAAAGGAGGTCTGAGGTGCTCAAAGAAACAAACATTGACAGTTCTCAACTTAGGGCACGACCTATTTTCGTATGGGAACCTGTTCCTGACAGGTGTTTCCCAGAAGAACTGGAAAATTTCTACAAAGCTATACGCTACGTTGACGTAGTCAGCCCCAATGAAAATGAGCTAGCACGATTTTTCGGCGGAACGGTATGGACTGCAGCCAATCCGCAAGATCAAAGAATTGCTGCAAAGATCACTCAGTTTGGTATTGGCCCTAAGGGCGACGGTATGCTCGTCATCCGGGCTGGGAAGGATGGATGCTATGCTTTTTCAAGAAATGGCACGTTGAAATTGCCAGCGTACAAATTTGTTGACGTGGTGGACCCAACTGGAGCAGGAAATACATTTCTCGGAGCCTTAGCACAAGGCTTAGTGAGCTCCGGGCGTGCACCTTTTAATGTAATACAGGGAATATGTGGGTCCTCAGTATGGTGGCCTGGCATTAAATGTAACTGGGGAAACGACGAAGAAACTCCTACTGCATTGATCTGCGCTATCATTGCAGCTAGTTTTGCGATCGAACAAATAGGTTTACCCAAGATCTCATTCTCGAATGAAGGATTCGAGTGCTGGAACGGGAGTCGTTATACGGAACGAATCCGTCTGTACATGACGCAGCTCAGGGATTTGTATGATACATTTTCGAAAGGTAATAAATAGCTCAGCCGTTTGAGCAAAATGTGGCGTCTCTAATGCAACCGTAACACCTCCACAAGAATATAGAATCGCAGAACATATATTCAATTTCCATAGCCTCACGACTTCTCCTTTGCGGCCTGTTCTCTTTCATGTTCTAAAATTTGTTTGCTCCACCTAAAAATATCCATACATCAGCGTGGGTCTGGTGTCTGTAAACTCAAAGAGAACATACCACCGGCTAGGAAAGAACATGCCCGGCTCTGGGAACTTCGTCCGTCTTTCTCGCTCGGCACTAAAATTAAATGCCAGAGCTCCTATTCCCAAAACTACCACGCCCATGATCGCCGTATTTGCTTTCCAATTTGCAGGCTGGCAGTACCAACCGCCAGCCGGAGACCAGACATGCTTCGGGTAACTAGCGTAATATTGTCGATTAGCACGGGTGTTGATGGCCTTGGCTGGACGCGAATAGTTGCAGCAGAGCATTGGCTTACCGAACTCTAGGTCCTCCTCCCATTTTGAACTAAAGTCGACGATAAGGCACAGTAATAGGCTCCGAAGCACTCCAGATCGGCTTTTTGATATGTGAAGTCGTTGGTTGTCGTAACCTTTGCGCTAAGCCCCATTTGGGCCTAGCGTGGCCTCACCTGACCCAGACAAAATCCATGAAGCTTTCTCGCGTCCAAAAAGATTTCGATCGCGATAGAAACTCGAGAACCGCTGCCCCGAGTCCGCATGCCTTCAATTGCAGAACTATAAAGCTTTGAATTACCATAAAGCAGGTCTTTAACAGCTGGGATCCAATGAAAAGATTACAGCTCCTCAGGTGGAGCGGCTCGGTCCTTTCGCCGCGATTATCGAATTCTAGCAGCACACGACAGTTTTTCCTGACCGTTATACGACAGCAATCTTCTGCTTCTGCCCCTCTCCTCTCAGAATCGGAACAAAATATTGATAATGATTTCTCCAATATACAGGGTTCCTCACAGAACCCATCCATGCCGTCCCCCCCACAAGAAGCGGCCTTAAGATCCGCCAAACTATCAGCTCTACACTCCCGACTCTCTCTACCTGAGCGATTGCCGCTTCAAACTCTTGCTAGAACACTAGTTGATCATTCGGCGGACCCCTCTTTACAGTTCAACAACCACTCCTTATCCGTACTAGGCACTCACCTTCTCTCTTACTATACCTCCGAACACATCATCTCCACCTATCCGCGGCTCCCGATGGGCGTGATCTGGGCATCTATGTGGGCATACATTGGACCAAAAGCGCTGGCAACTATAAGTAAAGAATGGGGTATTGAGCATGCTGCTGAGCCTGGCAGTGAAGTTGACCCCGGTCTTCTCCAATTCAAGAGGTTGCCTCCGGGGTCGAAACCTTCCGATTCAGAACGGGGTGGACGCCCTATGAAACGCGGTATAAGTGGGCGAATCGTGTATGACAACATGTTCGGCGAAGCTCGACAGTTGGATCCAAAATTCAGTTCTGAAGGAGTCACAATGACGCACGCTACCGCCACATTCGTCCAAGCCCTTATCGGCGCAATATATCTACATTGCGGCCGACCGGTAGTAAAGGAATTTTTCAAAGAACACTTTATGAGTCGCCAGCTTCCTATAGCTGATCTATTTAGTTTCTCTCAGCCCACGAGAGATCTAAGCAAATTATGTGCCCGAGAAGCCTTCGAACCTCCCGTCGCAAAAATTATTAGTGAAACAGGTCGACACAGCAGACATCCAGTTTTCGTCGTGGGAATATATTCAGGGAATGATCAGCTGGGCGAGGGATCCGGTGCGAGTTTAAGCGAGGCTCGTTTTAGAGCGGCAGCTGCAGCTCTCAAGGGTTGGTATTTATACAGCCCCCTAAATGTCAGAGTACCGAGTTCGACAGAAGAAATAGACGCCACACCATGGGAACCGGCAATGGTGGATCCCGGAGAAATTATTGTATAAAAGAGAGCACGTCGTACAACCAGGAATATGGGAGAATTTTGACATCTTTCTCTGTCGGTCTTTTGTGTACAATATATGGCGTTGCCTGATGCTTCTTTTCTAATTTATATGGCTCCCTATGTTCTTGGTTTCACGTGTTGGGTCTGATATCTATAGCAAGATATTTCTCTCCAATCTGGTGCTTCTGGGTATCCATCTGTTCAAAAGAGATGGAAATGGCGGACTCGTCCCATCCAATCTTTCTTATACATAGATTTAGCATACATACCAAGGTCGTGGCACTGCATGCCAAACCAAAATTCGCCTGAATAAACCTATCTTATGTCAAGTTCAGCGCTGCGGGCGTTCTCTGAGATCGAGTACTGATATTTTTGGCTAGGCGATCGCGACAAAAGTTGTAGCTAGTTAAGTTTTGGTGAAGCTCTTGACAGTACGGAGCACGGAGTATGTAGTAAACTATTTCACATGCTTGCGGTTCCCACGCCCAGGCAAAAGCCCGACGACAAGCACAAAGTTTTGCGCATTCCACGGAATCGAGCTGCGAGTCTTCTGGGAATAAGCAGGAACTGATTCTCTAGCCCGAAAGCCTGATCGCTTTGTTCTTACCAACACGCACTGACATGTTACCCAAACCGAAGCGGCTTTGAACCTCGGCCAAACACTATACAAAGCGTTTGGCTGTGCTGGACACTTTTGGATCTTAGACATTTCTTCTTCCTTTACTTTCAATATATACGTGTTATTTTTTTTCAAGGCGTTGTTCACTTTCTGCCGATTTCCAACATGTCGCTCTTCACTGTACCCATCAGTACTGGTGGATCTTTTGAGTGCACTTCCCCAGCCGAGAGAGTGTACCTCCTTACATTCAACTCCCCACCGGACAATCGACAAACTACCGCATTTTTGGACGCATTTAGCCTTGCCCTTGACATTGTGGAAACTAAATTGGCCCCTGGGGTTCTTATAACGACCAGCAAGATCTCCAAGTTTTACAGCAATGGATTGGACCTGGAGCATACAATGGGAACCGAAGGGTTTTTCCCGAATGTCTATTGGCGCTTTTGGAAGAGATTACTTACGTATGTTCCCATATCTGATTCCGTTCTTTATACGAGCTTTGGCGTTTATGTCTTGGTCACGATCTGGGTTGGAACATGAAGCTGTCCGCAGAAACCATTAGCTCTGACCATTCGCAAGTCCTCGATAATCAAGCTTAAGAAAACATATAATTAACGTGACAACAGCTTCCCTTGGCCCACCATCGCCCTAATTAACGGACATGCGTACGCAGGAGGTCTTTTTGTCGCGCTACTCCACGACTATCGCATCCAGAGCCCAACAAAAGGGTATCTCTGTTTGAATGAAGTTCATTTTGGAGCCTGGCTCCCCGCACCCATGGCTAGTATTGTGAAATACAAAGTTGGAAGACCCGCCACTGTGCGAGATTTGATCACGGAGGGTAGGCGGTTTGACTCGAAAGAAGCATTGTCAGCGGGGATAATCGATGCCACGGGAGGGTTAGAAGAGGCTCTCAAGCTAATCAAAGATCGTTCGTTGATTAAGCTTAGCCAGACGGGATCATATGCGATGTTAAAAGAGGAAGTATATAATGAGACGCTGAAGGTACTTGAATCCCATGAAGAAAATGAAAAAATAAGAGTAGACCGTATACAAGAGAGGGAAGACTCCGAGCCGGGCCGTATTGAAAGAGTGGGCGCTTGGGAGAAACGCCAGGGTGGGTCGAAACTATGAATATGCGTTGAACAAATTTCTCAAGATTGTTCTAGATACAATATTTAGATACATATACCCGAACATCGATAGTTTTGAATCTTTGATGCATTCAAGGCCAGGCAGGCAGCCGGTTCAGATGGGCACCTCTAATCCCGTTTTCCTCCTTGTCCATCAATATATTTCCTATATTCAACCCAAAGTTCTTGTACTGAAGCGCCGAACAAGCCTCGCCAAAAGCTCTTCGTTGAAGCGGTGCAAGAGGCGTCGGTGTCATTATTTTCACCAACATACCCTGTTCGCAAAAGCCTATCATTGATCAGACCTACTGCGCCGGTACCGACTTTCACATCTTCGAGCCACTCGAGAAAGAAGGCAGTGTCCTGGTAGCCGCGGTCCCATGAATCAGGAAGGTCCGCGCAGCTAAGGGGTCGATGCCAGTGGGGTGGAGATAAGCCAGCCTTCAGGCGTACAAAGTCTGCTATGCCTTCTATAAGGCCTGAAGGCGGAGACGGCACGGATTTACTACCAGGCGGGCATGTGTGCTGGTAGCAGTGCACCATTTCATGCGTCAGAACGCCAACAAGCTCGTGTATTGGGTCCTTTAGAGTAGCGCTATGAGCAATATATGCGAGGGACAGGTGGATTTCTTTGTGGTCAACATCCAAGTCGATGGATGTGGTATGTGCCACTCCGGAAAAGTCGCGTAGAATGAGGGTCACAGATCGCGTTGGAGGTAAAGATGGAGTGAAGCAGATATGCTGGGACCGGCATGATTTTGGGCTCGCGTATAGATACATGACAATATAGGATAGCGCAGCATGGAGCACACCCTCTGGGTCCGGAAAGCAGCGGAAAAAGGTCGTTGCTGACCTGTGAGTGATATCTTGCACATGGAGACGAAGCTTTGGCGATGGGACTTCTAGCCGTGATGTCGCGCTTTCATTAGAACCGTCGCTAGCGTTCGGATCCTCTGTTGCGGCAGGCGTCTCTCCTTGTACGATTCTGTGAGGAATCGGAGATGGAGTTGGCTCAGCTGAGGAAGTTTCGCGAGGCATTTTGGTGTCCAGTGTTGGTAGTGAGGACTGAGGTGGCGATGGTTAATACTGGCCACGTCTGGCTGCGGCTGGACGATGCGCTAGGTGCTCGGGGAAGGTAGCAAGCCCATCTGGACAAGGCACGGTGCTCATCGAAGGAGCAGCTTCGCCATCGCTGAAGATTTGTTACACGATTCGATCCTTCACGGGGACAGCGTACATCGCCTAGCACCACGGACATCAACTACCTGGTACTCCGTAGATATTTTGCATGGCTGAGAGTTCCTTTCGTCCAGACGGTGCTTTTATTGGTACAACTTTGGGCATCAAAGGTTTGTGGATCGGGCAGACGGCGTTCCATGGAACACGCCTGCGCGTCCCTGGAGCCTGTTGTTTATCCCACGCCGCACAGCGTGTTTAACTAGCCCTGATCAACACGCCCCGGCACGCTGCGACGCCATCGCCATCGCGAGACGCCGGCGTGGGCGTTGTTTGGCGGCGCTGACTCAGCGGGCCAAGGCTGATCGACTCGGCAACGAGCGACAGGATGTTTGGGCGACGACAACATCCCGTCTGGCCAGTGTCTGAGCGCTTGAAACGCGGGGCCTCACCACGTCTGCTCGTGTTCTCGACTTTGTGTTATCTTGCCGACTCTTTGTATCCGCTGGAACTTCTCGGTGCAGTAACAACGGCTCTCCAAGACTGACAAGGTACGACTGCAATCCCATTGTCCCCTGATGCATGCGCCCTTTGAACGCCAACGAAATGCAGCCCTTAAAATAAACAACCCCCAGCATCAGCAGGCTAATTCGTGTGGCATGAAGATTTCTTATCACTGTTCGAGTCTATATTATTTAATCAGCCCCGCGCGACCCTTGTGCGCAGCCCACCAAGTGTTGCCGCCCAATTTCGTCGGTCATCCCTGTACTGGTCGCATTTTCCCAATGAGATTCAACGACCCTTCTCTTGACAATGGATGCCAAAGCAACGGAGCTATTGGCTGCGCTGCGAAATAGCAATCTTTCACTAGACGCAAAAACCACGCTCCTTACGAAGCTCAAATCGGATATCAAACAGAAGATTGTTCCCGATGTCGCTATCTCCTCCTTATTCGAATGTTTTCGTCTGTCAATCGCTTCACAACACGCTTCGCTATCATCAGCAGGATTTTCGGCCCTGGGACATCTATTGAAGCGCCTTATGCTGCAGGAACAGTACCAAGCTATCGTGCTCCAGGGCCGTGCCACTTATCCGCTGCTGCTAGAGAAACTTGGGGAACATAAGGAACGAATAAGGGCCCAAGCGGCCCAGATATTTACGGAATTCTGGCTGGCTTCTCCAGCAGACGTGGAACATCATGTTCTCCAAGTCGCCCTTATCGGCAAAAACCCTAGGGCAAAGGAAACAAGCATGACTTGGCTTGCGAAGGTATAAATTTCACTTTACTCCCCCATCCCCGCGCTCTTGGTGGAGACCATGGTATTGACTTTAATTTCAACATTAGATGACGCGCGAACATGGCCTACTGTTTCGTAACTATGTTTCGTCACTCGTCAACTGCCTCGAAGACGCAGACGGTACGGTAAGGGAGACGGCCAAATCAACCGTGATCGAAGTGTTCCAGTACGAAGACCTCTCCCCTCATTATGGCATCGAAATTAACAATGTTGTCATTAGGAATGCTCCTCCTCGAGCTATATCTGATTTGAAAAAGCAACTTGTATCACATAACGTGAGGAAGTCAATTACCACTTCAATTCTTTCTAGCCTGGGAGTGAACATTTCTACAGATGCAGAAATGGCTACATCGTTTCAATCGCAAAGGTCGGAGATGCTTAGATCTGCCAGCAGTTTTTCCCATCGCCGCCCCGATGAGTCTTCACGTCCCCTTTCTGTGCTTTCAGTAAGATCGCATTCGAACAATGATGTGCAAAGTAAGTGCATTTTTATACCAAGTTTTAGTACATTTTCCTTACCTGGATTCAGATATGCCGAACATCGATAGTAGCTTCGACTCCGCCCCAAAACATCAGAGTGATCCTCCTGGCAAAGAACCCCACTTACTCCATACGACAAGTACTGAATCTCTTCCAACGGCAAACCCGGTCACTGCAGACGGAGAGTTTGTTGAACCTATATACGTTAACTCGCATCGAGAATTCGAAGATATGATTCGCGAGATGCTTCCTCACTTCGAAGGGAGAGAATCGGAACAAAACTGGCTACTGCGAGAAAAGAGCGCTGTTACACTGCGTAGGCTGACCAAAGGCAATGCTCCTCATGACTACGAGCAATATTATATACCGGCTATTAAAAGTTTACTGGATGGAATATTAAAAATCGCCAACTCATTGCGCACAACTCTTTCGGCAATTGGCTGTTATTTGCTTCAAGATATTGCCCGGACTTGTGGCCCTGCAATCGACCCTATGGTTGAAATTCTCCTGCAGAACTTAATTAAATTGACTGCTGCTCTAAAAAAAATCACAGCTCAACATGGCAATACGACAGTGGATGCTGTCATTGGGAACGTATCATTTACGTCTCGGATCGTACAGCATATTTGGGCTGCGTGCCAGGATAAAAATGTCCAGCCTCGCCAATTTGCAGCAGGCTGGATTCGAACTATTCTTGCGCGACACGGCAAACATAAAGGGTTGATAGAACACAGTGGGGGGCTGGAATTGATTGAAAAATGTATTAAGAGGGGGTTGGGTGACCCCAATCCTGGTGTAAGAGAAGGAATGCGTGGGACCTTTTGGGCATTCTTCAAAGTCTGGCCTAGCAGAGCCGATGCGTGAGTGCATACTTCCCCATTCAAACCTGGAAAATATACTGATATACAACTAATAGAATAATGTCCACCTTGGAATTAAAATCAAAAGCACTTTTGGAAAGGGATCCTAATAATCCTAACTCCAGCTCAGGGGCTCAAACCTCAGACCATTCCCGAGCTGCTCTATCGTATGCTACACCTGGAAGGCCATCCCTCAAAGAAACGATCAATGCACAGAAAAGGGCTCGCCTTGCCGCATCAAAAAGTCACCCTCCTAGGCCAGAATCTGCTCAGTCTTGCTTCTCTGACCCAAAGCCGAATAAATCATCTGTCCGCCGACCACCCATCACTTCAAGCTCCACCGTTCGTGTGCCAACAGGGGAAAAACTTTTTCAGAATACGTCTCTGTCTTCAGCTCCCATGAGGCCTACTTCTCGTCCCCGCCGGCCTGAGCTAGCTAGGCCCGCTACCGCTGATCCATATTCCTCTCGAAGGTCTGCACATCCGGACTCTCAATCAAAGCCGTCAAGCCCATCTGGAAGCCCGCAAAAATCAAAACCCAAATCAACGGCAACGACAACTCCCCGTTCCAGAAATGTGCCCTCCCGGCCTAAATCAAGGCTGGGCGATGCACCGACAAATGCTACGAGAGAGAGACAGAAGCCGGATCGGAGTGCAATTTCTCCGAAAACTCCTCGGAGAGGACAGTCTGATGCCAATGTTCTTTCCACCATTTCTAGAACAAGAGGCAAGACCATTAGCCCCCCAAAAACAGAATTGGGTTATACTACTGCTTCGCATAATGACGACGAATTTATTGAACCCCCGAAACGTGTCATATCTGACTCAACTGGAAGATCGACGCCTAGACCGATAACCCCTGTTCGGACCCCTCTGAAGGCGGGATTTTGTACGCCTTCTCGTAGCCAACCAAGACGCAATGAAACTCCCGGCTCGCGAGCATCAGCTTCGCCTTTACAGTTTGACAAGGACAACGCGGAGGTGATACGCCTTAAGAGTCCATTTCATATTTCCAATGGTAATAACGAAAGTACATCATCACATTCTCCGGGTGTTCTGAAGGTTTACGAAGACCCTCGGTCCCCAGATTCAAGTGATTCCGTGGCTCAAGCCGGAGCGGCACCAACAAATGCTAGAAGCCCCGGGTTTCAGACCAAAGCGATGCCACTTGAAGAGTTACCGATCAATGAGCCTACAACAGTTCCTAATCGTAAACATAATCAGTTACCCGATAACGCTTCGAAACTTGAACCTAGTCCTATTCTGTCGCCAGCAAATGAGAACCTACATCGCCGATGGAAAAAGATCGAAAACTCGGAAAGGCGGAGAAGCCTTAGCCCCCGGTCGAAGGATCCTGTGAAGGCGCAAGATATGGTCACTCGTGGTTTGACTCGAATTCGAGCCGGAACTCTTGATGTCCATGGGTATAGAAAATTTCAAACTCTTCTCAAATATCACGACGTAATACTCAAGGACGAAAGTAAGTATGAAGAGATATTGATCGCGCTGTTTGATGCTCTGGAAATGCCCGATAGTGAAAAAGGCGCTGCGTCAAGTCGATCACTCGATCTCAAGACACAGATTCTAGTGACGATTCGTCTTATGCTGTATTTAAATCGTGAGGGATTTGCGGCTTTTTACCCGAGAGCGACGACTGCCATCATCACCGCCCGCAAACACTATGAATTAACCAATCATATTGTAAGTGGTTTGGAAGAAACAGCGGAAGACATAGTCGGTGCCTGTGATCCTCAAGAGGTCATTGATGCAATTTTGGACCTCCTCGAGACCGAAGAACAATCTCATGAATGTTCCCGGATGATCACCATGGGCAGCTATATTCTCAGTGGGCTGCTACGTCGCCTGAACCAAAAGCGATTTTATCTTCCACAGCCGGATCTAGAGAGGCTTGGAAAGTTCGCCAACCAGAACTTGAGAAGCACCCAGCCTGATGTTCGCCGCGCGATTATTGAATTTTGTCCTGAGCTCTATGACATGGTGCAATCAGAGGATGTTTTTTGGCCGATGGTGAATACTCCTGTCGAAGATGTTCGGCCGTTGTTGACCTATTATATCATGCGGAGACACGGTAGAACTACATGATGCCCCCGTTCTTGCCCATTTTCAAGCCACTTGGCTCCTTTTATTCATTCAGCCTAATTTACTTTCTTTGCCCACGCTACGCCTTTTGATAAACGTGTACAGTGAGTACTTTTTTGTTTTGGAGTGCATTGAATTTCTCAGACTCGGAGTTGGTTAGTGATGGCTAGGTTCTTGGACAAAAGATGTAGCGCTCGGGTGCTGAGAACTTGTGCATACTTACTTACATACATTATTAGTTTATTGGCTTTTCCTGACCAGTATCTGCTAGTCTCGACATATATCACGTTATAATGTACATTCATATCCAATCACTCGCTGGATATCTTGCTAGTAGTGACGGGTAATAGGCGCCCTGTTATGAAGAAAGGTATTAGAGAGTGCCTCACGATCTCCTTGCTCTGCAGGCTGGCACAGTGCTGTTCCCACATGGTGCTAGGCAGATATGAGATGTCTCTTCTACCCGCGCCACGCGCCCGCTCACTCGCTGACTTCCGGTGTTTGCCAAAACTCTTAAATGGCATGTGGCCATTCTGGTAACTATGCCGTAACTACCCGGCGGGCCTTTCTATAGATGTCCAATAATGACAAGGCAGGGCCCCAATCACTGGCCATACGTTAGAAAACCAGACAAGGCATGGGTCTTGCAAGTACTAGCTGATTAAATCTTCTTTACAGGGTTATGGCTATCATGAAAGATGGAAGACCTGATTGAGCCATAAAAATCTTTCTGTTTAAGCTGAAACAAAACGCCAAAGGCCTCATTATGAATCCTAGAAGTGACAGCAAGCCTCAAAACAAAGAGATTAATTCGTTTCCCATAACCTCTGGGGACCTTTTCCTCCAGGGCAGACAACACCAATATGGTGAGGAACCATTCGGAGGGGTTCTGCCCACCAGATTCCCAAAACATCCCTCACTATTGTGGGAGGCTTGAGCTGTCTGAGAATAGACGGGAATGGGGGTTTCCATTGACCATCAAGCTCAAACTATTCTAATATTAGTGGTGAAGAGTGAAATTATCAAGACAGATGTAAAATAAATACCTGAATGAATAATTACTGAAACGTGTGGTCTAAAAGTGATACGCCGCAGAGAATAAATTTCACTGCTGTGGGAAGATTTGTAAGATGAATATTATAATTGCTCTGATTTGACGCTGCATTGATCCGTATATTAATGATCCCAAGACGCAGCGGCTCAAGATCAAAACTGATGCTCTTGGTATCCACTTTGGCCGACCCCGAGTCTTTTCAAAAGCAATATCCACCACCCCTATCCCATCAGTCTTGACTACAAGATATTTACTTTCACCAAGTCCATGTCTTCTGTGAGAATTCAGTGTATTAGTTGAGGCAAGGGGCTTTGCGCAGGCGATGTCACCAATGTAGGTTCTATCACCAATATCAACTGTGTGAATCTCAATCACATTCGTATGTACTATCAAGGTTTTTTCTGAAAATCGATGGTCAGAAATGCTGCCTTCAATCTTGTTCTGAATTTGCAACGCCGTCCGTACAACGAAGAGCAAGCGCGCAATGTCATGCTTGAATATGTTTGCCTGTATTTCGATTGGTAACTGAGCCACCTGCTGTCCTATAATGCATTTTTTGTCTGTTTCGGTGGGCTGTAAGAAGAAGGCGCCATGAGTTTGGAGTGCGCAAAATATCTCCGTAAATGGTGTTAAAGGTCGGCTCAACGACATCAATCAAAATGCAGAGCTGGGAGTAGGAGAGACCCTCGACCAAGTTATGACACCGTTTATGAATTAGAAGAGCTCTTGACTTGTATTCTAGTGAAGGATAGCTTCGAATCCTTTCTAGGCGAACATCCTTAACAGTGATCACATGAATCGCGCTGATGTGCCAATCTTCTTGAGAGAAAAGGCGTTCGTGGAGTGGCTCCAGGGGGAGAAGGAGGAGGCGGAAAGAATCCTGCTGCTCTATGTTGATATCGAGCTGACATAGCGGACAGGTAAGGGAATAATATCCTACGCATTCTGTTGCTTAAAGAGGATTGTAGGTGACCAGTCTTGAAAAGGAAGCTAATAGTTTTGAATACGAAGTGTTTTCACCTGCCAAAGAAATTCCAGAGTATTTCATGATCGGCATACATATACTTATGGGGGTAACTGACGTTTTGTATTCGCTGCATATGTATATGTAGTGGTTGGGGTTGACTGTGCATCTAGCTATGAGATTGCACCACGTCTAAATAATGTTGAGCCCAAGTCTACTCAATCGCACGACCCATCCTTTAATACAGACTAACCACTGCGTAGATCTGGGAGCTCGAGCGCTTGGTAGCACAGTATCCGTCAAATGTGTAACCATACTCTCTTGCCTCTACCCAGCTGCCCCCATGCACCCATATTAGCGGTGGCTTGGGTGCGAAAAAGATAAGAGGCTTCCGATAGCAAGTCGCATAATCTTCTTCTTCAATTTTTAACATAACGTCTGGCATAGGTAGCTGCATTTTTCACAAATAATCGCTCTGACATCTTGTTGGGGCTTCTGACTTGAGCCTACGAACCAATTCTTTAGGTGCCATGATAGGCTTGGTAACTAAAGGGAAATGGAAAGAGGTAAAGGTTGATGTCATGGAGCTCTTGAAAATTCAACTTCATGGCCAGTGGACAGCCCTTAAGAAGAGCCAGGCAAGCGGAAAAGTAATTTGAAGCCACATTCATTCAAATAGGGAGGTCTGCCTAGGCGAATTAGCTGGTGTTCATTCCATACACACTTCAGACTCATATCTGTCTTCCATGGATTGACACTGCAAAGTGGCGGTCTAGCCATACTTTGCGTTAGTACTCCATACTGTATCTGGGCTACTTTCGGCGTATGGAGCGCATTCGGTGCGACAAGTGGTTTTCGGCGTCAAGTTTCGTATCTTTTTCGATATGACAGGGCGATGCCACGCCCATTTTCTTCTTGCTGCGACGCTCCATATGCGGCCAATTCCTATTTCAATGAACTCTCAAAACTTATTGTAGAGTAGCAAGCTCTTCAATGTGGTCTGGAGCCTCTCGGAATTTGTTTAACGAAGACCGGTGTCTGGTGTTGCCTCAGAGGGGATAGTGGAAGGATCTGAGATGTCTGTGGGCAAGGGACTGGCATGTCTGAGCTCCCGTGGCTGTCTCAGAACGTCGCTACATGGCGAGCCAGAGCCCGGTGGTGTGAACGTTGATTATTGTTTTTGTTTGGTCTAGTTAAGTCGCAGCCAATTCACCTAGAATCATTAAGGGCAGTGTTAGCAGCATGTACGGGTCATCAGAGCTCGTCGGTTGAGAATATCGCGATCACTGCGGGCCGTACGCTTTTCTCGCCCGTTCGAGGCCCTGCCCTCAGGATCTTGGTAGATCCTGCACGCGACAGACGCCAGCGAGCGCGCGCCCCATGGGATGAAGCGTCTTTGATTGACGGATCCGGTCTTGCAAAATCGACAAATAATGATAAAAATGGCGCGGCCAAAGCGCCCCTCTCCGATTTGCCATGCATGATCGGCGTGTCGAATCGGCGCTTGAAAACTTTCTGGGAATTTGCAGATGAACTGTAAAACTGACCACCGAACACCGAAACGTGTCCACGAACAGTTGGCGATGTGGGTGCGGAGTATTTAGTCCCACAAGGTTCCTAAGATAAACTACTACTCCATACCCCGAGATCGAAAATGCAGATCTCGGTCTAGCTATTGGCGCGGTGAGAGACGGAAGTCTCCCTGTCAAACCGGCGCAAGCAGGACGGTACAATGCTAGATAATCGAATTCTGACGGTATCTACACTCACTCAACAAGGAGCGTAAGACGCTGCTATATACATTGGTTGCATAGTCAACCAATAGTCTGCATCTATGGCGCCCTTTTGCTCCTTTTCATCTTTAATGACTTTTCTTCCCGCGAATCTATTTCGTCAGTCAACTCTCAAGACCATCTACATAGCGGAACGCTCGTATTCAAAGGGACACAACTGGAAGAACCTCTCACGGGAGCATTTGACCAATGCAGCACGTTTATGAGGTAGGTCAATCCATTTGTCAATAGAATATCCATTTGCTTTATCGTACCCAAGAACCTTGGCTCCAGACGCCCTGGGCTCGCCAACTACCAGAGTGGTTCGAGGCTCATCAAGGAACATGTAGTGGGTTAAGCTGGCGTGCCATGCTTTAACTCGATGTGGCCCACGGAACCTTTCATCTCCCACTAGGAAATGACGGCCTCTATCGTAGTCGGCAGCATCGTAATATGTGCCGACATGGTCCTCCTGAAGGCAGGTTAGCATCGATGTTCTAAAATGAAGAAAGGATCCCATGCGACATACCTTTGCCCAGTATATTTCAAAGTACGCAAAGAAATTATCATTAAATTTTCCCAAGACGGGAAATTGGTGATCGTCTTCGTGCATTTTGCGAAGGTACTCGCGATGCTCCTCAAGAGTTCCCGTTTCATTCCAGCTCTGGGCCACTCGCGGCTCATTTTGCCAGGTATGGAAGTAATTGACGTGTTCTTCATTCTGCCAATCCAGGGCAACCATGGAGAAAGTCTCCCTAAGATGAGGGATATACCGGCTGTAAATCGTTGTTCCTCGCGCGGGCTTGGGGGGCCTGATTGGATGACGTGTGTGCACCCGTGCCGCCGGAAACTTTGTCGTGACGGTATATTCCAGGGGTCGAGGCGGGAACGCAGAGTCTGGAGAACCATGGGCGCCAGATCCTGCCGCCCACACCGGCCTTGGTCCGAATGGAGACCCGGCACCCTGCCAAAATGAGCTTCTGGGCACCACCAGCATCCCTTCATGACCATGCGATACTGGTATCGGCTGGCCGGGCGGCGCGGACGGGCCTGGGTGCCGCACGGCCAAGCCCACAGCTTGGAGGCAATGTGCTATCTTTAGTTCATTTGTTCCTGAGAGCTTGATCCTGAAAGCCTCAACGTTGGGATGAATCGAAAAGGTAGCGTAGACAACAATCCATATTTGCGCTACGGTAGGCTCCTCGGGGCCATGCCACTGAATCACTGACCGTGGGCTGCGCTGGGCTCGTGCCCAGGGAGAGTTGTTGCCCTTCGGAATCGAAGTCGTGTCCTCGCAAGCTAGCTCTGAGAATTGGAGAGTAGGGTGATGAAGGGCTTGCGGCAATCGTTCCTGGTTCACAGCTGCAGGCAGCTGAAGCTGGTATACTTTAACCAAGGGTCCGTCACCGGGGAATTCAAGAAGTTCATAAACGGTATTGTATGGCTCTGGCAAACGAATCGCTGGCAACTGTGTATATGGAGGCATGCTTATTTTCAAGCCGTGAATCTCGGTTGCTGTATGTATAGATAGGGGGAGAGGGACGCGGCCTCAGGTATCGTTAGCCACGCGAGTAGTTTTTACTGTCCCCAAAAAGCTTCAGACTCACTGGATTTGTTTTACTTTCCCACCAGGCCTGCCATCCAAGGGATTTAGAGGGGTTGCAAGTTGGCGTTAGTTAAGCTGTTTGCTCGCAGGCCTGATTTGATCGCCGGCGGGTGCCTCTCGGCCAACCACCTCCAACAGCCTGACGACCCGGGTAATTGTCGGGAAGCCCGTGGATTCGCTGGTCGACACCGCCTTGGCTGGTTTGGAAACCGGACAAGTAGTGATTGTGCGATCAGGATATTCACACGCGCTGCGTCGCTAGCTTCTCAGCACGGTTGCGGTGGCCTGGGGGGAGGACAAGTGCTGGAAACCAGCAAGCGGGGTGAAAATGGATCTCCACCATCCTGCACTCTGACGACGCTCCCCAGGAAGGGCAGCGATTATCTCCGAGGCAGGGTTATACAGTGCGCACGGAGTACATACCCTCCGGCGGTGGCTCGAGCCTTTTTGACTACTCTCTAGAGCAATTCCAGCCGACATCCAACAATAATAATCTATATCTAACCAGCCGGCAATCAGAAACGCTCAACCTCCCTGAAACCCGGCCAGTTGCAGCGATTCTGGGGCCAGCCAATCCAAACGACGCCCGCAGATTCTGACAGGGCTTCCGGAATTACGGGGTATTCGAGAAACAAGGGGGGGAAGAGATTCACCGGGATTGGGTTTCCGAGTCGCATGCCCTCGCTACACAAGGCTGCTGTGGTATAGCCGCACAAAGCAACGGATTCTACACGCTCTTCTATCGCTGCCTGTTCCTTGCCCAGTTCCTCGCGCGCTTCTCGTCGGCGATATATTATTGGTGGAAGGCATAATGAGCTTGGGAGATATTCCGCTCTGGTGTCGGTCGTGAGTGTGGAAGTACTCCGTACTTCGCACTGGCTAGGGATACCAGACGAGTGAAAACGGCTGTGTTTCTGTGTGACATCGGAGAGACGCACTGGTTGAAACGGCGATATCACTGAGACGAGTTCCATTTCCTTCTTCTTGGGAGGATTGCATCCCCAACCCGCTACGAGCATTGTGGTCGCGTTCATTTGTCGCCTTGTTTTCCCAATAACTATTCGATACGGCACGGACTTGCTCTAGACCGCAAAGCCGAGTGTACTCCGTACTCCGCACTCCCTTTAAAAATCTGCAAATACCATATGCTCCGCGTACCTAGTCCACAGGGATAGTCATGCCTTCTCTTGAGGTCGTTGGGGTTTCTCAGGTCCTATTACATCCTGCCAATGGATGCTGGGGTTTCCTGCTCATGGTGGGAAGTCTCTTAAAAAACGCTCAGTTCACCAGTGACACGCACCTGTGCTGGGCAACATGGCGCAGGCTTATGCGTTACAATATATTGCAGGGTTCATCAGTTCACTAGTTAGCCACCAGTTTGTTCAGCGAGAGGTCGTGGATCGACCGCGCAGCCCATATCCTTCGATAGTCGGCAAGCTAGTGGAAGCAAGACATGCTCGGTCCACCACGATTGAGATCGTCAAAGATAGACATCGTGTCTGATATCACGTCGTTTGCGCTATTTAAATACATACGAATAATAGAGGAGTTCGCGCACATATAGTGCGGAAGCGGCAGCAATTGAAAGGGCAAGGTGGCTTCGTAGAAAAGGGGGTTCGAACGGCCTGGATACCGCGCTGAGGACCCGGAGCTCAGGAGGCAGGATCCGGGCTGCATGGGCGACGAGCAGGGGAGATCGCAGAGCACACACTCATCCTTGCACGCGCGAGTGTGTTCACTACTACTACTGTTCCGCCAGAGTGCTCTTCCGGGTCCCGCCAGGCGCAGCGCAGACAGGCGACGGCTGCACGGAGCAGAGGGAAGTACTATAACCATATTTACCTAGGTAAGTGCTCCGCAGTCGTAGAGCCCGCGGCCACGGCAGCAGACGACGGGCTGCCAAGGGCATCGGGTCTTCGCAGGGCCCTTTTTCTTTGCAGCTGTTTCGTTGGGACGGGCGGCGGGTCGCATCGCCCTGGCCTCGGGGGCACGGGGGCCCAGGCACCCGGCCGCGCGCGCGTTCTCGCTGCGGATTGAGTTTGTGTGCCCTGTGCCAGGGATGCGCAGCCCAGGACTGAGGATGTTTCACAGTTTCAAAGAGAATTATAATGTCCCTGGCTGGGGCGGGCTGCAGGGGCGGGCATCGCGATCGCTGGCGATTCTGGAAGCGTGGAGAGAGAGATGCTAGGCACGCACTGTGTAGTTAGTTACTTCGTTCACTTAGTCGACGATGTCCTGTCGTCTCTGCCTCAGCCTCAGCCTGCTGCCTGGCAGCGCGTCTGCTGCGTCTCTGCGTCTCTGCGTCTCTGCTGGTCCCGCCATCCCGCCGTCTCATCTGCACCGCCAGCCGGTGAAACAAGATCCCCTTCAGCTGGGCCGGCCAATAACGGCGGGCGTGCGCGCTGTTCGAATCTACCGCCGCCACGAATCCGCAGCACCACCCACCCAGTCGCCTAGTTCACTTACTAGTCGCCTGGTCAACCTTGTCTCAAGTCTGCTCTGCTCTGCTCTGCTCTCCTCTCCTTTGCCGGCTTGCTGCTGCTGCGCTCGCTCGACCTGCCTGCCTGCCCGCCCTGCCTCTGGCTAGCGCTAGGAAGCGTTGATCGCACAGAGAACCGCCTGGCCCCCCCCCGTCGTGCTCCTCCAGCGTCCTGTGCATGCCTGCAGCCACTGCGTTGCCCCCCCTCTGCTGCTCCTGACGGTGGATCTGGACGGCCCTGGTGCGTTCTTGTGTTCTGTCTGGGGAGATCCCGCCCCTCTCTGCTGGCCTGGCTGGCGTCTGCCGTGAGCGTGGCTGTTGCCGCCGAGAGCCACTGGTGTTGCGCTTTGCACCTCACGCTCTCGCACGCCACATTTCTCCTCTGCTCTGCGCTGCTGCTGCTCTGCTGCCATCCTCTGTCGCGGCTGTGGCCTGCGTTGTGCCTGGCTGTCCCTGTTGTCGTGCTGACTGCTACAATCCTTCACAGTGAGCCCTGAGTATACGATACTTGCCTGTCAACCTTCACTCCACCCCCCATTCCCCCTGTCTGTCGCGAAGCCTGCGGGCCTTTCCGGAATCCGTCTCGTACCCAGCTGGACCGCGACCGTGAAGTCGACCCCTTAGGCCTTGCGGAGCATTCGAATGGGAAACCTCACCCTTTTCATGATCGATCCCGGCGACGCTTCGATTCGTGGGGTTTAGATTGCAACTGATTGGCGCTCTTTTCTTTTCCTCACTCCTTGTTTCGTGGAACAATTCTCGCCGCCCGGACGACACGGTGAACCGCGACCAAAATGATAGATAAAGGCCAGGCGGAGTCGCCTACGGCCGTCGACTACCCCGATGATCAGGATGACATAGCGATCCCCTGCAAGGGGTGTGGCGAGGTACGTTGTGAGATGTCCTTCCGCGTCCCTGGCCGGTCCCGCTGACGCTTCTTCTCTTTTCTAAGATCCTCGAAGAGGGAAAAGCCTTTGAGCTAGGTAGGTGCTTCTCGCGTACGTGTTTCCGCTTGTTTCTGACGCGGCCTTTCCAGCTGGTAACCGATGGCACATCGACTGCTTCCGCTGCCATACCTGCGGGACCTATCTCGATTCCGACGCGAATCTCCTCCTCCTCGGCGACGGATCCCTCATCTGCAGCAACTGCACCTACAGCTGCAGCTCCTGTGGCAGTAAAATCGAAGACCTTGCCATTCTGACTGGGGAGCAGGCTTTCTGTGCAAACTGCTTCAAGTGCCGCAATTGCAAGCGCAAAATCGAGAACCTGCGTTATGCGCGTACATCACAAGGCATTTTCTGTATGGATTGTCACGAATCGCTGATGGCGCGACGCCGAAAGCGCTCTGCAAGGAACGCCGCCCAGCGCCATAAGGTTCCCAACCCTTCAATGCATCTCGACAAATCTCTACCCTCCCTTCCACCAGAGCACGATACTTCTACGCCAACCACGGATCCATATTCTGATGCCTCCATTGAAGCGCCGTTACGACAACGGATCGAGGAGGATCGTGGTATTTCGAAGCAGGATGGCATGCCCTGGTCCCGTCCCCAAGGTGCGAGAAATACTGCTAGACCTGCTCAGGCAAATACTGATGTGACGCCTGCTCTAGATACTCTTATCTTGCCTGCTAGCACTTACAATGGCAAACGCCACTCGGTACTCTCGCAAAAGTCGGATGGCTCTGCTGGAGAAGAGTTCCTCATTCCAGTGGCCTTTGATCCTACGCCCTCTGAACATGCTTCGCCCGCAATCAACTCCGCCGACATCATGAAATCCGTGGAGGACAGAGCTGGTGATTATTTTAGCACCACGTCGTCCGATTCGTCGGTCAAGTCTCCATACGACTCGCAAGCTCCTGTGGCGCGACCAGCCCGTTCCCAATCGTCGACTGATCGCCAGCTTCAGCCAACTGTACATCTGGAAGGCCGCCCGACTGAGAACGGGGCTAGGCCGCAACGCCAGGAAGATGATAGAACCCCAGCTAGACCTCCCATCTCTGACCCTCGTCAGCGACCGAAGCACGCGCAGCAAAGTAGTGACTCACAAAGCGAAGCTGAAAAGTTCCAGCTCAGTGAAGCTCCAAAGCCAAAGAAATCTAGTGAATCAAGCGTTTCTCATACCAACATTGAAGCTCGCGAACAACAAAAATACAATAACCAACAGACCACAAAAGAACCTGAATCTGCGCAGCCGAAACGTAGAGAAAGAAAATCCAGCGACCTTTTAAATTCGAAAAATCCCACTTCTCCAGCACAGTTGCAATATCTGCCGAAAAGAGGCGACTCTCTTGAAAGCAAGCTCCATACTATCCCTCGGAAGGAAGTCGAGAGTGCCAAAAACAATCAGAGTCAGACACAATCGAAGCCAGAGACGACTCAAACTACAGGGGCTCTCAGCGCAAAAACCGCTCCGAAGAGCAGCGGAAAATCAGACTATCGGCAATCCCTGGAAGACGCCACACCACTTCCCTCACCTCGCCCTCACACTACTAGCATCGCTGCTATGAATAACCAGACTCCTCGCTCTATGGATAGCCCTGCCAGCCATAAGCGAAATACTTCTTCAAATGCTTCACACTCAGAATCAAAACGTATGGATTCTTCTCCGTCCCTTCCTCGCTATACTTCTGGCGGCGAGCTTTCTTTTGAAGAAGATATGACTCGAATCATCGATGAAAGTCAAAACCAAGAATCATTCCTTCGTCGCGTGTCAAATTCGGTTCGGCACGGAAGAAGCTTTAGTGACAAGGGCTCGCGCCTCTCAAAAGAACTCAAGTGGCCTAAATCTCCGTCGAGTGGTAGTACATATGCCCATGATATCAGTAGCCCAAGCACTAGTCTAGCGGATGTTCGGGATGATCTTAGCTGGTTGAAGAATGAGCTTCGAAGAGAACGACAGAAATTGATCGAAAAAGACCAGAAGATTGCAGAGCTGGAGAACGCTCTCAATGCTACGGTCAGCATTAAACAAGTCAATACGGAGCTACGGGAAAAAAGATCTACGATGGTGGTTTTAGATGCGCAGAAAGAGATTGTTCTACGAGAGCTTGAGGTTTTGAAAGAGCACATTGCAACTGAAAAACAAAGCAATGCACCATTAGATTTGGGGAAAATGAGCAATGCAGTGCTTCGGGATTTTGCCGAAGCTCTCCAGCGCTTAAAAGAATCCTTCGCGCCCCAAATCGAAGAATTGATCCAAAAGAGAAATGATCTGGTTGATGAACTGGGAAATC
This sequence comes from Ophidiomyces ophidiicola, assembly GCF_022830035.1. NCBI lineage: Eukaryota > Fungi > Ascomycota > Eurotiomycetes > Onygenales > Onygenaceae > Ophidiomyces > Ophidiomyces ophidiicola. Next base: position 309,020 of record NW_026054656.1, read on the forward strand.
TTGGACGCATGAAGGACAAGAGCTTCAAAGAATTTGAACAACTTTCACTAAAGAACGCCCAACTAGCCGAGTTGAACAATCAGCTTGTACACCAAATCCAGGAACTCTACAAGGCTAATTCCAATTCCGCTGATCGTCAAACAACCAACGGTCTAGGCATTTACCACCAGAAGGATAAGTCCACTCCGTCGGTCGAACGAGATCCGCGCATCGGCAGCGAGCCTTCTCCAGGACTTCTTCAGCCAGAAGAAGCCGAACCTGCGACTGTGATCCAAGGCCCCCAGGTTGTCAACATACGCAAAGGCCAGCCAAAGAAATTCAATTGGAAAAGGGGCGGCCAGAACGTTGCAAAAGGGGTTACTAAAGGCCTAAAGGGTGCATTCCTCTATGGGGAAGGCAGAACACAACGCGACGGCCAGTTCACAGAGACCGCGTCATACGGAAGCATGACTTCAACCGGCGGCGACAGCAACATCTCGGGCCCTCAACGTCTCCAGCCACAACAAGATATGTCTCGTCAGGGATTTGGATTCTTTGGGAATCAGAAGAAACAACAACCTGCCAACTGGAAGTCCCAGGCCAATGGCAGCTCATCCGCGCTACTTGATGCCTCAATTGGTGTGTCAACACTCTTTACTGTAATATCCTGTTTGTTCTATACTAATTAATATCTTTTTAGGTTTGTTTGGCGCAGACCTGGAGCAGAGACTTGAAGTGGAAAAGGGGGTTATTCCTAGCATTGTTACTCGGTGCATAGAAGAAGTCGAATTACGCGGTAAGCTATTAAATTACCTGTTTTATTTCTATGGTCGATACTAACGCACCAATGTAGGAATGGATGTGGAAGGAATCTATCGCAAATCCGGAGGCAGTTCGCAAGTCCAGATGGTCCGCGAAGGATTCGAACGAAGCCGGGACTTTGACATTTCCGACCCTGATCTCGACATTCATGCCGTCACATCTGCACTGAAACAGTACTTCCGAAACCTCCCCACACCCCTCATCACCTTCGATGTTTACGACTTGCTTCTTGATGCCAGCAACGTCACACCAGTCGCCTCACGTATCGATGTCATGCAGCGCGGACTTCACGAACTTCCCCGCGTCCACCGGGACGTGCTAGAATTCCTTGTCTTCCACCTCAAACGCGTTGTGGATCGAGAACGAGAAAATCTAATGACTAGTCTCAATATTGCTGTCGTCTTCGCCCCGACAATCATGCGCCCTGAGAGCCTGAGTCGCGAGATGACCGATGTTCAGAAGAAAAATGAAACTCTCCAGTTTTTAGTCGATAATTGCCAGGAAATATTTATGGGCATGCCAGAGTAGGCTACCCCCAGTTTTGGGCCGCTAGCATTTGATGTCGACTATCACTGCAATATGCTTGTTTATTGTAATGTTTTTATTTTTTTTCTTAATGTTCTTCTTGTGGTATTTCCTTGTTACGACCTCTTCCTTTTATTGCTACCTCGATTTTCTTAATATGCTTTGTTGGCAACCTCCAGGGAAAGCGTAACAATAGCGCTGCCGGCCAGATACCCTTCTGTTTTATGTAGTTTTGTTTTTCTTTCTATACCATGCCTTTGCCGTTGATGCCCTACGGATTTGCTGAACTTGAGAAGGCATTAGTCAACGCATGGATTCCCCTCCCCAATAAGTTGTTTTGAGTGGCATATTGCATTCATGGAATCAGCACAGAATGCTACATTGTTATTTGTTTTTGTTTAGGAGGATTTGCGTTTTTAACCCCAAGAGTCTACTTTGTCTATAGGCTTGTCGAGTTCCTGTATGTATGCGTGAACTGTATGGCGTATCTTGTCCTCGCACTCTTTGAATGATGTATCAAAGTGTTGGCGTACCCCTCCCCTCACCATGCCTTCCTTTTTGTTTGAACTTAGCATGTCTTTGCTGTAGGCCCCGAAATACATGCGAACGAGATATTTATTTGGCGTACTCTATACTTGTGCAGGTTTAGCTTGGATATCAGTGCGCTTGGGGTTGTGTCAGGGGGTCATTGTTAAGGTGTTTCAGCCAAAGCACCAGTCTGGGTGTCTGGCATGACAAAAAAACAAGTGTTTCAAGAGGATAAGGTGTCAAAGGGTATGGCGATTTTCAGGGTGATGTGTGTTTCATAATTTGGACTGGCAAAGCATCAACAGAATGTATGATGGATATCAAAACTTTTGAACACAATCATTGTCTTGGTATCGACTAGCAATAACTAACATGCTTTCCCACCGATATTAGTCACTATTCCATCTAACATTTTTTGTCTTTGCGGGAATTATCAATGTCCATCTAGATAACAATTATTTCGGTGTCGCAGGTGATGGTTTAAAAGGTATCATCTTCCAATCCTTCAGCACGACGAACAACACTAGGGCTATATTCAAATTCGTCAAAGTCCGATGTAGTGTCGCCGGCGCCAGCAGTGTGTAGGAGATCCGACACGATACGCTTCGATGCTTCCTTGGCTGTAACAAATTAGCTTAGAACCACGCATCACCCGCGACAAAGAAAAGTCAATGCGCAGACGTACCGGGCGTTTTGAGCAGTTTACTCTGCGGAATATGAAACTGCATTGTTTTTGGTGGGCTTCCAAACAGCGCCGTGGGGTCACCATTCTTCTCGAAGTCATCGTCTAAATCATCGTCACTGTTCCAGAGGCTGTGGCGGTGTGTTTTTGGTTTAGCGGGAGTGAGAACACTAATTCCTGGTTTCGGAATACGTGGTTTCTTTGGTCGACCGGAGCTTTTTATGGATTTTGGGACTACTGGAGAAGAGAATATTTCAGAATGGAGCTTCGGGGCTTCGAGCTCTGGACTTGACATGGGTGAGGATTCGAATTTGTAGCGTGATACTGGAGTCGTAGTTTCGGGACGCACTCTAGAAAAGGATGATTTCCCCAGGGGGGTTGCTTGAACTCGATATGTCTTGTCTAGAACACGGTGAAGCACTGGATCTTCTGGCTTTCCTGATTTGGCCTTGTCTGGTAGTAGCGAGGTGGGTGGTGGAAACACAACAGAGCCAGGAGTTGTTGGGAAAGTTCTGCCGTACAAGTTCTGGCTCCTGTTGGGTGTAAATGGACCCGACTTGTTACACTGTGATGGCGTATCGATCGAGGAAATCCCATCGTCGTCTCTCTCAGAGTTCAACGTATAGTTGATAGACTCGTCTTCTTCTACTCTCACGTTATGGAGAGCGCGAGGAGTAGTATGCGAATCTACAATAGACAGGGATGACATATCGTGCTCCACGTCCCGGCTGGAAGCAACTGGGAGGTCTGAGGTTGTGGTATCGTATGATTCCAATGTTTCGTCCAAAGAGGCCTGAGTCATGTTCGTTGAATCTTCCGTTACCGTCATCTCATGGCTACTCTCGTCCAGCGGCTGTTCCTCATAGCCCGATAGAGAAACATTGGCGCTTGATTCAAAGAATTGTTTCCAGAACTGAAGCAGAAATGGTCATTAGCTATGGATCCAACCTAAAGGTGTACCCGGTGGGTGCTGACCTTGGATGCCTCCCACACATCTCGCGACTGTTCTGCATATTGTTCAACAACAGGCAAGATACCTGTCGTCACAATTCGATGGGCTTTGCTAAAGTTGTGGTCGATTTCTAGTGAGGAAGTAGGCATATTAGCATTGAACTGATTGGAGTAGAGGAGTGCGTTTGCTTACCTTGAAGCGTTAGAGTAATCTGCTGCTCAAGTCTCTCCAGCTCTTCCGTCAGAGAGAGGCTTCGTTGAGCAGCAACAGCAGGGCGCGACATGGCCGATATTCTTGGTTGACGTTATCCCACGCGGGTCTCGAACGTTCATCCCAACGCGCCGCTTAGTCAGCACACCGGCTCCGATAAGATAAGACGAGGCAGCAACAATCCGCCCGCACTTCCGACCAGTAGGCGAAGCGCACTCGGACGTCCGGTCTCCATCTGTTTGCCAGTTCCCTCATAGCCAGCCCTAGCTGGTTGATATCCTGTGTACCTCTACAACAGCAAAATGCCGGCTCCGTTAGCTAAAGGTTGGTTATGCTTCCCCTCCAATTGACCCCTCTCACACTAATGTCGGTACTTTCAATGGGTGTGCGGGCTTCGCCCTCATCGGATTCCATAGACCCAGTCAGTCTAGTAATATGTTAGAGCTAACCTGTTTTTTACGTCAGGTATTGTTATTACTATTTCCGTTCTTGTTGCCGCCGGTATTGCGGTCTATGAAAACCCCCAGATACAAGAATGGCTCGAAACATCTCGACGAAAAATAGCGATGGCGATAAGTAGCTGGGGAGAGGAGCTGAACCCTTACCACTCTGAAAGCAGAGAGGATATCTCTATGACGGAAGAGTTAGGGGATGAAGCCGAGCTGAGACGTCGCAGAATTCGAGAAGATATACAGCGTCGTCGTGAGATCCTAGAGTCGTCTAAGCGCCGTAAAAGCACTGCCAGCTGTGCTAGCTTCAGCACACTTGTTGATAGCGAGGGCCGGTTAAAGTCTTTGAAAGAAAGTGATAACTCAAATAGCCCCGTTTCCAGATCTACTGGAGTCGACATAACCGCCGTTGAAACTGTGAATCGAATTTTGGACAGAAGTTCCGTTGCTTCCCCGTCGTCATCATCTAAAATTCAGCTGAGAATTAACAGTCAACAGGAACTTGAAGTACTTGAAGATATAGTTAGACATAGACTACCGATACCTCCAATGTCAGAAGTGTCATCAGACCACCCGTCCGAATCACTGGTGGGCCTCACCCCAACTTCTGAATTTCTGGGGTCAGAGATGCCCTTGTCTCTAGAAAGTCTGCCAGAGCAAATATGGGATCGTTTTCTACCACCCATCAATAATCTTACCGCTTCCTCAGTTTCAAGTCATACAGAAGATGACTTTGTTTACACCCATCCGGACCTCCTGAATGGAGGGTCGATCAGTCCTCCTCCCACTGATTTTGAAAATGTCTGGCATCATGATGTTTCATCCACACCATCTATAGCATCTAGCGCTAGCCATATTCAAAACGAAACGTTTGAAATTATGTCAGAAGGGACATTGAGCGACCTGGGCGGTGACCTTGGAAATTCGTTCACTCCAACTAGCTGGTCTGAGGTGGGGAGTGTCATAAGCAGTAATGATGAGAATCATCAGTGATCTGTTGATCATATTTTGGCTATTTATTGTATCATCATTACCGCCGATTGCTGGAGTGTTTCGGTTTGATTGAAGGATGCCTTTTATCACTAGTTTCATAAGGCGTTGGAAGGCAAGGTTGTTAATCACGGTTGGGCGGGAAATGTTTTGAGCTCTTTTGAAGATTTTTATTTCTATGTCAATCTTTTACAAATTCAAGTATGGCTTCGCTAATGATATTTCTGGAAGCTGGGTAAAAATCAAATCTCGTCACTATAATCCGTACTGAACTCACATGCCCGTCATTTTCCGATGTCAAAACGAAAAGAGCAAGCAAGCCCTACTGTAATGAATAATACCTAACATCTTGCCCGTAGTAGACCGACATCTAGGCTTCGTCCGGGTTGGTAATTCGATATTTTAAGACCCGGATCGACGACTTAGCAATATCACCTAGCTGTCGGCGCCAAACTAATGGTATTGAATTGATCAAGAACATTCGCATCTCAAACAGGGCTAATGTATCTATGCGACTCGGTGACAGTGGTAACTTGCTCTCTATACATCAAACAGCATCCACAGTTGGTGGTGCAATGGGAATAAAATAGCTCGCCATTTTCATGGATCAACCGAGGTCTGAGGCAACATCCGCATCCTACAGCTGCCAGACAAGCGACCACTATCCGCTCGGTGTTGCTATGACAAGTATTTGACAGGATCTTGCCTGAGAAGTTTGGCTTAACGTGAGGTGGGCATCTCGTATTCTCACACTCTTGGACATCCGTCGGGCGTCTTGATGGGAGAGATTAGCAATAAAACATCAAGGCGGCATAAGGGGAAGCCTTGGGAATAGTTGGGCGTGCAGATGGGCAGCAGTGAAATGGAAGAGAGCTGATCACGAGCCTTCCCAAAAGAGAAAGGGGGCCATGGGTGCATCGGCGAGTCATCAACAACAACTCTTCTCGCGCCGTCTCTTTTCTCTGCCAACATAAAATAAAAGTAATACCATTACTACTCTCATTATGGGGCTAGTGAACGCCTCTCCCAGCCCCTTCACCGACCTCCATCATGTCTCTCCCATCATGTTGCTCGACGGGCCCAGCTCCCGGAAGCTCTGACGTTCCCCGAGATACCTGGCGATACCCCTACCCGGGCCCTTTTCGGGGGCACCCCCACCCTCAGCGACGCGCTAGATCGTGTCCGCCAACGTTTAGGGCGTATTCTCCACTCGAAGAGTAACAGAATGGTCCAGTAAGCATAGTTACCCATAGCAAGAATGGAGATTCAAACCAGTGAGTAGGAATTGGCGATGGCTTTTTTTCCGCTGCTAATGTATTTTGTTTTAAATTTTTATATGTACCTTCTTTCGTCTTTTCTATTTTAGCTCGTATTTTTAATATGTTAAAGTGAAGCCCAGTGGCCATAAAAATTAACCCAAAGAGCATAAATGCCCATTTCTTCTGAAGTACTACTAAGCACCTTCATAGGCTCTCAGCATAGCAGTTTCAGCATATATATCAGAGCAGCAGAAGGTATATCGGTATTAAGTGAGCCTAGAATATTAGGAGCTATGCAAACTTGAAGAATAGAAACTTCTGAGCCTAGAGGGAAACATATGAGCACATGAATAGCCGCAACAATGTGTTGCCAGAAAACTTCAAGTCATGGCGCATACATCCATCTGGCAATTGGGAATCAAAACAAACATAATTACTCCGTAAGCTGTGTCGAGACATTAAAGAGGTGATGTTGAAACATGCTGCCAGTGTCCAGGTTTCAGCCCGGGTGTGGATCATCTATTGTCCTGGATAAAGCCCGTCATTGTACTCCGTACAGACCTGTTTATTCAGGTATTCCTCGGCCTTGCAAACTTTTGACTCATTCTTCTACTAAGCGAATCGCATGATCTATGTATTGCTGGTGAATATTTATCTGGGTTAACTACAGAGTAGCTATATTTCCAAAAACAAAAACGCATTGGCGATGTACATACGGGGTAGTAGGCCACGAATGATAATCAAATACAGAGTGCTCCGCGTACAGTCGCTAGCGCTGACCAAACGTTTTTTGAAGCAAGCAGGCCTCGTTTATTGCGTACAATGTCTAGTACTCAGCTCTTCTCTTGCGAAACGGATAGCTCAGACCAGGCAAAAAGTCAAGATGAAATATTGTTTCTTGGCACAAGAACTTGATATTGCCCAGCTCTCCAAATTGGTTTGTTCTTGTTATCTACGGTGTTGGTCGAATAGTAATTCTTGTCAGGACTCTTGTGTCTTGTCATTCTCTTGGTCTGCGCTCATTGCCAGTGAACGTGCCCGGTAATTCTCGTTATTAAGCAGAATTTAACTACAAGACACTCGTTCAGACGCCTCATACCAACAACTCATGAGAAATGACCGACAATACTGAAATATAGAATTCCTTAAGATCTTCATGTATCGAATTTGGGCAGTACCTTTTCTCGTCAGTCGCCTTATCGAATCAGGCATCGCGCAGTTAAACCTAACCAGACAGCTCTCGCCATCAAACAGTACCATCTATCCAGAGGTAGGCAAATATTTCCATGAACCGGGTAGTGATGATATCCTCGGTCATTATGATATTCGATATTTCAACGGCGTGGTCAGCTATCAAGAACGAACACACACTTTGACCCATATGATCGGGGCATATTTGCAGTTCTTCAGAGAGAATAAATTGGATACATGGATTGCCCATGGAACGCTATTAGGCTGGTGGTGGAATGAAAAGGTAAGGCTAAAGCACAATGCCTCGCCTAATGAATATGAACAGCTAATCTCCAAAAGATTCTACCCTGGGATTGGGATATAGACGCGCAAGTTACTGGAATGACGTTAGAATATATGAGCAGAAATCTCAATCGAACGATATATACGTACAGCCCCAACGAGAAAACAATACGAAAATACCTCCTGGATGTCAACCCAAGGTCTGAGGAGCGGGGATATGGCGATGGCCTTAATATAATCGATGCGCGATGGATCGACGTTCGAAATGGTCTCTATATTGACATCACGGCCCTGAGTGAGCTAGATCCCGCCCTAGAACACGGAATTGTATCATGCAAAAACTTTCATAAATATAATATTTCAGATCTGTTTCCAATGCGCCAAGGCACTTTTGAGGGTGTTCCAGCCAATATTCCATTCAAATATAATGGGATTTTAACTGAGGAGTATGGGGAAAAGGCGTTAATCGAAAGAGAATATCAAAAGTGAGTATTTTCAAACACCCTGTTATCATGTTATCACGGCCAACACCTATCTATCACTTAGCCATACCTGGAACTCGACGTCAAAGGAATGGATTCCGGACCGAAGAGCAAGTTTTCAATCTAGATGAAAAGTTCAGTTGGAAATAATACAGGTAGAGCTTAACAGTCCGGTACACATTTCGTGGATTTGAGTATTTCGTTCATCCAGGGTAGGCGTCACAAAATTTGGGTTTTTTCAGCCTGTCTTTCTTCCAAGGGCTTCGTGTCTGGGAAGGTATGGCTAAAAGAGAGCCTCGGAAGTTATTAACTTTTCTGTTATGAGCAAATAAGAATCGCGCTGGTCCTTAAGGGAGCCCGTGATACTGTTTCGGCAGTCAATTGTCAATTGGCTATAACTTTCGTAAAAGTTTGGTGCATCTCATTGCATAAAATACTTTGTTTCCCATATTGCATCCAATACTGAAACCCAATAGCCATGAAAATTCGTCAATTTGTGAACTGAAAAGCGAACATTGGTCGTTGAGACAACAGCAGCCTGGTAAAATCCGGATCAATGATGATCCGAGATAAGATAAGATAAGGTTTAGGCATCTGCCTCCCTGACATTAGTAATGCGGCAAGAAGATTCTCCCCGATTCCGTCATCCCAGCTCGATATAAAACGCGCCCTCGAAAGCCATTGCTGCTCGAACTCCGTAAAAATTGATATCGAAGTCTACTTGGCCCAGATAACTTGATAATGGATGAGACTATAGAAAACCCCAGAGAAATAGAAACTGCAACGATATCACTTGCAATCTACCATCATGGCAAAGCTCACACTCTGGCTTTACCTACAGACGCAACGCTTCAAGATCTCTCCACCTTGATTTACTCCACGTTTACCATATCTGTCGAAAATCAGAAGCTCTTAATCTCCCCTAAGCCTGGGCTTCAGAAGCCTCCTTTTTTCCCGATTCCACTCTCAACACTCCCAATTACCTCCCCGCGATTTAAAATCACCCTTCTTGGGAGTACAAATTCGGAAATCGACTCTTTAAACAAATCTTTATCTGACATTCAAGCGGAACAGAAGAAACGTCGCAACCCACCCATCAAACCTGCAAAGCCCCTATCCAATACACGCACCCAAGCTCCCTCCTCACAATATACCTTCCACAGACTGCTTCCATTACCCTATCTCCCCAACCCAGACCGCAGTCTCACATATCTTGCACGTCTCCGTGACGACCCTGGAATCCGCTCTGCAATGGCGAAGCACAGGTTTTCTGTTCCCCTTCTCACAGAAATGAATCCAGTTGAACATACCACCCTCTCGTCGCGAACGCTCGGCCTCAACCGCAATAAGGGTCAAGTTATTGAACTACGTCTACGTACCGACGCGTACGATGGATATAGGGACTACCGTACTATTCGAAAGACCCTGTGCCATGAACTAGCGCACTGCGTGCATAGTGAGCATGATCGTGACTTCTGGAATTTGACGGCGCAAATTGAACAGGAGGTTGAAGGTGCAGACTATTGGGGAAAAGGTGGTAAGAGGTTGACAGAAGATGATTTTTATAATCCGGCTGATTGGGAAGAGACGAAAAGTGGCGAGGACGTGATGGACCATGGAGGCTGGACGGGTGGGGAGTTTGTGCTGGGAGGGTTAAATAACGGAGGTGGAGCGGAGTCTGGGTTAAGTCGACGGGAGGTTCTAGCGAAAGCTGCTGAGTTACGGATGTCCAAAGCTAAGGAGAAACCTAGTGGGAAGGACGAGAGTCCTGAAAGCTGATCCGTTTCTAAAGGAAACATTCATGAATCAAATTACTGCAATGAAAAATTATTGATGACAAGCACCAGGCTCAGGCCCTATTAGCCCTAAAGACAATAGATATCTGTAACTGTAGAACATGAAATGTATTCAAAAGAGTTTCTAAATTCTAAATATAATCATCATTTCAGTTCACTTAGTTTTGCTCATTAATAAACAAACCGGCCATTCCTTGGCCAGTTCCAATGCACATACTAGTCACAAGGACCTTTGCCTTCGTTCTTTTGGCCTCGCTCAAGATAGTGACGAGCTGTCTAGCACCCGTGCATCCGAGAGGGTGACCTAGTGCAATGGCACCGCCACGAGGATTGACTTTGGAATGATCAAGGCCAAGGCGGTCAACACAGTAAACAGCCATGGAGGCGAATGCCTCATTAATCTCAAAGATATCAATATCTTCTTTCCGAAGATTGAACTTGGAGAGGAGTTTGGGAATGGCGGCTGTGGGGCCAATACCCATAACTCTTGGGGGTACACCGGCGACAGTGGCACCAACGAATTTAGCAAGGATAGGCTGACCAAGCTCAATGGCCTTAGAACGCTTCATGAGCAAAACAGCAGCAACTGTTAACGTTAGTGGAGAGTTCCAATTAAATAAAAGAAAAATCAATACGGTGAGTTATGTAACGAACCTCCGTCACTGATCTGGCTGGCATTTCCGCCAGTGGTCTTATTTCCAAACTGTGGGAAGGCAGGGCGAATCTTGCTCAAACTTTCGTATGTAGTGCCATAACGAGGACCCTCATCTCGAGAAATCACAACTTCTTTCACTTGGCCAGTCTTTGGGTCCTTGACTGTTGTTTTAATTGGAACAATTTCATCGTCAAACCAGCCTGACTTCTGCGCTACCTCTGCTCGTCTGAATGATTCTACAGAGTAGCGATCTTGCATCTCACGAGTGATGCCAAATTCGTCACCGACATTTTCCGATGTTTGACCCATGGGCTGTGTGCAGTCGCGTGCTTCCTGGCACTGCATAATCTCATTTTCGGGGGGCTCGAATCCCCGGTCGGGCGAAAGGGACATGGATTCTCCGCCAAGGGCAATGCCAATATCAATGGATCCTTCAGCGATTTGGTAAGCAACATCTTGGATGGCCTTCAAGCCAGAAGAGCAGAAGCGGCTGACGGCGGCGGCACCAGCTGTGTGGGGGATGCCCGCGGCGAGTGCAGCAGTACGGGCGACGTAGGAAGCTTTAGAATGGAGAGCCTGTTGAAAGAAAGTATCAGCCAAGTAGCCGGAAATGAGGCTCGCAGAAGGTATACCCACATTTCCCAAGCAAACATCCTCAATCAAAGACGGATCAATCTTAGAGCGAGCGAGGACCTCCTTCAGAAGCGCGAGCACAATCATGTCAAGCTCAGTATCCTTGAAACCGCCCCTGAAGCCCTTCGTCATGGCACTTCGAACGGCGACCGTAATGACAACATCATCTGCGTTCTTCTCACAACTGTATCGCATTGGGTCAGTTCGGATATGGCATTACATCAGAAAGCCAGCCTTACAGCTTATTAACAACACTGCTTCCACCGGTACCCGGCTTCAGCTGTTGTAGAACAGCGTTCAATCTCTCAAGAGCCATTGTGATATGGGAAAAAGTTCTTGTTCCACAGTAAGCTGTCCTGCCTCGCGACGAAAGCGATCCGAGGAACTCACCAGCGATGCTAATGCCGAGCGTAAACGAGCAGATCAAAAGAGCGGAGAAGAGTAGAAGAGACAGACGAGGCGCGAGCGTTGTCGCTATAAAGCCGTCGTCCTGCCAGCCGAGCAGCCTTCCGAGCGCGACTTGCCGAGGCAATTCCTTTGGGATTGGACCGCCATCGCCGGCCAGACGCGACCCTTAGAGCGGATCAAAACTGAACGGTTAGGGCATAGCCGACGAGCTCGTCTGGGGACGGGATTAAGCCCTCCCCTTCGGCACTCTGCGAATTGCGGAGGCCACGAGACGCCAGCCTTGCACTTAACCCGGAACACACTGTATTGTTCGCCAAGTCTAGAACACTCTACAGAGTACGGAGTACGGAGCCGATTTTCAGTGCTGCAACGGAAAAATCGACTGCTTATTACATGTAACTAACTAACCGTCTCTTCCAGGATTTAGATGGACAGACACCTCTCCCAGATTTTGGGGCTTTTAGTGGAAGGGTGTTCGAATTAACCCATTACATGATGCTGTAGTAAAGTGGCAGATGAAAATTAAACAGCTGAAAGGCGCGATGGTGCTTTTCATTCTCCTGCTTATCGACCAGTGGCAACCATGACCGTTGCAGGTGCAACTCCTAAGGCCTATTCAATCTGGCTTAAGAAGCAGTTAAAAGATAACCCACTGGAACACCTTGCCTCGTTATTTCTCCCCGACTACTCCGTCCAGCTGCATGTCAACTGAAGCTCCTGCAGTATCAATGTCCTAGAATGCCACTGGACCTAGCATACTGCACATAAGACAAGGAAAACGGGTTTCGATCAGGCGCATATCAAGCATACATCCATACATCCCCACTTACAGGGAGTAACCTCCAGAGTTCCAGTTAAGAAATTCCTGATATGTAACGCAAACATTTCGGGACACAGATTATTCTTAGTGGACAACTACATAACTGTGGGACCGCATGAAAGATCTTAGTATTTTATGAAGTCGCTAAGACGCTTTATAAACCCTTTCTCCAAACAACGCTTGAGCTGCAAAAACCCGCAATATTGCTGAGAGCACCGTGGAATATTTTTTTTCCCTCCAATCTTCGCGTTGACCCGGAATTATTTTGTCATAAATATAGTTGACCAACCTAAGGAAGTCGCTGATGTTGACAAACGAATCTGCGAGCGACTTGGCTCCCATCCACCTACTCTATACTGTATTGGAGAGTGCAATTTGGTATCTGGAAGACGCCTTGAGTTTGAATATCTACTCGCCAGTACGGAATACAATGACTAGGAAGTTTATTGGGGAAGCTTCCTCTCCAGAGATTGGAATATGAGAATTTATAGCGTTTCACGGCCCGATCTCCCTTGTATAACTTAACCAACTCCCAGCGCTCTACTTGGCAAACACAGGTCGTGGAGGCTATACATTTTACCCATTCTAGAACCATTGCGATATCAGTGCTAACAACGTCCTAATTCAAATTGACGGCTCTCTTACATTAGCGCACTATTATGGACCTATTCTGAATGGCTCAATGGTCATAGTATCTACGGAGTACATCAACAAATACTCAAGGCGACCCGTATCGCCAGCAGAGCGATCGCTGAATTTCACAGTACAGAATGATATTTTCGCTATGGATACTGTCCCAAATGAGACCAGTGTGAGGCATACACTATATCCAGAGAAGATAAAGGTGGAAATATACTCCCTTTTACAGAAGCGAGAGTTTCCCTTAAGTGGCCTTGGAAACTTACACTTAAGAATTGACAAGTGCTGGATGTATCAGTATACCGAGGAGATTAATAAGCTCGATCCAGGTGTCCATCTCATTAAGATCTGCACCAAGCAATATTAACCCTACTGACTATTATTCTCATATTTTTTCAATCCACCCGAAATTGGCCGTGATATTTCAGAGACACTTTCCCCTCGTGACGGTTGCGCTGAACTATGAGTAATGAATTCGAGGTAAGGAGCATACAGACCGGTGTCTTAAGAGTATGCTTAACAGATACTTTCTTTAGTGGTGAGATTAGAGCCGGTTGCGGCCTACTTTAGGATACAGATTGAAAGGTAGTCGACCAAAGATCCAATTAAGTTTACTCCTGAAAGTCAAAGAAAGTGAATTTCGCACTTGTTTCCCGGTATATTCAACCGCCGACCTGCCCCTTCTTTACATACATAAGGCCTTCCTGATGGTTTACTCGAAAATCTGACGTCGTCGATACAAAAGGTACCCAGCAAAAAGAGACACGCACCCCAGCGCCGCCCCCAGGACAATCGCGGCGATTTTTGGAGGACGGCAGTCGTTTGTTGGACATTCCTGAGGTTTGGATGTAGGGGTTGGGCTGAGTGTAACCGTCGCTGAAGGCAGCATTGCTGCGCCTGCAATAACGTTCACCGTCCCATTATCCGTGTTACAGCAGTTGCGCGCCGCTTGGTTCTGTCCGCAGCAAAACGTGGTATAACGGTCGCAAGGGGTGAGGACAACGTCCGACGATTTGAATGCCTCCCCTAGTCCGAAGTACGATTAGCGAAAGCCATCACTTGAACGAATGCTGCTACCTATAGTGCACTGTCGCGGGCACTCTGTGCTATTCCACGTCTTATCCGTACATCCTCGCCTCACGATCGCATTCAACCCGAAAGAGAAGCAGAAGCCATTTGTAATACAGACATCGCCGTTTCGGCAGCAGTGGGAGGCAGCTGCGGTGGTATTACACGGGAACAAGCCGTCGCTTTGTTTCCCATCAGGATAATAGCATTGTGCAATCGCAGAGGTGCTGAATACCGCAAACAGAATGATGAGAAAAAGCATCGCCGGCGAACACAGCCACGGGTGGAAGCTGCAATACTAAACCTGTACGGAGTAAAGCTGAGCGATCCTGAACTCCGGGGCCTGCGACATGCAGCTGTCTGCGCTATACGAGGAACGGCACAGTATATACATAGCCCGCACGAGGCGCACGAGGCCTCGTTCTTAGAGTTCGGCGGGCCGGTGATGGCTTGCTCGCGTCGACTCGTCGGAAGCGCCACTGGCTGACTTCACAGCGTATCGTCCCGCCGAGATGCATCGTCGGCACAAGGATGCGAGCGCCCTTCCCCGCCGGACTAACAGAGCTCCTGTGACTTGTGGCCAGTAGCCTTTCCCTTGTTTTATACGGGATCTTCGAAGCTTCATCAGGCTGGGCCCGCCCCGTCCAATCTCCTTGCGAAACATGCAACAACCACCATCACCAAAAGGAAGTATAGACGCATCGTCTTTTCCATCAAGTACCCTAATTCTGGTGTGAGCTCCATCCCCACAGCTTCCACCGATGGCGGGTATTGGATCCCTCTTTGCGGGGTTCAAGTCTCTAGCCAAACCGCTTGCGAAAGATAGAAAACGATCAGAAAGCTATGGTGATCTCGGCGACGATCTTTCTGCGTTTGAGAGAGCTCTTGAAGACGCTAAGCCAGCCTTATTAGAACGTGGAAAGTTGAGAACGTTCAATGAATGCTCCAAGTTCATCCTCGATACAAAAGAGCTCATTCGCAGAAATCCCGACTCAAACAGCAAGACAAATCAAGATCTACAAGAAAGACGCTCATCAGCGCTTGTTTCACGACTGCATGGCTACATTTTATTGCTCAACATGTATGACTCGCCTTCCATATGAGAAGGGAATATTCTCGACGCGTGCTAATTTCGGCTGCCTATACCAGTGCAGTCAATTCACCTCCACCAGGACCACAGGCCTGTGACTCGGTTCATGAATTGGATGCCGTGCCTATTTCCGAGTCACCGGGCGTTCCGATCTATGAGCTAGATGCCAGAGAAATCCATGAGCTCGAGGCACATCATGTTCGTGGACAGCCAGTATCAAGAGGCCCACTGGACGGAGCATTTGAAACAACAGAGCCCCCTTTGCCGCTTATTTTACAAGAATCAATCGCAACGGACATCATAGAACCCCAGACAGGTTTCCAAGGTCGAGCCTCTTCACTTTTGCGATTAGAAGACTCTTCCCCCTACTCATACCCTCCTTCTTTCAGCAATTCAAACAATCGCAGCTCGACTAGCTTAACCACCCTATCCAGCAGTCTAATTTTCCCATCCCTTAGAGATAGGACACCTTCTATTACTTATAAAGAAAATATCGAGTTTGCTAAGGCACTTAAAGAAGACCGTATCGATGTTGCTACCGTTTTGAAGTGTATCAAAGACGGCAACAAAAGGTCACAGCTGAACCAAGAGTCCGTCAATAATGCCTTAGCCTTTGTAGCCAAGCATCAAAAGAGGAAAGCTGGTCAAATCGAGGCCATCAATGTTCTTGTGGATCAGTGTGCCGCCGACATTGAGTATCGAGATGAAAAATACGGCAGAACTCCCCTTATCTGGGCGATTAACGTTGGCCGGGAAGACGTAGTGAGTCTTCTCCTAGACCATAACGCTTTCATCGAGGGCAGGGATAGCATCAAGAGTTGCACGCCCTTAATTTGGGCCGTATGTTTGGGTAATGAAACAATCACTCGGCTTCTTGTCAGCAGAGGAGCTAGTTTAAGAGCAGCTGATGCTGAATTTCAACGGACACCACTACTGTGGGCTACAAAAAGAGGTGCTTTCAAGGTGGCCCAAGTACTGTTGGAGTTTATCCAGGACCCAAATATTCTTGATATCAAAGATAGAGATGGAAAAACTGCACTTGCTCTTGCATATACAGAAAAACATCCTATAACTGCAACGGCACTCCTTGATTGCGGCTCTGATCCAAACTTTACTTTCAAATCCGGTCGACCGCTTATCATCTCAGCGATTATGGCAAAAGATGTACGGTTTGTCCGTCTGCTTTTAAGCAAAGGGGCGAGTAAACATGCTACGGATAAAGACGGCCTAACAGCCCAGGATTGGGCTCTGCGGATGAGGGATAAGAAAATGATTGGTCTTGTTTGTTCAGACGGATGATCTGGTGGATCTTGAACTAGTTTTCTCCCAGTATTAAGCTTTCTTATACCGATCTACTCAGAAATCTTGCTACAAGGTACCAGAGTACCCTGGGCTCCCAGCCTCTTGCAAGCCCCCACAATACAACGCAGGGTTCTGGTCGCAATAACTCCCCCATTGGCTGCCAATTGAGACACTCAACTGTTACCATTATTGCCCGGTTACTTTCTTATTGCAGAAGACGGTTATACATAAAAAGAACGTGCCAATTCCCAGGGTAGGCATGTGTGTCTGAAAGGCACAACCGTTTCTTCGGCTTAGAATAGAGATGGAAATAAAGTTGAGCATAGCCACAAAGACAGCCTCGTGTCTTCTGCTCCCATAGCTGTGAAACTACTTCTCCCGAATGTTATGTCCACCATTTCGAAGTCGATTTTTAAAAAGTGACTCTGGTTGTCCCAAAAAAACAATTGCCGGGGCAAAAATTTTAAGGTTTCTCATCAATGTCTAGTGGTAAATGGGTTATAATTATAAGCCTTGAGTTTATGAAGACAGCTATAAGATGTTATCTATAGACACACGTCTTCCTGCACTGCACTTGCACCGTGCACATACATATGACAAGTCGATTAAATTTTCATTTCTCTAAGACCTTCCTCTCTAGAACACCCTCTGGAACAAACGGAAAGCCTGTGTCCGCATGTCTGCCAAAATAATAATTCCGTGGTAAGATCAAATGGAGTTCTAGCTCGAAACAAGACTTTTTTTCCGTAAACAATCTTCGTGGGGGCAGTTCCGGGGCGGGGCATGACAACAAATAAAACATAAGAAAGGCATAATAGAGACCCATGCAAACATCTACTCAACTTCCTCCATATTAGCATCGTTGCCAGCTTTCTGGGCCTCGGCATCAGCGTCTTTCATTTCCAGATCAGCAGTATCCTTCTTCTTGGCATCTTCTTCCGCTTTCCTTTTTGCAGCAGCTTCTTCCTGAACCTTCATCTGAGCTTCTCGCTCCGCTTCTTGTTTATCATGGTAGCGCTGGACAATGGGTCCGACAAGGAAGCGGATTTCTTCCATTTTAGCGGTATAGACGGCCTTGGTGGTATCTTCGCCCTCCTCGTATAGCCAGTCCTACATAAGGGTCAGTGGTGCTCTAGTAAAATATGTATATGTAAACTTTCGGCAACGTACCTCTGCGAGATCGAGCTTAGCTTTAACCTTCTGCTTCTCGTCGTCATTTGAAAATTCAGCATAAACACCATCGATTTTATCTCTAAGTTCATAAATCATTGATTCAAGTTCATTCTTCTTGTCCTCGGTATCTGCAACAAGCTTATCTTCCATGTGCATGGCTTCTTCTTTCTCGGTGTACTCGTTGAGTTTTGTCTTGTCGAGAGAGGCAGTGCCATTGACAACAGGAAGATCGCCTTTGCGCACCTGCTTCTTTACTTTGCGCATCTTTGGCTTTTCAGCTTCTCCGTTGGCACCGTCGGTATCCATAGCCTGTTTAAAAAGGTTCTTCAGGTTAGAAAATACCTTGCTCTTAATGTCAAACAAGTCATGAGTCAGTAGACATCATAAAGGGTGATCAAATACTTACATCACCTTCCTTCTTCTCTTCAGGAATAGGCTCTTCAACCTCCACATCTTCGACGTAATAGCCGGATTCAATGTTGAGAACACCGTGCAGGTTGAGTCTTGCCTTTAACTTGCAAACCATGAACTCGTCGTTTGGATCCGCAGCTACATTCTTGACGGAAAAGCGGCCAATCCAAGGGTTGGGCTTACCAGGGATCAATTCAGGTTTAGCATATCGAGCTTCCAAATCGAATGGTTGTCTGCGATAGAAGGTAAGGATCTTAGTAGAAGGCAGAACGTTACCCTTGTTGAACACGGTCAAGGATGTAGCTTCATCGGGGATCTCTGGTGATTTCTCCCATGTAAATTCGATAGGATAGTTGATGATATCATGAACAGAGAAATCACGAACACGGAAGACGGGAGAGAGGATAGCGCAGCTAAAAGCGCAGCCACGTGCAACAGCTTCGTCCTGGTTAAGAGTAAAAGAAAGCGGCTTTCCAAAGAAGTCGCTGATTTTTTCTTTGATAATTGGGACACGTGTGCAGCCGCCGACCATTTCGATACTGTCAATGTCATCGGGTTTCAGTTTGGCGTCGGCGAGAGCTTGTTCGAGAGGAATTGTTATGCGATCCAGGAGGGGTCGGACCATTTCTTCCATCTCTTCACGCTTCACCAATGTGCGCACATCGACATCATCCATTAACGACTCAATATTCAAAGGTGCAGAGACATTGGCAGAGAGAATCTTCTTCATTTTCTCGGCAGCAGCAAGGGTTCGGGAGTACGCCTTTTGGTTCGTCTTGATATCAATCTTAAACTTTTCTTTGAATTCTTTGGCAAAATGGTCCACAAGCGCTTTGTCGAAATATCTGCCACCAAAATGACGGTCATAGGCAACGGACTTGACATTCAACTCGCCTTTTCGGAATTCAACGATGGCACAGGCGTAGTTGCAGTGGCCAATGTCGACAAAAGCAACGCGTCTTGGCTTCTCCTCTGGGCCGGGAAGATCAAGTTTGGTGATACCGTAGCCAAGAGCAATGGCAGTGGTATCGTTGATGAGGCGAAGGCACTTCAACCCGGCGATTTCTGCAGCATCCAGCAAGCTCCGTCGCTGAGCATCAATGAACCATGGCGGAACACTGATGACGACATCGGATACGGGGAGTCTTAACTCGTTGGATGCGGTGGCTTTGATTTTTCTCAGGTACATAGCAATAAGCTGGGTCGCGGTGAACTGGTCCTTTTTGCCCAGATAAGATACTTCCACGCCGGCTTCGCCATTAACGTCAATCAACTTCGCTGTGTTGTATTCCTGCTCCAATTGGACATCGGGATCCTTAAACGATCGGCCCGCAAGAAGCTTCAGGGAGCCGATAGTATTCTTTAGGTTGGAGATCTCTTGGGTCTTCGCGGCCTCACCAAGAAATCTGCTCTTGTGACCGAAAGCCACTAAAGAGCTATAGAACAGAAAAAAAGGTCAGTATGGTGCGAGGGGAGGTACAATGGAGTTCAGTTTATGGTGGACTTACGGAGTAGATCGGTTGGAAACTTCGTTTGTGATCTAAGTCGCTCCTCGAGGAGAGTGCTTGGTCAGTGAGACAAGAACACTAGCATCAAAAAATTGCAAA
Organism: Ophidiomyces ophidiicola; assembly: GCF_022830035.1. Lineage (NCBI taxonomy): Eukaryota > Fungi > Ascomycota > Eurotiomycetes > Onygenales > Onygenaceae > Ophidiomyces > Ophidiomyces ophidiicola. The sequence goes on from NW_026054656.1 coordinate 328,973, forward strand.
GAAAGGGTGCAAGAAAGAATAGAAAGCTGTATTTTAGGCTAGTGAGATGCCATCGACTTTGGAGCAGAAAGCTCAGCATCCAGGATGCACGACAAGGGGGAAGGGTGGCCAGGCCATGGCTGTCCAGGCATACGAGAAAAAAAACCAGACAAGGGGAGTACCCACAATATCAATGCCCTTATTCCTTGCAACACCGATCTTGGTGCTCATCGAGCCGAGATCTATGCCGACGACACTCATGGTGGCAGAAGGCGGGCTGTTCTCACAGACTTATGTGTATTCGTTATCTGGTCGAGTGAAGGTGGGGGTGGAGAGAGGGGGAGAGGCAACGATGAAAGGCGCGATTGTGGCCGACGTGGCAGACGATCGAGGTTAAAATTCTGGCAGTAGGATAGATTAGTAGGGAGCAGACGAGCGAACAGAGACAGAAAGCTGGCGATATAAAAGAGCAGAGATGGATGGGGGCTGCGAGTGACTGTTGAAGGGCCAAGCGGGCGTTGACGGGTGGACGTGCAGAGCGAGCAGGGAAGAGGAAAATCCAACGGCGAGGCGAGCAGCACAGCCGTCTTTAATAGCGTTTTCCTCCTCTCTCTCTCTCTCTCTCTTTCTCTCGATTAGCCGCTCTCCGGCCGGGCAGACAGCTCGAGCAGAGCGCGACGCAAGGCCAATGAGAACCGCTGGGGCGCGGGGTTTGGGCGCGAAGAGAAACAGGCGAGTCTGGCAGTGGGCGGCACACACACACAGAGGGGAGCGGGCAGGGCAGGCAGAGACGCGCAGACAAACACAGATACTCACACACGACAGGCAGACAGACAGACATCAGAGCTGGACTCACCTCAGGCGTGCTCGCGGGTCGGCGGCGGATGTTTTTTCACTTGGTTTCTGGCGAATTTTCCGCTTTTGCGTTCGATTTTGTCTTGGCATCGAACCTTCTGGCGGCGTCGCGAAACGGCGGGCAAAACCCAGCAGCGATGGGCATCTATTGTTCTAGTTATGTACTTGACTCTTCTACGGAGCATGCAGCGTCTACCTAACCCGCGATCTCTCTATTCGCTCTCTGCCTTTCTCTGCGAAATGCTTTTGAAACGCCGTGCCAATCCAGGCTGCTACCCATGCAACTCATACAGTCATTAAACAGAACCATTGGGCAAAAAAAGGACATAAAAACAAACACCGCCATCCATCTACATTTATCCATGCTTCCATCCTACCCAGGTCATCGCAATCATACCATATCCGGACCCCGCCGCGGCTGCTTGGCCAGTCGTTTGCGACCCGTGCGCCGGCGGGAGGACTCGCGCTCGCTGTCAGACGTCGACTCGTTGGCCCACGACTCTCCAGTTCGGGCTGGTTCCGACACCGATGAGACCGCCAATCCGATGTCGTCGCCCTCTGTGTCTGCCGCGCTGCTGGTGCGGAGCGGACTCTGGCCAGCGCGGGGCCGACGGGCGGGATCAAAAGCAGAGCGGCCGTAGGGGTTGCTGGGTGGCTGCAACTCCTGCATCGTTGCCCGTCTCTCAAAATGCTGAGCATTCTGTGCTCGCGACATCGAGTCCTTTTCTAGGTCCGACACGGAGTCAAACGGCACTTTGTCGACAGCAACGGTTGAGACTCGAGCCTGTCGCGCCAGCTGCATCTTCTGCTGGTCTTCTGAGGTCATGTATACCTGGTCTGTAGTTTCGTCCTGCTCTTCTTCCGCCATGATGCTCTCCAGCCGGCGCGGCCAGCAGATGGAATTCACTGCAGATCCGTTGGTGAGCTCTGACTCAAACGACCCTCGCGGACGCACAGAAAGCTGGGGCATCCCGGGTTGGCGAGCAAAGTGCGTAGGTAGTGAGAGCCCGGATATGTTCGTATTGTCGTAGTAGCCAGCTGCGTTCTGCTCGGGAGGGGCAAACCGACCTTCCACTCCCTGCGACGGATGCACAGGCACAGGCGCCCGTTCCTCATGGGCTACCTGGAACGACTCGAGGTTGACATTGAGATCATCGCCTTGCTCCTTTGCTTGTTGGGCTGCCAGCGCAGGCGTTGTGCTGGAGTCTGCTTCTGCTGCATCGGCACGAGGCCCTCCCCAAGTGCGCTGGCCCGCCGTGAAGATTCCATAGACCATATAGATCCAGTTAAAGAATGGATTTAGAATAAACATAATCGGATAGAGCCAGGCTTTGAATCGACGTAGCTTGAGGCCAAAGTAAAACATTAGGAGATAATTCAGACCCAGCGAGACCGCGATAAAACCCACGGGCAAGTTCTGGATCCGATTTGACGTTGTGATAATAGATATTACCATTATGAAAAAAAGAAGCGCAGTTGTTCGAATGGTATTTTGCATGAAGCGAACAACACACAGAATTGGATAGCGATACCAAAGGCGAGCATCTGTGAGCATGCACACTTCATTTGTAATGAAACCGAGAAACCAACGCCGTCTTTGCTTGAGAAGACTGCGAAACGTCTGCACAGCTTCCGTTTTGCAAAAAGCACTGGTACACATCTGAATCTGGTACCGCTCCCGGGCTCCAATCATGAAGAGATGGGTGAGCCAACGGTCTTCTCCAAGATGACATTTGCCAAAATCAAAGAGATCTGCGCATTGTCCTGCTTTGTCTGCAAAGTAATATTTGGCCATCTTTCGAAAAGCAGAGAATCGTAGGATAGTGAGGGCTCCTGGAAGGCAGGTTACAGCGCCGCAGCCCGATTCGACGGAACGCTCGAACAGTTGGCCATGGATATACTCCATGTCTTGTAACAGAGTTATTAATGACGTTTTTTGTGTTGTCGAGGTAATGACCCCGGTCATAGCTAGCATGTTCCGTTTGCTTCCCGGTTTTAATTCCATATCATACATAAAATTTTGTAAACACACCCGATCAAGGATGCAGTCTGAGTCAATGAATAGAACGAACAAATCATCGTGTCGGAGGAGATATTCTGCGTAGACTTTGTCGATTAAGCGGAATGTTTGTTTCTGGCAGTTTCGCTTTCCGCCATGCACGAATCGAGATATCGTGATTCTGGAGCCTTTATAAGCCACATCGATACTTTGTGGATACGTCTTCAGGGTTATTGGAACCCCCAGGTGCTCGACAACCTTCAGATATAATTCATCCACCTGGTCACCGTCGAACGAGAGAAAGACGTGGATGCATTCAGGGGGGTAATCACAATCCACGACGGAGTCAATCGCTTTGATCAACACGGGGGGTTCTTCCTTGTACACAGGCATCACAATAACGGTCTTTGGGGCAGTTCGAATGTCCAAGACTTCTTTTATACGCTTTGTTCGTCCAAGAGAGTTTGTTACCAATCGATAGACGCAGAAAAGCCAAGGCACAATGAGAAGAACTGCAAATGTCCAAAAAGCAAACCACTGCAGAAAAGAAACCAATTTGGGGGGGAAAGTTCGCGTAATATTGGAGGGTAGAGGCAGAGTTACTACCATGACAGGAAGAAAAATGCCTCTGGAGCGCGAGTCATTAGCGCAGAGACGATAGATTCATTTCGAGCGTACATACCGGAGGGCGGTAAATAGAATCGCTATCACAACAGCTAAAATTCGTACACTCCAATGATCTGCTTTGACGAATACTTTATATAGGCAATATAGAAAGGCGGCAATCCACAGAAACCACTCGAGCAGGGCAGCCAACATGACCGGGCCTATGATGGAAACATACACGATCTATAGAAAGGCCGCGGTTAGGTTAAGCAAGCTAGCAATCCATGCGAGGTGCCCGGACAGGAGGAGCTCCAACTTACATCCTGCACGCGCCAGGCTGGCTGTGCGTCGGCTCTGCCCAGGAGCTCCATTGCTTGTCTTGCTAACATGGAGACCCGAGAGGCCAGCACCCAGTGGCACTCGCGTAGGTAAATATGAATGCTGGAGTCCACAGGTCAGTACGCGCCAGGCTGTGAATGAAGGACACCGGAGGAGGCTCACTGAGATAATCGTTACGCGTCAGAGAAAGCGCAGACAGGGTATCATGGCCCACGCCGCCTCCAGATTGAGAAGAAGAGAAGGATGGCGTTTGGCGATGAGCCAGTCCGGCGGCTGGTGAAAAAGCAACTAAGGAGGGAAGGATGCCCCGGATAAGCAAAGCAGCGCGCCAGCAACAAAGCGGGAAGACGAAATGAAGCCGAAGCGCGGCACAAGCGACGCCACCGCAGGACTGAGTGCTGCTGCCAGCCCGGACAGCAGAGCGCAGGGAAGGAGAAACAGCGGCGAGGCCGGCGCGCACAAACGAGGCCCAGCAAGCGAGCGGACGACGAGCAAATGATAATAATCAAAACCAAAATTCTTTGTGGCGAGCGGTGTCTTCACGACTGGGCCGCCGGGATGAGCCTGGCCGCGGTGCGACGACGAGACGAGACGACTGGAAATTAGTTAGTTATGTACTGGCCATCGTGGCGTGCGCGCGGGTTGCCGGCGCTTCAGCGACGTCGCGATGCATTTTTATTATCCTTCTTGGCTGCCTTGTCTTTGTCTGTGCCGCCGGCGGCGCTTTGCCCAGCGCCAGGCCCCACGGCCGTGTCGATGCTCTCGTTGCATCCGCCGGCCTCGAGCGCAGAGGCCCGCGGTGGAGCAGGCGTGCGGTGGCACCACAGACGTGATGTCTCACAACCGATCCTCCGATGCGGCCGATGATGCCCTACGCGAACCCTGCAGGGCGCGCCCGTACTGCCACAGCCGGGCTGCCCCAGATCGCCCGCGATGCTCCGCGCGGTGGTGGCAGTAAGCGCAACGGCCGGTGGCGGACGGCGTCAGGCCAAAAATATCTGGCTAGCGCAGATCGCCGCCATCGGTTCCACCAGCTCGGACGTTGCTATTTTTATGTAACGGCAGAGGACACGCTATGGCGCTGGCCACGCTGCAGCAGAGCGGTGACCAGGCGAGATGAAACAGCAGCCAATCTGGGTATTGTTATTAGTGTGCTTGACAGACGCCTTATAGACGGCCTACAGCCGCCGTGGCTCTCGTCGCTTGAAACGAAACACTGCACTGTCGATCGCCGCCCTGAGGCCTCCACGGCCCGGGGCTGCTGTACGGAGTAGTAGCTAGCTAGCTAACTCCTCTGTGCCTGTGCCCCCATGCCCGCCATCCCGCTGCTCCAGGTCCCTTGCGCCCGCGTCATCCCCAGGGCTGGCTTGCCAAAATTACATGTGTTTTGGGGCTGTCACGCCGGCCCGCGCATCACCGTGGCTTGGCGTAAAATACGTCACGCGTTACCATACATGAAAAACTCTCCTCACGGGCGACGACACGCTCAGTAACACGCGAAAACACGCTCGAGATATCACGATGACGCTTTGATCGGGCACAGCAGATGCCATTGACATCCAGGTATCAGCCCTATTGTTGGATTGTGCTTGTTCCTGCGGTTTTCGGGCGCATGGACTTTTTTTCCCACAGCTGCCCACTCTCAAAACTCAAAGAAACATCATTTCTTGCTTCATCCATATACTGATACCTCAACCTTTTTTAGATCACCATCTTCCACATATCCTTATACTACATCCTTCTAAATAGAACCTCCTTATCTCTATTGATCGGACCCATCTCGTCTCACTCATATTTCCTCGCTGCAACGCCTGTGCGTGGCCCAACATGTCGGACACACAGAAGCCCACGGAAGTGGGAGAAAACCCGAATGCCGCGGCGGAGAAGGACGTAAAGGATATCCTCGCGGAGCTCCAGGCTGAGGACACCAATGCAGACGGCAAGGAGGAGCCGACTCCCACTGAGCCAGAAAAGAAAGATTCCACCGCCAACCGCGCGCAGCCCGATGCTGAGGCCGAAGAGGAAGCTAGAATCATCGCGGCTGCCAACAAGTTAGGCCAGGACTCAGTATCAGACGACAAGCCCAAGCGCGACCGGGGTAACAGAGCCGGTAACCGTGGTGGCCGCGGTGGGCGTGGAGGAGACAAGAAGCGAGTGAATTATCGAGACAACATCAAGTCTGATGTTACAACCTTGGAGGAAACCAGCGATCCAGAGGAGATTCGCAAACAGGTTTGCTCTCCCTTCTCTGCATGTTGAATCCCGGCATGGACTAATCCGCCCGTGTGCTCCCCTAGGTTGAATTCTACTTCTCTGATTCGAACCTTCCAATGGATAAATTCTTGCTAGGCAAAGTGGGCGGGAGCAAAAACCGTGCAGTCGAGCTTTCTTTGCTCCACTCATTCAAGAGAATGCGACGCTTCCAACCCTTTAGCGCAATCGTAGACGCTTTGAAGGAGTCTGAAACCCTCGAGCTCACTGATGATAATACCAGCATTCGACGAAAGGTCCCGCTCCCCGATACTGTGACGGAAAATACAAACTCTTCTACTGCTAGAGTGTTTGATGATAAAGCCTTACACCGTAGCATCTACGTCAAAGGCTTTGGCACGGAGGAACCCAGCACACAGTTCGATATCGAAGCCTTCTTTGCTCCTTTTGGCCCTACCAATGCCGTCCGGCTGCGACGCACGGATGAAAAGATATTCAAAGGCAGTGTATTTGTCGAATTTGACTCGGAAGAGACACAGAAAAAGTTCCTTGCTGTGGACCCGAAGCCCAAGTGGAAAGGAACCACTGAGCTATTGATCAAGAGTAAGAAAGAGTACTGCGACGAAAAGGTCAAGGAGATAGAGGCTGGACGCCTTAAGCCCAAGAGAGGACGCGGAGGCTTCAGAGGCGGCAGCCGTGGTGATAATAACCGCGATTGGAAAGATCGCAGGGCCGATGATCAGAAGCGCGGATTCGGCAGAGGCAGAGGCCGCGGCCGTGGAAATGGTAGAAGAGACGGTGGACGTCGAGAAGGCTTGAAGGATTCTCGGTACGTTTACTTTACCCCATACTTTGACTACTTCTAATCTGGTTCTTTATAGGGGAGTACCAATCGTCCAGGTGGAGGGCGACAAGCCTACTGAACCCGCTGCAGGGCAGAAGCGCGCCCGAGAAGAGGATGCCGGTGCCAACGAAAACGGCACAACCTCGAGCAACGTCGAAAATGGCGATAGACCTGCCAAAAAAGTGGATGTCAAGGAAGGCTAGGAGCAATATACAAAGAATCTACTAAAAAGTATAACCATGTAGGATGGAATCGGATCTCGGCGCAAAGGGCATCAGTGAATTTTTTATCTAATTGTCTAACTTGTCCAGAGCCTTGTGGCGCCTACATCTGCTGTCCTGATTTTTGGCAGATGTATGAGCAGACTATGCATGTGTACAAAATAACCACTTAGGAAATGCATTTATTACTGAATTGTGATACTTTCTGCAAATGATCATACACATTCGCTGTCCTAACCACAGTCTTCCAGTTAAATATCTGTACTAGGTGCTGTTGCTGAATGGCTGATCTCTCCGTTTACCTTTAGCTGGAGTCGCTCGGGGGTCACTTTGTAGGCTTTGGGAAGCCAGGTATAAATCGACTTCTCGTCATCACCAAATATCATCGAAGTGAAGGCCTGAGCACAGAGAAAGCAAAGGGCCATGCCTATCAAGTACGATCCTCGTTAGCGGGTGCTCAATAATCACAAAATATGGCCATAAGGAGCCGACACCTACCGTGGCCTTGGAACGAAGCGCAAATATACAGACCAGGATCACCTGGCATCTCGCCGATCAGTGGGTGTCCATCAGCGCTATACCCCATAATTCCTGTCCACTTAGACCTGATTCGACCCGCAGGGTCGTCTTCGCCCCAGTTTTTCCCGAAAAAGCGTTCGGTTGTCGCGGTGAGATAGTCCATGATTACCGGATCGCATACCGTGTCGTCCACGGTTCCGCACTCATGAAGACCTTCATCTTTCCCAGTGATGAAGCCGCCTCCAATGACGATATCCCCGGCATGCTTCGAGCCCTGCGGTCGAGGTATCATGAAATCGAAGCCACCCTTGTAGACAAACGAATATGTCGTTTTCAACCCATCCTTTGGCATATTCGTACCGGGCCGATGGGCAGTCATTTGGCCACGGAGAGGCATGATTACCCCCTGGAGCTTTGGATAGATGGCAGCGGTGTACCCGTTTGTGGCCATAATGATTTTGGGAGCACGAATGGTTCCTCGACTGGTTTCAGCGACCCAGCCATCGTCTTGCCGAGATAGCCGTGTGACCAGCGTGTTTGTTTGAAGATTCAGACCCTTTTTCAAGCACATCTTCAGGATTCCGATGACGAGTTTATAGCCACTCATGCTTCCAGCCGCGTAGGTAATTGCACCAAGGGCGCCGGGGCAGAGAAACTTCTCTTCGGCATCTTTGCCACTCCAGATGGTATAATCGCTGTAGGGTTCCCCAGGCAGGTGCTTTTTCATGAATTCAATTGAACTCAGAGAGTTTTCCCATGCCGTCTGGTCGTAAACGATATCGACTGTATCGACTTCTTCGCTGTCGCAGGGAATATTATGCTGCCTAGCAAACGAGTGAACCCCTCTAAGAGTATTGTACTCCAACTTGACAATTTTAATCGCTTCTTCCAGACCAAGTTTCTGAACGTTGGCCGGAAAGCTCGTATACGAAGCGGGTTTGGTATGGCCACCTGCAAATCAAAGCGCGCTATCAGTGGGAGGTCGCGACCAATCCATAATAGGAAGTGCTAGGACGAAATAACACCGCGTGTGACAGGACACGGAATGCAAGGCATGGCAACCGCACCATTTCTGCCAGTAGCGCCACTACATGCTTGTCTCGCTTCTAGCATCACAATCTTTGTTTCTGGTGCTCTAGAAAGGACATTGAAAGCCGTCGAAGCGCCGGTGATGCCGGATCCAATGATAACAAGATCTGCCGTCTCCGGTATCTGGGGCGTGGAGCGGAGGTTAGCTATCTCGTCTGGCGGAGTTTGCCAGTACGAAAAAGTGGGATTGTCCCGAGGGGTAGTAACAGGAATCGAAGCTCTCTGGTCCATGATGTCTATGATTGAGAAATAGTGACGAGTTGGTCAATGTATTCGTGTCTTATCTGATGAGCAACTGGGAGTAACAGCTCTTATATACGGGCACATCCGTCCGGATCCCAAACAAAACCTCAGAATGCCAGGCTTGACACTGCACAGCGGGCTCCTCGGAATCCAGCACATCAAACCGCCAAGCCTGGGTGACGCCTGGGCTTCCAAGGTCTCAGCTTGCCCGCTTCAGCAAAGATGCCGCTTCCGAACGGTGGGCTACACGACGCTCTAGCGAGCAAGGTGGCCTTGGTCAGGGCGTATGTACTGTCCCGGAGCTGGGTGCTGCGCCTGGACGCTGAGCTAGCTGCTCCGGCCTCGCACGCTTTGGGAGTTCTGTGTCTCCGCGGGTTCGCAACGACAAGATGCTGTGGGCGGGGACGCGGCAGCCGGCACGTGAACCGCTTACCTAACTGGCTTCCGCTTATTGGGTTTCCGACGCGAGGGCAAACAAGCTTAACGAGACACGCCGCGCCAAGCCGCCTAACTAGCCGCGCGGTTTGACTTTTCTCCGCAACTTCGTCCACCCGGCCCGTCGGCCGAAGCAGGCGACCCCGTCGGCTTCAACGTCCGCTGCACTGGACTCGGTACCATGCCTGACCCGATACTGATCCCGCACAGTCTCTCTTGGTGCTGAAACGGTCTGTCTGGAAGTAGGAATTGCGCACAAGCTTATCCCCCCAACAAAGCATAAAGCCCAATTCTTTTGAAAGTACGGAGTATTGAGTACGTACCTGCGCAACCGCTAATTAGTATCTGACCCTGCCAATCAACATTCCGCCACTGGACTCTGTTTTTATGGGTCGGACCCCTGCCTTCGGGGTTTGCTCAAGCCAGCAGGCCCACCGCACTGACAGCAGTCTTTAGCATTTGGAGCCTCGAAGCAGATCTTCTTCGCCAGGTGCAAGCTCTCGATAACTCTGTAGGCGGTCAAAATATCTCTGCGTTTAGTTTGATTCCCTTAAGTCCCGGTCCTTTGGGAATAACTGAGTACACAGGCTGAAACATTTACCACCCCCTCAAGACTCCCTTTTCTCCAATAAGATGGCATTCAAATGGATTTTTTCCCTTCATCTACTGAATATGGTTCCAGTACGAAGGACTGCGATATCTAAGCTTTGCTTTTTCCAATCATGGACTAGCCCCCATGCTAGGCTTTCCCGTTTTCTGAACTTTACTTGAGACAAGGAGGCAGGCGCCCGGCCGCCGCGTTGCCTAGGCCTCGGTGGTCGGCACTCAAACCCAGCTACTCTCTCCATTAATCCGTTCTTCGTTAAACATTTCCACTGCGGCCTGTGGGTCTGCATGGACTTCCCTATTCAGGAATAGTTGGTCCGCGCCAAAGATATGATTTCCAGACGACATACAGCGTCAAAAATGCATCCTTATTGTTTCCCCGCAAAACCTGGGGTAAGATCCACCAGTGGATGTCCGTCTTCAGCGGAGTACTGGCTTGGCCGACACGGTAAGCATGAAGCACCAGAATGTCTATTCCACCCAAATATACATATATATATCCAAAGTCATCGCCGTGGAGTGCAATCTCTTTGATCCAAGTCTCTTGTTTACTTGATTATTGCATTGCGACAGCACAGAAAAACTGTTGCAATGGAATTTCCCACTGTTGAAGGGATCCAGATGGTCCCAGGTACCATCCACATAGTTGATTGTGAGTATCTGGACTCCATTTTCAGCGTTGAATCCTACCACATTCCTAACAACCCTACCAGTGGAGGGGACGATGAACGTAAAGCATCAGAAAGGTGGTCAGAAAGATATCATCTTAGTTCCACAACCAACCAATGACCCCAATGACCCTCTCAATTGGAGTAGATTTCGCAAGGAATACCATTTCTGGCTGCTATGGATTTGGGGCTTTATTGCTGCGGTCTCTGTCAATTGGATAGGGCCTGTTTGGGTGAGTGTGGACTAGTTTTCTCCGGCTTCAAAAATGTCTGCTTACACGGCTGCAAGACGCAATTTACGATCGATCTCAAGACAAACTTCGTTCAGCTTAACATTGCGGCTGCCCTATGCTTTCTCTTCCTAGGCATCGGCTGCGTCGTGATGCAGCCGATTGCGATGAAAATTGGCCGGCGGCCTGTTTACATCACTGGGACCTTGTTCAACCTTAGCGGGTGCATTCTCGGAAGTTTTCAGCGGTCTGTTGAAACCTTCTGGGTGGTCAGCATCCTAGGTGGTGTGGCTGGCGCTCCTGTGGATTCTCTCGTTCAGGTCACTACCACTGACATTTTCTTTGCCCATGAGAAGGGTACACGGTTGAGTTTGTACATTTTTACCATGTATGCAGGCTCCTATCTCGGGCCTGTCGCCGCAGGATACATTGCGGACTCTCAAGGCTGGCGATGGTGCTTCCGGTATCTTGCCATCTTCTTCGGTGTCCTCCTTGTTCTTCAAATCTTTACTATGGAAGAATCCATCTTCCGGAGACCCCCTACCCCATCAGAGATTGCCGATGAGAGTGTCTTAGAGGACAAGATGCAGGCTGTTGAGAAGGGGCCAGATACCCTCCACGTCACAGAATCTGCGAGCAGTGCGCCGCCTCCTCCGAAATCGTACTGGCAGCGCATGGGTCTATGGAACACCACTTACAGTGATCCTCGTCCCCTATGGTTGGTAGCACTGAGCCCGTTTTTCCTGCTCACATATCCTGCCGTGATGTGGGGAGGCCTTGTTTACGGCATCCAGATTATGTGGCTTTCCCTTATCACGGTGACACAGTCCGCTACCTTCAGTGCGCCGCCGTACAACTTCAGCATCACCAACGTCGGTAACACCAATTTCGCAGCCTTCATCGGTGGTATCCTTGGCATGTTTTGGGGTGGTTCTGTCTCCGATTGGTGCATTCTTCGCCTTTCACGCCGGAACAAGGGCATAATGGAGCCAGAATTCCGCCTGTGGACGATGCTTATCCCTGCCATTCTTAACACGGGCGGCCTTCTCATGTACGGTCTAGGGTCTCTCTATGGTGTCCATTGGATCCTTCCAGCTGGTTTTGGAATGGCTCTCATTGGCTTTGGCATTGGAAGTGGTGCAGCTATTGCCATGACATATGCTGTCGATTGCTATCCGCGAGCCACGTCAGAGGCTCTCGTTTTGATGCTCTTCATTCGCAATTTGATTGGCACTGGGTTCACTTTTGCTATTGAGTAAGTCATACATATTTCAAACTAGGCCATATACAGCTGACTGACGATCCCTTCAAGACCCTGGCTTGAGCACAATGGCCTGCAGAATACAACAATAATAATGGCTATTTTGTGTTTTGTTGCAAATATGTCATTCCTACTTATGGTTTGGAAGGGTAAAAGTATGCGAGTATGGACTGCTAAAAGGTATTTCCGGCTGATGCAACAAAAGGCTAAATATGCTGTTGGATCTTGAGCGCTGCCTTTTTAAAATTCATATATCCTCTAGAGTCGTGTAGGACTGGTATTTCATGGTTATAATTATTCGTTATGTCCTTAATGAAGAATAAGTCTTTTTTTCAAAACTCTATCACTGGGTCCTAGTATAATAGAGTGTGCTTCTTAAACATTGGAAATGACAATAAAACAAAGTAACACTAAGTAGTGATGCACGATGGCACATATAGGGTATGATTACGTTGACTGTAATCGAATCAATTGCATGTTCGGTAACATATATTCTTTTCATCAACAAGCACGCTAGCGGTATTCTTAACAGCTGGAACGTCCAGAGCAGGGTTGCGATCAAAGAAGTCGGATGGACGGAATTGCAGTTCAATTTTTTCGACCGGCATGACCGGCCAGTCCTCCACACGAGGATTATGCGTGAATCCAAATACCGACCAGAGTACAACATCAGAGTCCGTTGTATCATCGTTACGAGATACCGCATCCGCCAGTCCTCCTCGCTCTTCTTGAGATTGATTGGTGAAATTTCCTGCTGCATAGAATTCTCCATCTTTGTATGAAGTGACCCAAAGATGATGACTGGCAAACTTGGCACGGCGTGCCATAGTAGATCGGGGATCTGCTAAGAGCAGCTGGGATGGAGGGGGGGTGAATTTGTAAGAAACGGGTTTTCCAGAGATTGGGTTTCGAACGTTTGTGTTCGACATTTTGACAACTAGGTTAGTGAATGGTGAGGCATCAAAACCGCTAGATTTCTCAATAGGTTTTGTAACAACATTGTAGGCATTCCCATAAGGGTTTGTTGCTGGTTCGAGGGGAATTGGTAAGGATTCTTCACAGAATATGGTATTGTTATGTCCATCGATGGCAGGGTCAACACGGAAACAGAATATGTGCTGGTGATTCTGACCAAGAACGCCAGGTGAAACAACATTTCCCCATGGTGAAGTCTTTCCAGGGTCAATATTAACAACTGAAATAATACCAGTTGGTCTCACTTCAAGGCTCACGGCTCCGGCTTGATCGAACTTGTATGAAAAAACATACTCATAGTTGCCGAGGGTAATAATATATTGGATGATTAATTCGCGGTACCTTGTCACTACCGGTTGGTCGGTACGAAAATTGGTATGCTTCCATCCAATACCATTGTCTTGCTCGTGTATACACACCACATTCGGAGCTGGAATTGGCTGACCAGAGAAGTCGATATTGAAGGTGTCTAAGTACTGTATCGCGCCCACGCAATCGCACCCCAAAGACAGGTTATTTGCGGAACGACCCGCGCCGCCATCACCAAAGTCGAACGCTTGCTTTCGATGGAAAGGTGGGCGGGGATCACCATAAGGAACAGTCATTTCGGATAAACTGAGTCGATAAAAGACACTCCGACCGTCATAGTGAATGTCATGAAGAGTGACACCTTCACGAGGATTAAACCCTATACGAAACCGCCATTTCTGCCACTCAACCAAACTCTTGTTGGTTACTTTAAAGGAAGGTCCTTCGGGTTGTATAATATTGAGGGGTTTGATATCAGCGCGGTATTCAACGTCAGCAAGCTCTGGCACGTATTCCGATGCGCGGCAGTGATCAATAGCATTAGGCTGATGCGTATCATAAGCGAAGCCATCTGCGATTCCACCAGAAGCTAGCTTTTCTATTCTCACGATTTCTTGTTTATAGACATCCATAACGGCAATTATGGGGATCGGGTGGGAATAATGGTTCGAGTCGGGATTTCCGTTACGATGGTCTCTCGCAAAGCATAGCCCAATAATATGACGCGGCGGGGTGACTCCAGGATCCGAATAGCCATACGGCCAGGGTTCAAGCTCCACTTCATATCCTTCCGGAAGTTTGAATTTTGATATGGCTTCTTGGAACAAGGGAGAGGAGAGACAAATGTCAAAGAAGCCTTTCATTTCTTCCCTAGAGGACAAAGTATGCTATTAACAGGGTGGCTTTCCATAAGTTCCAGGGAACTTACATTGTGAGGTGTGGCTGGCATGTGGTATCGAACTCTTCCCTCTTGACTTCCTTCCTCGAGTCAAGATCCACAACGGACTCTGAATACCCGTGGGCTTTTCCTGTGTGAATCACATCGTATTGGACTCGAGCTAGCCTCGCAGGGCGAGGGGTGGTGCTGCTCAAAGTCCCATCATGCTCCTCCTTGAGAAAAGGCAGCAGACTCGCCTTAGCAGGTTCTTCTAGGAATATGGATCGGAACTGGAGTAGTGCTCCGGGCCATGCCTGTACAACGACATTTCGAGCATTGGTGATTTCCTCCGCATACAGCTGATCTAGGGGGTGAGATTGGGCCATGTGGACTAGGGAAAGAAGCGGCGTGGTCTGGCGATCAAGCAGCTAAACTACTCCGTAAATAGAGGAGCTCAACTGCGGCAGAAGCCAGTAGTAGGATAAGGATCAAAGAGAGTAAAAAAGAAATTCGGGAGGCTTGAGCACCAAGCTTACGCTAGTTAGCTTCCCGTCTTCCAAGCCTAAAATGCGGGCAGCGGCGGGCTAATATACACCTTGAGAGCCGGCTTCAGCAAGGGTAAGGCTGATAGCTACCCCGCCATAGCCCGTTGGAAGCAACTTGTCCGCAAGCGTCAGATCCTTCGATTGCGGGCAAATTCGGACTAGAAAGGCATGTCCACGCCACTAAGACAAATCATCGACGATCAGGCGAAAGGTGGTTGGGTCTCAGCTGTAGTGAGAGGTAGGGTTGGAAGAACCAAGGCGTACGGCATCAGTTGCCAGCACGGACAGGTCACGGCTGGTTACCGCAGACAATGTGATACCGGACCCTGGGCGCCATGCCCAACACGCTGCCGTAGCAGGGTTTCACAACCCAGAATGTAACACTGAGGGGTCGACCGACTCTCCGTTCTCAATGGTTCTGATAGGAATATGCCCGTATCCGGCTGGCAAAGCTCCAGGATATGGCGATGTTCCAGGCAGAGACGGCATGCCGGCCAAGTCAGCAGATAGAACGAACAAGAACACAGCCAGAAGGTTCAGGACTTGGCGAATTGTAGTCTGCGTGTCGCGGAGCAGTGAGAGCGCGTTTGACAGTGATTTTCGATTTTGTCGTCGCGATCGCCAGAACGGGCAGAAGAGCTCCACATCGCAGTCTTGTCGCCTCTTACATAACTAACTAGTTACGCTACGGAGTACATATCAACTGCACTCAACGCGTACAGCCCTCCCTGCACTACCAGAACAGAGCTGCCCGTGGAGGGAGATGTCGCTTGAGTTCTTTTCTCCCCTTTCAATTGCCTGCTACGCGACATGCCCGTCGCCGGCCACATATGGACTTGCTGACCACCCTCCCCGATTTCCCCGTTGAGCCGTATGCCCATATTCTCTCGAACCTAGAAAATGCCGGGCTTTCCGTCAAGGCTCTGCTGCTTCTGGATGCCCTCGAAGTCGCGAAGCGAACCGGCATACCTGTTGCTGAGGTGCGAAGACTCACCAGCAATATCCTTCATGAGCTCCATCACGACGTAGGCCTGGCCCAGACGACGCGAGCTCGCCATGAAAAAACAGCCAGCGGACAGAAAGATGTGAGTGTCAAGAGCAGCCTGGAACCTTGCAGAACGCATCGACCCCCATCCCTGTCCTTCATTAGCACCTTAGACCCCACGCTGGATGATCTGTTGGCGGGTGGAATATCAACTGGCTATCTTACAGAAATAGCAGGCGAAAGGTCCGTTTGCTGAGCACCCACGCTATTGACTTCTCGCTGACGGTACCTGGATGTTCTATAGTAGTAGTGGGAAGACGCAGGTACTGCTGCAGCTTCTCCTTGCAGTGCAACTACCACCACCGCATGGCCTCGGGAGGACCGCTCTATATGTCTCGACAGAGGCAGACCTAGCGACCAATAGATTATCCCAGCTCCTGGATGAACACCCCCATTTCTCATCGCTTCGTACGGATACTCAACGGCCTTCTCTGGATAATGTTTTTGGAATCACCCTTTCCGATCTTGAGACGCAGGATCACATTCTTCACTATCACATTCCAGAAGCAATAGTGAGGTACAACGTTGGTCTTGTGGTAATTGATTCCGTCACGGCGAATTACCGCGTAGAGAGCTCTACAACTACTGTGAATGGCTTGCTTGAACGTGCCCAAGAGCTGAAAAAGCTTGGCCACCTGCTACGGAACCTAGCTGTCAAGCATAACATCGCAATAGTTGTGGCAAACCAGATATCTGACAGACTAAGCCAACTAGACCAGTCCCTATGGGCCGAAGGACATGATTATTCAAGTCCTCGTCCTACTGGCCCGCCCTCGTCTCAGCTCCTCGATCCCTCCCAACTGGCCCATTCTTCTTTGGGTCGCCAATCAGGTACTCCTCGCGCTGGTTCGCCTCTACTGCGAGACCAGAGAGAAAATGTTGTTTTACCAGAGCCGCTCAAACATCCAGCTGATACCGGGACATCATTGCATAACAGAATTCCACGGTTCCAACTCCGTGATATGAGTACAGTGCTCACTTTCACATACCAGCAGTCATTCTACACTGGCTGGGGCGATCCCTACGACTACTCGTCATGGAAAACACCAGCACTTGGGCATGTTTGGGCGAACCAGTTGGGGTGTCGTATTGTGCTGAAGCTACGCAATTTTCCTAGCATTTCAAACCCGGGTCTTCCCCTCAAGTTGAATATAGGCCCAAGTGCCCCGGCTTCAGGTAAGCATCAATCGGAAGAGGGGATAAAACAATTAGAAAAGCCCGGGGACAACGAGGACTCTTCAATGCCCGCAAGTAGCCTGAACTACCACCATGGCAAACACCAACCTTCAACACAAGAAAATCACTCAGAGAAACAAGAAGATATCGACTTCAAACGTGCCGCTTTCTCTGGTCACGAAAACGGCAATCAATCCGGCAAATCTGAGTCTACAGCCAAATATGAGCTCTTTCCTCTACCTCGCTCGGGCAGACAACGAACAATGCAGGTAATATTCTGTCCTTGGGCACCTGGTCAGCTTACCCCACAGTCGAAGAACGGTCAAAGTAGACCAACAGCAGAAGCACGAAGAGGTGTATATTTCACCCAACAAACAGATGGTGTGAATTTTGAAATCCTACCTAGTGGAATCCGCGGTATACCGCTATTCCGCGATGCCGAGGAAAAACGGGTGAGTGACACTGCGGAGCCGAACCGAGTGATCTAGATTCCTTTCGTCGTCCAGAAATAAAGCCCTGTATATACATACCTGCGGGGTAGTTATTTACTACAAAGGTGTCAAGACTGGCCCCTTGAATTGATACTGTAGTCTATTATAGTACTATTTGAACCGGGCCGGAGACGCGGCATGCCGATAAATCGCTATGCATAAGATAATACAGATATCCCGGCAAGTACGGAGTAGAGTGTCAACTATAGAGCTTATTGGTCACAGAAGCCAGAGTGTGCAAGGGATAAATTCAAAGGACGGCAATCCGGAGAGAAAGCGAGCCGAGTGGCCACCCATTGCATGGGGTACTGTTAGCCTTGGGTATAATAACTAATGGGGGAAAGCAAATCAGCCAACAAAGACAGCAAAGGCCAACTATCTATATACATATCTAGTGTTTCTATTCTGTGCTAGTTGACTCCATCAATCTTTTCCCCTGTTTTGGTCTGGATAACGATGCGTTTCTGCGCGTGTACTTCATGTTAGGGGCGACAAATTGACGCTGCAATACGAACACCTCACCAGACAGGCTGTACGGAGCAGGCTGATACCGCCAGGTTTTTCTAGCTGATCAGAAAGCTGTCAGTGCGAAGTTATGTCTGGAGCCGCCCGCAAGACTCATCTTAAGATGCATTCACCAGGGTTTTATTTCTCTATAAATATTGTCCTACGTTGTCTCAGTGAACTTACTATTAATCAGCCATGGCAGGCTATCCAGAACTATCATGTCTAGTAAGAAGTGCTCTGGAGTATTCAAAGGAAACCCTTATATACCAAGTCCTATTAATAAACTGCTTTTGCTCTATCTCCGGAAGCGAAGGCATCGTCTATCTAGGGCTTATACTCACTTTTTGTGTGGCCCATCTTGATGCTGGAGGAATCTAGGAATCCCAAAACCATAGGCCAGCAGAAGTGCGATTATTAGAAGACAACGCAAGTATAACACTCGACTATTCAAATGCTGTAACACGGTATCGACAGTCAATCCACCAGCGCGAACAAAAGCAAAGCAGATGGAAATTCCAAAGCGTACCCATTCCCGAATAAACACGGAGGTCTTTCGCGGATTTCCTTTAGTACCATACCGCCAGGTATGGCTATACGAAGAACAAGTGAGTGAAAAAAAATCGCATCTCATTCGATTGTGATAAGGCATACTCCCAACGCCTGGACACCGGAAGACATTTCGCGCGACTTTGTTGTATATGTTGGTAATTTGCCACCTTTTCCTCACATTCTTTTTATTACACTTATTTCTCTTCCGACCCGTTATTTGCGACGGTTATATCAATAAGCGGACTTTTTATTTGACACTTTCCTTCGGAGCTTCAAACTGAAGAGGCTTAGGACCGATACCATTGCGATTTCGGAAGAATAGGACACCCTTGCCCTCACCCTTGGCCCCCTCAGACGGCTCGACCCATTGACACATTCGAATGCTGCGCCATAGAGCCTTGAGGAAGCCGATGCTCCCTTCCTCAGTGTTTGAGCGGTAGTGTCTTCCCATTACCGTCTTAATGGCCTCGGTAGCCTCGTCTGCGTTATAGAATGGAATAGTGCTAACGTAGTGGTGTAGGACGTGGGTTTCAATGATGCCATGGAAGATCTGACGGCCAATGAAGCCAAATTCACGATCAATAGTTGCCGCTGCACCTCGAGCAAAATTCCAAACTGAAGCTTCGTAATGGGGCAAGCTGGGATCGGTATGTTGCAAATAAGTGATGGCAACTAGGACAAGTCCAGACATGTTAGACCTAAACGAAAAACCGAGTAATGGTCATTCAACACATACCAAGCCAGTGATTGACCCACAAGTAGGGGATGAAGTACCACACCAACATATTCAACCAGCCGAATTTGTTGCCGAGCGTGTACAAAACGGAGCCAACAATTATCAGCCCAATGTCGCTGAGGACAATGAGTTTTGCATCTTTAGCTTCATACAATGGGCTTGATGGATTGAAGTGGTTGACACCAGTGAACCAGCCGTTCTTCTTGCCCTTGCCTCGACCTTCGCGTTGGCCCTCATGGTTATTATGACCGGTGACGTTGGAGATGAGGTACATCGGCCAACCAAACAATTGCTGGAGCAGAAGACCCCATGCGGCCCGAAGAGGAGTCTCTTCCATGAGCTCATTTAACTCGTGAAGATAGTATCCCATGCGCGAGGCGTATTCATGTCTGGTCCGTGGAACGAAGACCATGTCACGCTCAAGATTTCCGGTCGCCTTGTGGTGCTTTCCGTGGGAAATTTTCCACGAGAAGTAAGGCACAAGTAACGAGGAGTGAAGAATCCAGCCGACAGTATCATTAAGCACCTTGGAATCGGAAAAAGACTGGTGGCCACATTCGTGTGCGAGCACCCAGACACCTGTTCCTACGAGGCCCTGAATAACGGTATACAGCGTCCACAAGGCAACCCGAGCGGGGGTGAACGGGACAGTCTCAGGAGTGACATAATTGTAGAAGATATAAAATGTCGTGCCAAGAGTCAAAATATCCCTGAAGACGTACCCCAGGCTTTTGGCGGCACTGCGCTCAAAGCAATGAGCGGGGATGGCATCGCGAATCTGCTTGATGGTGAAATCTGGGATCTCGAACTCGTTGCCGTAGGCATCCAGCAGCTTACCATAGCTGTTGGCCGCGGCTTCGGACGCCAAGGAGGAGAGGGACGTGGTGGACGGAGATTGTCGGGGGCTTTCCAGCGGTGAGACGGTAACGGAACTGGTGACCGAGGAGTTGGCGGTGACCTGGCGGTGCAATGCCTCGCGGCGAGGGATGGCAGTTGACGACATGCTGCCCAGCGTCTGGACGAGAGGGCCTGAGACAAGCGGAGGCACAGACACGGTCTGGTTCGGGTGTGGATTCTGCGTGCTGTGCTGAAGCAGCGGTCAACACTGGGGGGGAGCAATTAGCCAGCGAACATGAATTGGGCAGAGTGGGAGCGGGCACGGCACACTCACCGTCCAGCAGCAGTCACAAAAGAGGGCGTCGGGGCGTTGCCTGCTGGTCTGGGGTTGAGGGCAGGATGGCAGAGGAAACAGGCCGGAGACGCTGGCGTGCTGGTCTTTTTATTTTTCCCAGCAAACGCCGTCGCAAGCCCACCCGCGCCAAGCTTTCGGGCGCCGCGTACTGACCACGTCCGTACCGCGGTTTTTTTCAACGCCCCCGGGGTTGTGTACCAGCCCAGCACACCGTCCATCCTGGCACGGCAACGCAGCAGAGTGCCGCCTGCTGGAGGCTCCTCGAAGGTGAGGATGATCGCGGTCCTGTGCTGGGAGCCCAAAGCACGCGATTGCCTCTGCGCCGCACGTCCACACACACAGCGCCGCAGGACTGCGCCCGCGACATCGACCTGTCACAAGCGGCGTGGTATGGAAAGCACGGTTCGGTGACCGCTCAGTACGGGTGTATGTTACATCCAGGAACGCTGCAAATTGGCTTTGCTCGCAACCGGCGATGCTCTCGCAGCAACGTGGCGCGAGATAACGCTGCGACGGGCCCAGAACTGGCGGTCTGTCACTACAATGGCGCGCCGCAGCACTCGACACCGGCTTCGACAGCATCCCGCAGCGCAGTATACCCCCCGGAAAGATATGTCCAGGATCGACCCGCAGCGGTAAATACCTGGTACGGCGGGCAGCGGGCGCCTGAGAAAAGGCCGCGCTGTGATTGGCGCGCGTGGGCTGCGTGCCTCGGATCGCGCGCTGTCACGAACACACCAGCACAGCGCAGGTGGCAAGACGCCGCCCCAACATATACCGGCGGCCGTGCCCGCACAGCACAGCGCCAGACCGCACTGCAGCGGCGACGCAGCTGGCGCAGCAGCAGAACCAGCGGTGGGTGAGCTGGTGGCCTGATCGGCTTCAAGGCGTGCCAGCTCCAGCATGTGAAGCGCGGGCAAGTCAGGTGGCGTGTTGTGCTGCACCGCTTCGTTGCGCTAGCCGCTTCGAGCACGCTTGTTGGGAGCGCCAAGCCTCATCTGTTGGGGCGCTGTTTGTTGTGTTTGCTGCCTTTGCCGCCGTCGCGGCTGCCGGGGCCTTGGCTCCCGGTCCCGCTTCGTGGCGCCGATTGGCTGCCGTTATTACGGAGAAACTGACATTCCGTACTCCGTACAGGAGATCTCCCGCATGCGTAGTCTACATAGAGAATATGGATCAAACCAACCCACACCCACACACCGTCGTTTCATGGGGCCCGGGCCAGACCATCTTCCCCAGGGCAATCCCAAAGGTACAGGAGACCCATGGCTCAGTCCGCCGGGATCACACGCTTCTCCGATTCCATCACCCAAGCGCCATTATTCCCCGAGGTTCCTGCTGCATCCAGCCCAATTGTTATCTTCCTCAAGTTCGGGGTCACAAGTATGGTCGTACTGTGATTGCGGTAGTCGACTTCGCACGGCACGACCCGTCGCTGCGCCCCCGCATGAGGTTCAAGCTGGGATTCCTGTGCGATGAAGCTCTTCACCTCAACGTGCGGGAGGAGCAGGTGACCGGGTCTCTGGGGAAGCAGTATCATAGGGAACACCTTCATTTCTCCATCATCGGCACTGAAGTTGCCGCGTCGGCGACCACCAACGAGCCAAACGTCTGGATTCGCGATGATCTCGTACATGAACTCCAGTGAAGATTGCGCTTCTCTCCTTTCCTCCGGACACCACCGCCGCGTATGTCGAAGCTGCAATTCAGCATGGATTGCTTCTCCCACCGCAGCATGGGATTGGCCTACAGGAATATTATGCAACACAAGTTTCGCGGTATATACCACCTGTATCTCCGGGATGTCGACAGGTATTATGATCTGTCGAATAGCCTTTGCCGCCGGCTTATCTTGAAGCACCAAAGTTTGGTATCGCTACAGTCATGCTTTAGTTTGCAATTCTCATTCAAGACAATCTATGTTCTTACCTTATGCCACGCTTTTAGCCAAAGCACGACTTGCCGTTCTAGGTCATTGCCAAGGGTTCTGGTAATGCTTGGCCATTGTATCCGCTCATAGGGTAACACATCGATTTCTCGCAGCAATCCCGCTTGTTCTAAAATCTCTGCCGTCCATTGAAGGCTAAATGATTCTAAAAGATGTGGTAGAAGCAAGCAACGAAGTTGTGAAAAGGGACTATCATCCAAGTCCTGAGAGAACTGCCTCTCAAGCACAGTCAAACATTCTTCATTAACACAGGTAAAGTCGATCGAGAGGCGAAGCGATCGTGATCCTGGTTTTGAGGTAGATACGGTGCTTTCTTTGGGCACAATTTTATAGACCAGGGACGCCGGTTGTTTAGGGAAAATGTCAAATATCTCTCCGGCCTCCATTCCCGATTCAATATCGAATGCCTGGCCCTCAGACATTTGACAGTCAAACACCCTAAGTGGTATCATCATCGCCGGACTTATCGTGAATCTTGAAAAGAGAACCGTATCCTTGAACACGTCTTGAACATTAACGCTCACCGGCAAGGTAGTCAAAACCGACTTCGACGTCAAGAATAAGAAATCTCCCTTTTCAGTTTCATATTCGACCTCCAGACGTATTATCAAACTGGCCTTGCTTCCTTCTACCGTGTATGGTATGCTTAGAACAGCAGAGCTACTTGGACCGAGTTTGCAGAAGTGTATTTGTCCCGGGTTATCGTTTTCACCAAGTTCAATGCTACCGTTTACCACTTCAGCTTCCGCGATAAGTAGTCTAAGTCCCGCCGTTGCTGGTTTCAGACGAATTACGCCGTGAGTAATCGCGTTAGAGCCGCTGTTGAATTCAACCTCTATTGATCTGCGACCACTCAAGTCAATGAGGCATGAGTGTGAGATTTTAGCATCAAAACCACCTGCTCGTTGATAGCAAATGACAGCTGGTCGGGGATCTTCGTCAGTTGCCTCTTCAACAAGAAGCTTTTTGTACGTTGTTGGGGATGTATTTCCCCCATTTGGGTTGTATGAAAACACAATATTTTTGATATATAAATCGATACGGTCCACAAAATATTTGCCTTGCACGGTCGTCTTTGAATTCGCTAGTTAGCCACAAGTCACGCGCCAATGCATGTCTGGGCAATACTCACAAGTGATTCGAGTAGTACCGTGGTTTTTAACCCGTTGAAGACAATTGGGCCGCTTTTCAATACTAATTCACTAGTCTGGTTATCGACAGTAGTAACTAGCCGCACCGTTGCAGACTCTACTGTAATAGTCTCTGCAAGAAGGAATCTCAAGCACAGCTGAAGTTGAAACCCATCCTTGTCCTCAAAATGGAGGATCCGTGGGTCTATCGTAGGAATAGTAAAGAAATCCTGAAGGGGAACTATAAATTGTTTTGAGAGAGAATGGGATGCATCGAAGAGTTGTCGAATGTAAGCTGGGACGAGAGAGTCCATGCCCAATCCTAATACCCCTTTACCTCGTAGACTTGTGCTTGCTTGTATCGCTCGCGCATACTTGCCAAGAAGCTTCAGATATGTATGAACGAATTCCTCTTTGCGATCTAACTTCTCCAGACATCGGCCATACAGCTCTAGCATTGTTCCTTCTAGAAGCTCCCAGTCACCGGCGTTGTAGAAGTCAGCAAGCTGTTGAAAGTAAGAAGCAGCTGTTTCGTAGTCTCCCTGTCGATACTTCAGAATCGCCATATCCGCCAGGGCTGCCTCAGCAGACTTCATTCTATTTGCGGCTACGTAATGACGGAATATTTCATCAGTGAGGCTTTCATAGCAAGAAACAAAATCATCAGAAGACTGTATTGCTAATTTCAGCACTGGTGTGTCAATACCAGATAGAATCGGCAACGATGCCGGCGAAGCAATTCTATCTTTGGCCAATGTACTTTGATCATCAAGAGAAATATCCGTGAACGTCGAAGGGTCATTTCCATTAAAAAGAAGCGCTATGTTGTTCCATTGTTGCCCCCAGCCTCGCTCTCGCCCTATATTTTCAAGAATCCGCCTTGCAAAAAAATATAAGTCACCTCTCGCTGATGCTAGTTCAGCCGCACCGGTCTTCTGTACATCTGTTTGCAAAATTTTGAAGGAACCTTTCGTCGGTAGCTTAGCTAGTGATGGCGAGTGGAAGTCAAAGCCAGATGATATGGTAGGGGATGCAGCTAATGAGCTCGAGCGCTGGGGAACACCAGAGCGCATGGAATAGGAACTGACAATCGAAGCATGCAATAGATCCTTATTTGTTTTAATAGATACTCTTGGGATGCCCAAGGACTCCACAGTAGTCCGAAGAAGAACCTGGGAGACAGCTGCATAAGACCAAGAATACACTAAGTTGTTGAGGACCTTGGCTATAATCTCATCATTGCTTGTATCGAGTTTCAATACCCCATTTTGCACATCGTTGCGCAAAATACGGGATGCAAGGGAGATGAATTCACTGGCACGATCACATAGCTCTCCAACAAGGCGTAGATCGTATTCTTGAGAAGGGGCACCCTGCCGGGGTAGGGTATCCCCAGAGAAATGAGACTGAGCAGCTGCGAGGAGCAGCTGCATTTGCCTCGAGAATATGTAAGCACGGAAATCGAAAGCGGATATGTTATTCGCCACGATCATATCGCGGTAAGGCTTCTTATGGGTATCGAATGGAAAATATTTTGAATCTAGCTGAATGGGGTTTGAAAAAGCGTCTTTAGTTGATTGCTTGAGAGTTTCAAGCATCTCGGAATTTTCAGCAACTGCTCCTGTAGGGGCCATATTAATTGAAGAAAGGGCAGTCTTGACTCTAGACTTCATTTCATCGCTATATGCAAGCAGCATACCGTGCTGATCTCCCACATTAGAAGATTGCTCACGAAGAGCAGCTTCTAGACCAACCGAGAGCTCGTCATAACCAATCAGGGCATCTTCATATAGACCAACGTTCTCGAACCCCAGGGCCAAGCCCTCTTTGAGTATGAAAAATGTGCAGAAATTCCAACCAGGTAACCCTCTTTGCGAGTCCTTTTCCCGAATATCATCTTCATACTGCGCTACCCGAAGATCGAAGGAGGTCAGTATGGAAGATTTTAGTTTTGTAACCAGGTCTTCCAGCTGTGTTTGGACGTCAAGTGGCTGTTGGTTCCCGTCATGCTTTGGTATTTTCAGTTGAACAACTCGATCGACCGCACTCTTTGAAGAGCCGTTAAAATCCGCCTTAATCTTCTCGAAAACAGAAGTTGAGCCACGTCCGGGCCATTTAGCCATTGGCCCTGCTTTCTCTGGTGCTTCTGAAGTCGACGTATTTGCATCAACAACGTGTATGATAAGCCACTCGAATGCATTATGATTATCCTGGGACCCGCCTCCCGAGCTGCTGCCTAAAGATTTAACCCATTCTCTCAAAAGCTTTCTTGATGCCGTTTTGTATGTCTCATTATCATCACAACGTAGTAAATAGAGTTTGAGGTAAGGAGTCCGACACAGCCCTGGTATTTGGTGCCTTCGATGCGGAAATGCGCCGCCAGAGCTATCGCTCAGCCTCTTCTGCTCCTCCGCACTCTGGGCTGGGACAAAATCGATTTGCAGGCATCCAATGGAGCGAAGAGGCCGCGTCGGTGATTTCCAGTGAAGGTTGCGCAGCTGTCGAGCCTGCAGAAGTAAAGGCTGAATCGAAGGAAATAGGTTCGAGGGATCAGTATATTCAGCTGGAAGTTATGGTGAGCTAGGGCAGGGTAGACACTAAAGGGCGACGAGGAACAAACCGTTCACGTTGCTGGAAGTTATGTAGAGGGAGGGGTCCATGACGACCGGAGGATCAATGTATCCCAAGGTGACATAGTACAGTCACGAAGAAAGCGAAACTTCTGTAAGCTGTAGTGGCAGCGACAGGGTGCTTTTCACCTCTAGACATCCTTTGAGAATACCTAACTAGGTGGTAGGTAGGTAGTTATGTAACTTCTCCGTACTCCGTAGATAGTTAAGAGAACTTGGCCTTGGCATTTTCAGTACGGAGTACCCCAAGAAGCAAAGTGCCAGAATGAAACCTTTGTGCTGTTAGAGATAATGAATCATGAATATTACAGTTGAATTGATTAATAAGCTATCTAGGAAAAGAAGGTCCACAAAAGGAAATTTTACACTCGAACCAAGTGAATTCAGGGCATTAATATCGTCAGGCCCACAAACCCGCCAGTAATAGCAATCATAGATGTCACAATGAAAATATGCAAATAAGAGCCGGCTGAATTCCTATTACAACATGCTAAAATAGTCAGAGGCATTTATACGACAGTAGGCCTTCTCTGGCCTGGTACAAAACGGTTTTTGAAAAGCTGATATCCCTCCGAAACACCTTGCCGTACTGTGGGGGAAGCACTGTGCAACATAGCGAATACGACACAGATTAAGACAGGAATCTTGAATAAAGTTAGAATTTGTTGTTAAGCAATATCCGGTAAGGCATTTTTACTTACCCAAAAACAGAATAAATTCCAGTCACTATTTATTTTCTTCATTTTCAATGCATGAGCTTTTCGAAGCTGTTCTTGTTGATGTCTTGAGATACTCTTTCGTCCGATGCGCACATCACCGAGTTCAACTTCGTCGTTTATAGAAGCAGAAAATGACAAGGGGGGAGCAGATGATGTGGCTTTGGGCTGTTCTTCGAAATGTCGGTCTAATACAGCATCAATAGCCGCTTCAACGATCGACGACTTTTTTACTTCGTGGTCCTCCTCAGTTCTTCCACCTGGATATAGCTCTTCATATGCAGGCGGCGATGAGTTGCCAGTCAATCGGTCCCAGCTGTCCTTCATGATGTTGGTAGACCAGGATGTAGTAGGGCGATGTGGAACAAGAGAACTGATACGCTGAATCATCGGATGTGTTTGATAGTCGGGTAACGTAGGCATCGGAGGCAATGCGGGTAGGTTGGGAAATACACGGTTCACGCTCTGCTGGAAGTGGTTGATCTGGCCGGCGAGATGATTACGCCAAGCAAGAAGAGCCGCTGGCGCTGAAAATGTTCTCCCAACGTCTGCGTCTGGAACATTCTCTGTCGTTGCTACAGCTTCAGGTAAGTCAACGGCGCTTTCTCCAGCGCTTGGAATACAATAACCAGACTGGGGATGTGGGGTGCTACTCGGCTGTTTCGACAGAGAATAATACACAGGGTCCACCGCGACGTTGTCAGTGTTGTTTCCAACAGTATCATCATCTGAAGATAGAGATATTTCGCTTGTAGAATCGGTGGATTCGTTCGATAAAGACGATTCCCAGAATTCGTTCAGGGATCCAGAGCTCAAGCCCCTACGCATCGATGATGTTGAACCAACACTCCTTGACCGATAGTGTCGGGGAGGAACAAGAACGGCTTGATGGGCTTCTAACGAGGAAGCGAGATCGGCAGGCGTAAACCCACGGAAGTTACGTGCTGCAGCGCTGGCACCAGAGAGTCGTAGGCGGTGAACAATATGGGTATGACCACTGATTGCTGCAAGGTGAAGCGGTGAATTTCCATTGTTATCTTGTACATCAGGGCTAGCACCCCTCGCAAGTAATCCGGCAACAAAACGGGTAAGACCTAACGATGAAGCAAAGTGTAGAAGAGTTTGTCCAGAGGTCGACTGAAGATTAAACTTTGGTGCGCCGGGCGTATCATCTAGATCGATGAATTCGAGGTAAACAAGCATTTTCGCATCTAATTCCGACATGTTGCCGCCCTGCGAAGATGAATTACCACCTCGTTGCTGCCCATTTTGAAAGCCGCCTTGGTAATTCCACGAACGACCTGGGTCGCGCCCCATGATCCGTTGAGCGGTTTGATAGGCATCATCATTTGGATTTCCAAGTTTCTGTGCCAGGATGTTTAATGCAAGACGACATATTTGGTGTTCCTGGTCGTCAAAATACCGGAACAAAATTTGCTGTTTAGGTATCATTGACTGCGTTGACTGGACTTGACCAAAGTGTGGATGTTCATGCTTGAACACAACTGGAACAAAGCCGACCTGCACGGCGGGTGGAGTGACGCAACTCAAACACTTATCTGCCCAGAATGTAGTAGCTGTTGCCAAAGTATCACCAAAAACAACTTCTATGCCGGGAAAGAACCCGTTGCCCAATATTGTCACTTCACTGCCACCAATAATTGAGCCTTCTCCTGGAATGAGTTTATGGATCATAGGGGGGATTTGCTGGGGTGGGTTGGGCGGAATACTCCACATTTGAGGTGGCAAATTTGTGTTTTGAATAGTATGTACTGTCTGGTCTTGAGGGTCTGGACGCGAAGATCCACTGGGAGTTCCAGGGCGGCTAGGTTGGGCTGAATTCGGGGCCGAAATGAGAGATTGCTGCGAGAAAGTGTCAAGGTTCTGAGGCTGGCTTCTCGGACTAAAAAAAGCCGAATCTGTAGTGATTGGCGTCGGTGGGCCATTTCCAAATTGGGTTACCATAGAAGAAGGCATCACGAAGGGCTGTTGTTCATGTTGTACTTTTGCTGGAATTGCGTGTGGCTGCAAAGGTGTGGATGAAGAGGATCCGGGCTTTTGTGTTGTTGTCGATACAGCAGGTTCCATTTTAGTCAAGGCAACAACACCACTAGGAATTTTAGCAACAGTACTCGGCTTTCTTCGTTTTGGCGATGGTCCGTGCACATCCGCTAAGGGAGCTTGCCTTGACAAGCCACGAGAACTAGAAGTGCCAAGTGCTGAATGGGTGGCTTGAGATATTCCAAGAGGCCCAGTCACAGGAGTATAGTGCTGCTTTCGAAGAGCTTGTAGATCCGTCGCTGACTGGGATAACTTGAATGGAACCTGATGGACGAACTGTTTGCCCATATCTATAGAGCCGTTCGTGAAGAGTTTGCCGTTTGAAGCATCCGATAGCCCCGGGTTTATTGGGATTTGACTTGCAGGGGCATGAGTCTTGTGGTCATCAGTAATCATTATGGAATTGGTCATTTGCTGGGCAATCACGGCCCCCGTATAGTCCTTGATAGTAAATATGACCCTAGAACTCACGTTAGCAGGGTAAAAGCAGACTACTTAGAGATACTCACTGAAATCCCAGTTTTTCCCCTTGGTGCCGGCAATAACAAGCAATTCTCATTGGCAGTTCGACTTGCATTGATCCTAAGAGAGGTGTAGGAGAACTTGCATCTGCACCAAGGGGAGAAGTCGCCCTCGGCGGGTCAACCCAATCTTTTATCTCAGTGGTATTGAAAACAATTACTCGCTTATCTTCGTCTTTTTGAAACATTTCATCTTCCTCTGGCTTCCTTTGCTTCTTTCGAGACGCTCGTTTCCGTTCTCGCTGAATGCAACCAGGACAGATCTTGACTTCGCCACCTTTTAGAGGGCTATCTTCGTCATTCTGCAGGTCCTCGTTACTGTCCTCCTTTTTCGAAGTCTTTGGGGATAATTGCTCGCCCCGCGCTCTAGCAAAAGCTCTTTGCCTCCGTTCTTCATCTTGCATCGCACTAGTACAAACAACAGCGACGCTAAGATCAAATGTATCAGGAGAACACGATGTTGTTTCGGGTTTTGCAAAGAATTTCGGTTTTGAAATCGTGTAGCTAGGAAGGCGCAATTTCTTGACTCCACGCGGCATTGGATGCAATGTCAATTTTATTGGTATCTGTGTTTCCACGCGGGACTTTAAGGACGTAGGGTGAACCGTTAGCTGTGGGGGAATATAGCTCTCTAGCGGAAAAGCAGGGTGAAACATGGGATTTGAATCGCCCATCGGAAAAACGGCCGCTGAGTGGTAGCTTCCAGCGTCAAGTCCATTCGAATATTTAAAATTCAAGCTTGGAGATAACGTGGCATTCAATGGGGATGCACCATTCATCTTGATACCACCAAAAGGCCCTTTTAATTCACTATGAGGTGGGACGCCTGTCCAAAACCTAAACCCATTTTGCTGTTTAGAATATGCAGAATACATATCAGGCGCTTGCTTGAAAATAAAGGGAGAAGCAGTTTGCGTTGGTAACTATCCAGATGTGTCATCAGTTTTCTAAAACGGGAACAGATGATGTAGGTTAGGGCTTACAGATGTGTCCACCTTGCATATCGGCTTTCCTGTGTTCACCATTTCCCCTGAGCCTAAAGTGATGTGCTTTGCGTCCAAAGCGTGTTCAGTGGTTAATGGGCTAGGGCTACTAGCGGCACTATCAAAATCAAATGCAGAATCCATCATCTTATTGCTCCTTGCAATTTCTGCATCGGTACGGCATTCCCCTTTAGCCAACAAAGTTGCCGAGCTATCTATGCCATCGAAGGCACTATCTCCGAGAGAAAGAGCCGCGGGAGTAGGCCAGGTCGAAAACAACTTCTCCGGCTCAATAGTTATAGGGCTGAATACTTCAGATGAACTTGAAACAAAAGACGTATTTCGACCATGGCAAAAAGGCGAGCCGCTTAGCGAGCCATTACTGGAGTCTTCTGGAGATTCTGATCGAGCACCAGGAGGTGATAATTTTGAGTCTGTGGCGTCAGGCGGTACAGTCCGAGGAGCCTTCGATGTCAAATCGGAGAATGCATCAGACATTTGTGTGGTACTCGGGGGACGCAAGAAAAGGTCGTCGAGCTCAAGGCCAGTGGGCGGAGAGGCGCGCAGCACTGACGGATTGAAGTAGCGAAGGTCGCTCTCCTCGTCTAGGCTTCCCATATCACTATCAAAAATGAGCGGTTCAACGCTAGAATTGTCCTGTGGACGCATGTCCGGTCGCTAAACACGGGTGACAATGAAACGCCTGTGCCGGCCGAAGTGAGTGAGGTCGGTGAAGGGCGAAATCAATCGGACTGTGTCACGTCAGTCCAAAAACAAGAAATTCAGATCAAACCGACATCCGGCATTTATTTCCCGTTATACCGGAGTGAGACGGAATGATATCGCGAGCACGGGGTATTGAAGTCGATTTGGCGTTTACGCTGGGGAAATAGTAGATAATTCGAGCGACCGCGGTGCGGCCTCGGCCGCCGTGGTGAAAAGCGTCGCAGCAGTATCAAAGCCACAAAAAGCCTGACAAACCTTAAGCGCTGTGGAAGTCAGAAGTCAGAGTGATTACAGCATAGACGGAGTGAAGATGGTCTCGAATCGGAGAGCAAGCGTGACGTTTGGAAAGGAAAGGCCTGGGCTTGCGCTAACCCAAAGA
The DNA here is from genome assembly GCF_022830035.1 of Ophidiomyces ophidiicola. Lineage (NCBI taxonomy): Eukaryota > Fungi > Ascomycota > Eurotiomycetes > Onygenales > Onygenaceae > Ophidiomyces > Ophidiomyces ophidiicola. The sequence goes on from NW_026054656.1 coordinate 360,571, forward strand.
GGAAACACTGCGAATTCCAATTCCAAGGCCTTCCAACGAAAGTATGAAATTATCCCCTCCACGTATGTAAGTTGGCTACATATTCAAGCAAAGGTCAATGGCAAAGTGATAGATGGAACGCCCTAATGCTCCACGGGCTTGATGGCGTAACTATTACATTGACGTTGCTGAAACACATCCCGGACCTGAGGAATTATGTACGGAGCATGTAGTTGCCTACAGGGTCTATTACACGCGTCTCAGCCACGGCTGAGCCCTGGTTGGGCTACCTTCTCTTCGACCCATCTCAACATCAACTTTTGAGAGCCGTCGCTAGTTCACCTGCAGTCTGGGCATGCAGCGCCATGGGATAGAAACGCCCATTTGCAAACTAGTTAACTAGTTGGTTGCTCTTCTTTGCCATCAAACTTGGAGGCGAGAGCCATGATACCTCGCGAAGCCAACGAATCGCACCGATCATATATGATAAATGAAATTCAAAACAGCTTCCGTCAAGCTTATCAACATAACCAACTAACTAGTTATTAGTCAGTCCCTGTTTTTCTGGCTTTAGCATGTTCAACTATCTGGGGTAGAAATTCGAGCTCCCATCCAATACTTCTAAAGAGTAAAAATTTCTCTTCAGTGCAGCTAAACCATTAAGCATTGGGACAGTACAGATGAAGTGGTGGTCAACCATTGTCTACCAGTTGGACATTCCATGGAGAATAAGGTCGCTCATAAGTTTTCCGCCAGCAGATACGTCGTGGTAGTCATCAGTGTCGCTGCTCTGACATCCTCCGACGCGCTCACTACAGTCTCTTTCGCCGCCGCTGCATACTCCCACGATTGTTGGCTTCCCACCAATATACCCCCACATGGGCCCTCCTGACCACCCAGCTGAGGCAAATGTCGCTGACTCCAATTCCACCCCGAGATCCGCATGATATTCAATTTCAAACAGGCTTATATTAGGAATAAACATCTGCGCTCGGCCATGGAATGAGTCTATGGGGTATCCGCTGCTGGACCACGGTCGGTTTAGGTATGGGGCTTCGTCTTTCCACCACCTCGTTCCCATCCAGCCTATGCGGTCTCCAAGGGGTTGGCAGAGCTGACACACCACATAATCGATCCCTGTCACATTGAACATGTTTTTGACCCCACGACAACGAGAAATATAGGAATTCCCATAAGGCTCGGTGTTGTTTCCAAAGCCTGGAATAAATCGCATCCATCTTCCATCGCTGTATCCCCAAGGGAAACAATGACTTGCTGTTAGGATAAGGTCTCGCCCAACCAACGTTCCTGTACACCAACCCCCTTTGTCACCCTTAAAGCGCTCAAAGAATACTCGGCCAATAGTGTTCCAGGGATACTTTGTTAAATTCACAATTTCTTCCCGTCGATATGTGCCACCATACACCCCAGAGTTCTGGATAGAGCCGCTTGGATACGTGGCTGGTGGGGACGATGAAATAGTTAAGCTCCAGCGCACCGGGCCTGGGTCACGGCCAGGCGTTCCTCCTGCACGTGGGCCGTCGCTAGAACCAAAGTTCCAGAACGTGCTTCGATATCCAGCTGGGTCGTTGACATACAGCTGCTCTTCTTCCAGTACAGGCACCGACTTTGTGCAGGATCTTCTAAAAAGTTTTGGCCTGATCAAAGGCCCGGCTTTAACAGAGAAAAAATAGGTTAAAAAACATATGGCTTTTAAGAGATGCATTCCGAACAATGGGTACTGAAGTTGCACGCGCCCTTACGAACATCATGCACAGCCAACATATGCATCCCCAGAGTAACGAAGACTTTCTTTCTAATGGGCCATGTCGGCTCCCAGATAGGAAAGATGCAATATGCCAGGGTGCTTAGCTTATTTGAAAATCACATCTGATTTCATGTCTCTTTCCTTCCTCTTGAGCTGCACAGCTGCCACTCTATGCACTCTAGAAAAAAAAGGCAGCTGCAAAGGGATCAAGGCTTGGTCTAAGCGCAGATTCAATTCTAGAGCCGCGACCCTGGCCAATGTTAGAACTAGTTTGGTGATATGTGTGCATGTATGTATACAACCCAGATTGTAGGCAAACATAGCAGGTGGAGAAACACAATAAAAATTGGATTCAACCGTAAGTATAAATGGAATATACTTATATGTATGTATATTGATATTCTTTCCCTCATGTCCGATCGATTCAGGGTATCAAAGTCCAAAGTAGAGCCTCTACTCTCGCATTTTCCATGTATATCGAGAGATAGGAGCCAGGTGCCCGATATTTTGTATTATGGCTCTTTTGGCTTTTTGATGTAATAATTATATACACGAGGTACGGACCTAATCAAGAAATTCCCTTGGGGGCGAAACACAGTACATATCTGCATTTCATACATCATTAAGAACACGGTGTATCCGTTTCTCAGTTTTCCACGGCTATTCGCTAGATACTGGGAGCTTCCGATAGTGCAAGTACACAAGCTGCTCCTCCAGGGACATGCAAATGCGGTTGTTCCAGATGTCTCTAAAACCTCTAACCCTCGAACTTGCGCAATGCTGGGGTGACGAGTCTTTGACTGGTTGTTGGTTTTGTTGCCCCACAGCTAGTTACTGTAGTTCAGTCGTTCGTTACTCCATCCCTTGTATCAATAGCAGACTGCAAACATCAACACCAGCGGCGACTTATATCCAGGGCAAGATTAGCAGATACTTGTCCGGGAGCATAGCTTATTCCTAGCCTTTAATCAGTTCTGAATATCGCCTCGCAATGTTCAAGAAAAAGCCCACAGTAAGTCGCACCAAACCCCGCCACATCCATTAAGTTGCCCCAGCCTGTGACAGTTTTCGACGCCTCAAGTCACTTTACTAACATTGTGCACTAGATCAAAACACTTGCTCCTCTTCGTTCTTCGGACCGACGAAAAATCGCTGATCAAATAATTGAGCAGTATAAAGTACCGCTTCCCCCACCATCCCCCACAGCAAATCCAAATGACGTGAAAGCAACAGACGAGGCACCTGCCCCAACTGTTGCTACTATTCGCAATGCTCTTCTTCCCGAAAATACCCAATCAGGCCGCTTTACTACAACAGTTGGCCCCGAGCTTCGGCCGGTGCAAGGGACCCTGTATGTCGGTGCTCACCCCGAGCGCGAAGAAAGAGTATTGTGGTTCAGGCTTGAGCAAGGGCCCGGAACAGACGGTCGTATATATCCCACGGTATATACACTATGGCACAACCCTGGCGTCATCCCATTGCTGCACACACAGGCGCCTGTAATGGAGAAGCTGTATGGCGGCGCGGACCTTATGATTCCTGGCTTGACTAACGGGCCTCCTTTCCCTGAGGGGTTACAAAAAGGCACAGTGGTAGCGGTAGCCAATATCGAGAGACCAAGCGTGCCTACGTTTGTTGGGGTATGCGAAATTGATATTTCGAGGCTTACCGCAGTCCATGGAGTTAAAGGGCATGCTGTTAGAGGAATGCAATGGGAGGGAGATGAATTATGGGGCTGGAGCTCCGCTGGTCAAACTGGCCAAGCCGCTCCAGAACGGCTTCACGGCTGGCTAAGCACTCCCAAAGATTTAGGAACGGCCATGAATGAGCTGAACCTAGTGAAAGATGATGACGAGGAAAGTCTTCGGGGTGAATTAGATGGCGGGATAACCCTAGACGGGGAAAAGGAGGAAGTTGAAAGCGGCGAGCCTGAGAAGGAGCCAACCACAAAAGGTAGGGAGGTGCCAATATTCCCAGGCATCTGATCAACGTCAGCTTACACTACATAGAAATTGATGAGGCTTTCGTCAAAGCATTTCTATATGCTCTTTATTGCCAAAAGGAGAAGCATCCCAACCCACCATACGGACTTTCATTCCCCATTCAGCCTTCTTTTGTCGTCTCAAACCTCATCACGCCATTCTTACCAATCTACACCTCACAACAAACCCAGTATTACCAGATCAAGAAAACTTCCTGGAAGAATGTTAAGAAATTTGTCAAGTATCTTGACAAAGAGAAGCTTATCAAATCCAAAGATCGCAGTGGAGGGGAAACAATAATACAGGATGTCGATTTTGAAGATACCAGGTTGCTTGAGTTTAAGCCCTACAAATTACCACCAAGGTCTGAGGCCGTGAGCAAGCAACCCGGCAAGGCTCCATCCACTCCCGCGGCCGGGCAAATATTCGATGTTAAAACTCTCTACCGACCCAGCGGCAAGCTTATCCCAGATCTGTTTCCGCCTCTGGCGAACACCGACGTGAATAATTACTATTCAGCAACCGACGTATCAAAGCGATTAAATGATTACCTCTCGTCGCAAGATCCTCCAATCATCTCGTCATCAAACCCTAGAATTATCCACCTTAATCCCTTCATCAGCAACAAGGTACTCTCTTCCAACTCTCAGACAGACATTGCGATACTATCCCGTGGTACGATTCCACGAGACACGCTGCTTAAAAGGCTGCTTGAAGATCCATCGCTCTGTGCACCCTTTCACGCGATTCTCAAGCCCAACCAGACTATAAAAGATGTGAAGCCAAAAGCGGGCGCTCTTCCCAAAGTTTCGCTATTGATCGAGCGCCGGACAGGTTCGAAGCTTGTGACGAGAATAACTGGGCTAGAAACCTTTGGGGTCTCACCGCAAATGCTGGCTGATGAGTTGCAAAAGAAATGTGCCAGTAGCACCAGTGTGACTCAAGCCGTTGGTGCAGCGAAGGGCTGCATGGAAGTATTGATACAAGGGGACCATCGTCGAACGGTGGAGAAATCGCTGGGAGATCGAGCTGTCAAGTCTCAATGGATTGACATTGTAGATAAATCCCAGAAGAAAGCCGCAGGTGGGAGATAGTTCTGGATCGCGATCTGCCTTCCGGTGTTCTCCGTAATACGACCTACATGGTTATGGAGTATTCCGTACGAATAAAGCTCGCGCTGGTTTGAGTTCCGCCATTGACGATGAGACTTTTTTAAGGGTCGAAGATCAGGGCTGTGGACAAGAGGAATTAGCAAATGGAAGACCATCATTCTAGTTGGCCTATGTCAAATTTGGAAGGATATTCCTATCATCATTTATTGGGCGGATAATTGGAATTAATACATCGGGGATCCGACCTTGCCTTGATGAGCCTGGTGGAGGTCTTGAAATTAGATCCAACTTCTTTTCTGTGCAGGCGCCGTTTGTGCTGCTTCTGTTACATTTCTACGTAGCCGTGGTACCTGAAAAAGTAAAAGGTCCGGCGCGCAAAGCAGGCCGAGACGCCGAAATGGCTATCCATATTTTGGGCGATCTATTCTTTTGGGCACTTATTATCCTCTTCCGTTTTCGTACAAGCCGGCTGACGGATGGTGGCATCGTTGCTATCGAATGACAAGGCTGAGAAAGCTGTCGACTGGGCTGCTTGAAATTGGCTAACTTGATACGTCCCTGCATCACTCACCTTGGACAGTTTCAGGTGCCGCAAGAGGGAAAACGGGGGACATTAGATTCGATTACGGAGTAATGGGCACACTAAATGGGGAATCGCATGAAGCTCTCTATTTGTAACTACACTGGCCAGACCCGAGTACGGAAAATAATTGCGCATCCAAGGCTGGACAGTTTGAAGGACCACGTTGACATCGGGTGAAGGGGCGAACTGGCAGCTGGGAGAACATGTGGCCCGACCGCTGGCGTTGGAAACGCAGCTACCCATACATATAGACATACAGACATGGGAGCACACCAGAGATATGGGGCGGTGAGGAAGCCTGGCTATTATTATTTTCCTCTGTCAGCCGCACTTTTACCGAGATGAAGGGAGCGTGCTCGGTCCTTCTTGGTGTCTGCGAGCTGAAATTTAAGCAATCCCAATGAAATGGGTTGGGGGTGACGGAGGCCAGGGCCAGAGACCTACGCACCAGCAATGCTATTGGAGCCCGGTGGTGTTTGGTGGCCAGGCTGGGTTGCAACGGGACCGAAAAGTTGGGAATCGCAGAAACGAGGGGGGAGTCTGCATGATAGGCACTCCTGCTCCAGACGTGCATAACTACCTACTCCGTACGCGTAAGGCCGTGGCTCGAACTGCTCCGATCGTTTCCCTTTTTCTATTTTGCGCTCACCTTAGGATTGGCATACGTAGGTGCACGCGATGCGTCCTGGACAAGAAAACGGTCGACTGCAATAATAATCGGGTTACTTGCATAGGAGCATGGGTGATGGACGTGAAATATGAGATGCGTTTTCTGGAGTAACGCCAGTGCTGGGTAGCCCAGGCGGGCAGTCTCATTTCCATGGCCGGCAGGGTTGCCAGAATCGGCTGATGGGTGCGGATCTCCTACCCGTGGAGAACCTGGATGGGCGGCCCGTCGATGCCCTTGTGGGACAAGATCCACACCAACCGACGCGAAGACGAGAACTGGACAGCGGAGCAAAAAGCGCAGAGCATGGCGAAAAAACAAAAATAAAAAAAGGGCGGGCCCGGCAGTGCGCAGAACAAGTGGCCTGGGGGCGAGTTCTGGTTCTCGGGATCTGCTGCCAGCGAGTCACCAGAGCGCAGGGGCTTGGCCCAGTTCACGCTGGTGGCATCGCTACACGAAGAATGACAATTATTATTATTATTTATTATAATAATGCACGCAACAGGACGCAGTGGGCTCGTATCCGGCGCAGAACAAAGAAAGGCGCGCGCACGAGTCAGCGGGCCAGAGTTTTGGGTGGGCTGCGGCGTCACGAAGGACGAGGAGGAGGAGTGGGCCGATGTGACGCGTTTCATTCTTCCTGCGGCGGCCGGAACGGGCAAGGTGGCATCGAGATCCTCGGCCGCTGCGTGCGCGACGAACACGGCGCTGGCCCCTGGTCCTGGGACGAGCTTGCGCCGGCCAGCGAGGGTGCTGTTCCCTGCACGTCCAGCAGGGCCCCCGGGCGCGCTGGACGGGGTCTCGGGCTTTGGGCCGCTCTGTGGCGGCTGGAGGCTGCTGCAGCGTGCTGTCACCCACAGACAACGACAAAGAATAATATGCCTCGGTGCGGCCGCCGCTGGCAGGACACGGGGAAGATGGCCCATGTGCGCGGGCGAGTCAGGCTGGCCCGCCGGTTGCGACGCGCAGCCGGGCACGGCGGTTCGCCAGCGTCTTACGGCAGCATGCCCCTCGTCCGCAACGGGACTAGCGCCGCCGCCGCCCGCGAATCACACGCCGGCGTCTGGCCGGCCCGTGGGCGGTGGGAGCCCTTGGCGGCGTGCGGGCCCAGCCTGCAGCCCGCGCATACCATACCGCGCAATAACAATACGCAGACCGCGTATCCTCGTCGGCCGCTCGCAACGACGGCCGACAGCGCGCGAGCCTGGAGTCGCAGTCCGCTGGCGCCCTCCTGAGTCCTGATGGGGCCGCAGGTATTTGTCATGGCCCCAACCTTACAGTGGGCGGTGGCTGGGCGTGGAAGTCAAGCCGCGCGCGAGTGGCGGTAACCGTTCTCGCGCCGGGTCTGATTTGGTCCCGGGCGTTGGACGCTCGCGAAACCAGGTTGCTGGATGCGGCCGCGAAGCTTTGCGAAACGTGCGCGGTACCGAAAATTACGCCCGCCCGCCGCCGTATGGACCTTTCGCCCAGGCAGGGCCGGCCAATCGCCGCGCTGCTGCGGCCCCGCGCCCGCCCGCCGCCGCCCGTCACGCCCGCGTACCGCCGCTAGCGTCGCGATACGGCGAACAGCGCCCGTACTGCAACCGTACCGCCGCGCCCATTCTTGAGTCAAGCCCGCCACCCAGCCGGCTAGCAACAATGGCCTTTTTGGCGCTGGAAGGATGAATAATTCGGGTGGGGCGTGACCGGGGGGAAGTCTTAGGCGGCGTCGTGCCCGTTCGTCGTCGCCGCTGTTGCTGCTGCTGTTCTCTCGTCCACCCAGACCAGCCCATCCCACGATGCGCTTTCTACCTCTCTGATTCTGCTCGCCTCCAGACTCGCCATCGTTGCCCAAGGGAAGTCGTCCCTTGATCTGCTGCCCAGCGGCCAATTCTTCCTCGATCCTCCAAAGTACCCCAGCCCGCCGCTAGCGCCGTCATACCGCAATTTCAACGTCGCCAGCGCACTGTCTGTTTCACAATTTACTTCTGTCAACCACTCGACCTCACATGGTTCGTTGTCCTCCCGACTCTCGTCGCTGTCGAGTGCTGGACTGACCTCCAGGCGCCCCCGCAGGACACATAAGCCACTACACTTCCACTCGTCGCCCCTGTTGAACCGCCATGGCCTCGAAGGCTTCCATCCTTAACCCTCCGAACGAGACGGAGAACTCGTTCACACGAACCACCAAAGAAGGGAAGAAACTGACGTACACTCTGAAAGTCATCCAGCAACCCGAGCGCGCGAGAGCATGCGGTGCGGGAGCCAAGGGTAAGAATACATTTTTACTTGGTCTTTTTGCCTGGCGAAGCGCCGGGCGTCCCAAGTGTCTGAGCTGACCACGCTCCAGCGTCTGCTGATCGTCGTCCCGTCGACCCGCCGCCGGTGGTTGAGCTGCGGGTTCATGAGTCCGACCAGAACGGATTGAACAAGACCGACATCACCTTCGCCTACAATGCCAATTTTTTCCTGTTCACCACCCTGGAGTGGGCTCGTCCCATTGCCCATGGACGAGTACAGGGCCAGAGCTCGGCCACGCCGCCCGTCTTGACCGGAGTGCCCGTGGCCGGCGTGGCATATTTGGACCGCCCTGTTCAGGCCGGGTACTTCATTTTCCCGGATCTCTCTGTCCGCCATGAAGGCTACTACCGCTTGAACTTTAGTCTCTACGAGGAGGTCAAAGACCCGAAGGATGAAGACAAAGATCGGGGCATCCGACGACCGGCTTTTCCTGCGACGAAGCCGTGCGATCCTCGTGAACCAGAGGAATACATTTTCTTCCGCCTCGACGTGAAAACCACTCCCTTCACCGTGTACAGCGCCAAAAAGTTCCCTGGTCTCGCTGAAAGCACAATGCTTAGCCGCACCGTGGCTGAACAAGGCTGCCGTGTGCGCATTCGGCGTGATGTCCGCATGAGACGTCGCGAAGCAAAAGGCAACAAGGATTTCCGCGGCGGTTACGATGACAGGCATATGACGCCGGATAGTTATCCCAATACTCCTGATGAGCGCCCACGGTCGGCCAGCAACGCCTCCGCTGAGGTCCCATATCCGTACTGCCCGACGCCCCCTCGAGCCCCGTCCGCTCAGGGTTTCTCCTACTCGCCTGCTCCATATCAACAGCCGGTAGCCATAGCTCCTCCACCCGGCCCGAGCCCTACCCCTCTTGCCCCGTCCCATTTGGCGTTTGGCACTTGTCAGGTTCCCTATAATGCACCTCCTGTCAACGTGCAACAACAGCCTCCACCGCCGCCACCACCACAACCGCAACAGCAACAACCTCAACCAACCAGCCAGCCTCCAGCTGCGCCTATATACCCTTCTCCCCGGCCCAACTATACTCACGGCAGACAAATCTCTTGTGATACGCAACCACAGAAATATGTTCCGTCACCGGTCCTGAAACCCGACCCACTGCCCATGGAATCGTCTAGGACAAGCCTACCACCTATCTTGACAAAGCTCTCACCAAACCAGAAGCGTGTCCTCGACTCCACAACCAATGATCGGAAACACCCTCTGACACACATGCCTCCGCCATCCAATCTGCCGAGTAAACCACAGCTCCCGATGCCGACTCCTTTCCACATCGTACCGGAGGTGCCCATTAAACGCAAGCTCGCAAGCAATCCCTTGCCTCCAATCTTCGATTCCGATCGGGGAAAGGGTTGGATTTTCTCGGAGCCACCGCCGTCTGGCAAGCGTTCTCACGGTGACTCGTTTGGGTCTGCGCACCTCAGCCGCCCTCTCTACGACGGTGCGCGCCCAGACATTCCATCCGACCCAGACCTCCGTGATCCTCGTGACCACACTGGTGGTGATGACGATTCTAATTCTCCATCTGCGCCCTTTATATATTATCGCGCCGATGGAAGAATGGTGAGAAAAACGACTAGTATGAATGCGTAAAAGAAAAAGCGAGACTTTTGTTTGCTATTTATTTAACTTTCCCTGGCGCTTTATTCGTGGAACGGCGACGTTATCCCTGGAAGGCGACCAAACCAGCATCCATTTCTTCGGAGTCTATATTTGTTGATTGTATATGTTGTACGGGGTATTTCTTTTTTTCACCTTTTCTTTTCTCTATTTTCATTTGTTCTTTTCTTTTCCCCCCTTTTGTTTGAAAATACTCCGTACCTATTGTGGCACCAGAAGTGGCCGTGTGTCGATCCTTACGATATACTCCGTATACTATCTCTTTTCGTCTATATTTCCTTGCGGTTTATTGATTTTCTTTCAGCTCCGGTTATCCTAGGCTCTTGATCTTCCAATTCCATCTATACATATCAATACTTTGTCTTCGAGTGGCCGTCCGGTCTTTGTAGAGCTCACAGCTTTTCAGACTATACGTAGTGAAAATATGCTAGAGGTAAATTCAAAGGAACGAGCGCTGTTTGAGCTTTGGGTACTAGGGGTAAACAGTGCAAGGTACTCCGTACTAAAGCCTAGGGCGTCGACAAGTGGATGATGACAACGATCATCTCTCTGTGACATAGAGCAAGCAAAAGTACTTTCTAGAGCACATTTTCTGCAAGTATTAGGTCGACAAAGATGATAGCTTCAAAATTGTATACTGCTTGTGATCCCACAAAAAGTCATAGATTTAATCAAGTCATCGTGAAACAAGGCTGTATTTCCTCCAGTATAATAGTTTAACAAAACCATTTTTATGTATCAAAGCACTAGTAGATGTCCTCACCATCAACCGAGCGTGCAAGCCCCCAAAGGAAATAATCATCATCTGAAACCTTCAAGATGGGCTCGTCTTCTGTCACCCAAGTCTCTTCAAAATCAACAAAGTAACTGAAGATTGTCAAAGCTATTAGAGAGACAAGTAAGGAGAAAATTGAGATAAAAAGCGTACCATGTGTCAGTCTTCTCATCGTAAATCAGGTTTTCAAGCTTGCAATCGCCAGGGCTCCCATGAACACTGAACAGCTCCCTATCAAAATTGTGTTAGCTTTGTCAGGGTAATATGTGGGTTGATGAACCTACTCAAGACTTCTTAGGAATGAAGCTCGGATCTTGTCTCGTTTGAGACGGCCATACTTCCAGAAACCAGTCAAAGGCACGCCAGGAAGCTCCTCCATGACCAAAAATATCAAGTAGCCATTTGGTACAGGTGTATATGAATGATTTTGTAATGTTGCAACCAGGTTCAACAGCTTAGGTACTGTGGTGCATTTTTTTGCATTGAAATGTCTTAGAGCATGCACCTCAAACTGTGTCCAGAATGCTGGTTGTTTCTGAGCTATTTCTGCCCTAGCCTGAAGACTGAGATTGGACATATTGATGGGAGGGACCCTATCCCAAATATTGGTTGTGTAAACTAAATTGTCCACATGTATTACTACATACTGCATTCGAACTTTCATGATAGCTCTCTGCTGAGTAACTGCACCCTGAACAACTTGGATGCAGTGATAGACAGCTTGAGCTTCTGCTTCTGCTGGGCATTTTCCACCACTGAGATCAGTAGTATAGAGAGATTTCTCACTGATCTTCTTACCAACCTGCCACACTGTTCCATCAGGGCAGCGGAGCTTGTAATTGTTCCACATGTTACCGATCCAGTTATCGTAGACCTTTGGACCACGCATTTGAGCAAAATAAAGAGGATAAAAAAACGGAATGGTGTAAAGGGCTCTAGGGGAGATTGTCACAACATGCAAGATAAGGAGAGAACTTGAGGGAGCTGGCCCTCTTTATACAGGCTGGTGAACTATAACCGCACACAGCCGGCGCGTACAGGGAGTACAAGGTACAGTAGTAGTTATCCATATTTGTGGTTTGTCGGGTTAGAGTTGAATGGCCAAAACGCATTCCGGACGGCGCCAATATGTAACTATGTAACTACGGCAGCCGATATAACTAACTAACTAGGATGCCGTACGCGCATCAACTTTCGCCTCCTCATCAACTCGACGCGTGTTTTCTGGACACCAGCACATCGATGGTCGTCTGTTTCGGCGTGCATTTGCTGTCGCCTGTGCAGAAGACGGTCTTTGATCTCTCTTTTTCTTGCACTTCTGCTTCTCTGTTCTTTTTGACAAACTAAAAAACACCGACCTCGCGCCTCAAAATAAACACAGGCCCAACGCACTCTTATTGCTTGACCCGCAAATTTTGTTCTCACAGCTATTCTGATCTTTTTAATTTACCGCATTCTGCAGTATGTGACTTGCTTTTGCTGATTTGCTCGTAGCGGTCGCATGTTTTGTTTGACACCATTGCCTCAGTCCAGGTTCCTAGCAGTCGGCCAAAACAAAGGCTTTTCCCTCCACCAGGTTCGAGATCTAGACTCGTGGTTTCTGGTGGTCTAGAATGGCACGAGAACATCAAACTAGTGTAAGTTGATCTCAGTGTCTGTTCGTCTGGTGTGAGCATCGATTTAATGGCAGGTGGCAACTACTGTCAAAGCCTTATGTTCTACCACTACAGTCTTCGCCTGCATCGTTTTAACTTCAATCTTTGATGTAGGGTATGGAAGCTGCCGATGATAGCATGCAAGCCGCTCGGCAGTTAAAGTCTTCGCTTCGACAATCGATCGGGGAAGACAATCAATGCTCCCTCCCGAGAAGCTCATCAAAACGGAAGCTGTCCGTGGTAATTGTCGGGAACCTCGATACTCCATCTGCCGCGCTCTCTGAAACATCCCGCGATGATATTCTGCATGGAGACTCCGAACTCAGTCCAATCTACGACCAAGCTACACCCCCCAAGCGATTTAGATCGAACGATTGGCCACTTACAAACAATACTCCCATTTTAACAGAGAGTCATGCAGTGCGAAATAGCAACCAACCTTCACTGAGTTCAAGAAGAGGTCGAAATGGACCAGATGCCCGTTACTCATCTGCCATATCACCAGGCCGTAGGTCGCGATTTAAAGAAGGCAGTATGCGGGATCGCATTAGCGTCAAACCACCTCCTGAATTTACCGGAGAGCTTGAAAACTCCCCGCCCTACTGCGGCGAAGAGGAATACAACCGAGGAGGGCCAAGGTCCCCATACAAAAGCCCATTCTCCCACTTAGCTACCAAGACAATCCCTCAATCCCCCCTGCCTGCTGTGACCAGGGATGACTCTAATACAAAGGAGCCTGGAATAGTTCGCTTTGGAAAGAAGTTCGCTTCAGCTTTCAGGTTCTCTGGCGTGTTCCATAACGTCTCTGAGATTTGGAAAGGCCCGCAAGACGAGAACAAACCGCCGTCAGGTCCTGAGATTTGTTTGGATAGAAAGGCTCGTGCTGAGAAGGCATATGCTGACCTCAAGGCCTCGGGATATCCAGGTACCAGGAAGGAAACTTACTCAAGTATGAATAACCGAGCAAGAACTGCAAGCCCCGTGAAAGTTAGCAATAGTGGATCTTTCACAAAATCCCCCAAAAACCCACTTAGGGAAAATTTGAGAATCGCTTCTGATGTTAATAAGGACCTTCCCCCGCCTCCCCTGGGATTTGAACGTCCTATAGAGCCCATTATTCGATCCACGAGGTCGTTCAATTCTGTCTCTCCGAGAGGACGCGCCTCAACCGCAAACGGGCATAGAACTCTCCCAAAACAATCTTCCATGAGAGATTTACTAAAGAAGGAAAAATTGAAAGAGAGGTTAACTAGAAAGGTCAGTAAACTAGAGGAGGAGTGGGAAAAAGCCCAAAAGGAACTTCGAGCTTTGTCATCAGATGGAGAATTTAGCTTCTCTTTATCATCCCTTTCTCCAGGCCGTGGACGAAGAAAGTTTGTTCCAGGGAGGCTACCATCGTTGCCATCTGAGCGGTTGCTTCAGACACAGGTAAAGGAAGATGAAAAGAAGGATCAAGTAGAGAATGCAAAAAGGACAATCAAAACGGACGTGCCATCCGGCCCAAGCCCCTTGCGAAGATCATCCGTCCGAATCAACCGAAAAGCACCGATCATAGGAAAACGAAAGAGTTCAATTGCCAGTTCTTCTTCACATGAATACTACTATAGCCAGGATACAGATACCACGGATGACAAAGAAAATATAGTACCTATGAAGAAGCTAAAAGAATATGGCGATTCATGCAACCCGCCAACGCGGGTCCAACCCCCTAGAAAGGCGAAAACTGAGACAAATAGTTCAATTCAAGAACAGACTCGCATCCAGAACTCTTACAAGATGCCGATTTCAAATTCAAATACCAGAAATAGCCCACCGAGTACTCGCCTCAGATCCAAGAATTCGCAAAATTATGCATTCACCGCGACACCGGGACTAAATGGTGTCCCTCCTGTACCTCCATTGCCAGAACAGCTAGCAAATGATCTCAACCGGGCAAATTTTCAATGGCCCGATGAATGTTTTTAACCGACTATGAAAGACATGTTCAACGACTTCTATGACTATTTATGGCCAATTCTTTTTTTCCTTCTTGATCTGTATTGGTAATTGCTGTACATTGCTTGCTCTATGTCTAGCACAACTTGAGATAACCATGATTTGAGCATATTCCCCAACCCTTTACGATCTGATTTTTGTTGATCTCTGTTTCCTATGAATGTTTCTCAATTGTATGATTATTGGTTTGCTTCTTCCTTGATGAAAAAACAACCACAAACAATACTGTTTTGGTTTCCCTAATGATGCCTCATGATGTTATGAATTTTCATGTTATTAAGATTCTGCAAAGAACCAAAGGTTATTTTCTCAGCAGATTGTTCAAATATGCAGATACCGCAACAGGCAAATTGCCTATTTCTAGATATTGTCAATGCAAAATGCCAAGGAACAACTTGATCAGGTAGCTTCCTTAATTGAAACAATATTGATTTAAGTACTGATCATATTCCACTTGAAATACTCATGTATAATCTTGGTGATTCAACTAGCTCACTCATGTTTCGAGAAAACGTCACCTTAAAGGGCTGAAACACTGAACATGTAGGAGGGAATTTCCAGCAGGCAAAGTGCGAGTCACATTCTAATATCATAAAAACCACCTAAACTCTGGGGTATTTGGCCCATCTCTCATTCTTTTGGTGGGAATATCGCAAGCACGAGTTTTCCTGCCTTGTTTGTCATTTCTTCGGTGATTATCCCATACCATATAAAGACCAAGTAGCCCTGAAAGAATAGCACCAACAGCCCCAAACGCTCCAGTAGTAATCAGCGCAGGCTTGTATTTTGGCATATCTGCCTCACGGAACACGTTGCTGCTGACAAGGCCCATAAGGTTGGCGACTGGGACGCCAGTGGATGTCAGTAATATGCGCTGGCCCTCGTGGGCAATGTTATTATTATACCAGGTGCTTAAAAGCACAGAAGGTGCTGAGGTACCCCACGTCATCATAAAGCAAGCAAAGTAGGCGAGCTTGATCTGGGCTTTCACATCTTCAATAGTAGCATAAATCATAAAACCAGTGAAACTGAGGAGAAAGCCTAGAACAATAAAAGGGGATCTCAGATAATAAGCATCAGAAGAAAAAGCAAGAAGTAAAAGCATCACGGCGCCAGTGCAATTCGGTGCTACGGTGTATAGATTGGTTTTAACAGTGTCATACCCGAGGCGTTGGATAATTTGGGGGAGAAACAGGGCTACTGACTGGATAGGAACACCAAGGCAAATTTCAATTGCCAGGAATGCATAGGAAGTGGGCTGTTTAAAGATTTTCAAAGCTTCACGAAGGTCAGATTTTTCAAAACTTGAGTCAACGTGGATCCGGTGAAAAGCAAGATCCTTTTCTGGTTGATTTAGAAAGGTTGCATCAGCTGGACAATGTGGCAGATACCAAAAAGTAAAACAGGCGAAAATTACGGTGCAAGCGCCCTCGATGAGGAAAAGATACCGCCATCCTTTGAGCTTACTAGACCTGATCTGAAATATGCCGAAAGCGAGCAGTCCAAAGAAAGCATTTGCAATATTGGAGGCCGCGTAGAAAATAGCCAATCGCCGTGCCAATTCACCCCGACGGTAAAGAGTGGTGAGGTAGTAAATAACAAGGGGGAAGAACGCGGCTTCAGCCATTCCCAGAAACCAGCGAAGTGCAAAAAGGCTGCCGAAGTTGTGAGCTGACGCCGAAATGAGAGTCATAGAGCCAAAAATAAACATAAGGATGGGTAAGACGCGGGCGGGTCCAAATCGCTTGCCAATCATGGCAATTGGGGGGGCGAAAATGACATAGGGAACGAAGAATATCGACAAGAGAAGATTATATTGGCCGGGTTTGAAATCAAGATCTAGCAAGTATCTATGAGAATCCCGCTGTTCATATTTGGTGAAAGACATATATATGTGTTTACCTTTGCTGAGACCGTCTGTTTGAGCGTTGCCTATGTTTCCCTTATCAAGTGCATTAAAAAGATCTATCAAGAACGCATGATTAGCCCTCAGAACTTTGTGGAATGATGGGACCAACTGACACATGACAGCAAGGACAGGAAGCAAGCGAATATCGAATTTGAAGCAAAGAATACGCTCTGCTTTGTAATCTGTTACCCGAGCGGTATCTTCTTTCAACAAATTCTCAACGGCAGGCGTCTCATTTACTTCCGGAACACAGTCGTTCTTAGCATTCACCAAAGCCATAAGGATCGTGAGGAACTGGAAGGTCTACCCAGATCACTGCACAATGACAAACTGGCTCTGTTGCATTTGATTGCTTGGAAGGTTCATTGGGTGTTTCATTTCTAAATAGAGAGCCAGAAGCAGAAAAAAAATATGGAGACCTTTCTTGCTTTGCTGGTAACAATGTTATTGGACTATCATGGATAACTGAGGTGTCCTGGGCCATTATCAAGGTTTGATAACGCCTCTAGTCAAACATTACTCCGTAAACATTGGCCAAAGTGTCTAGACTAGTCAAGGTGCAACTTATAGAGCTTAATTATATTCCAGGGTTCTTGGTAACCGTGTCTACCAAGCTAGAATCTTACTTTCGGGCCCCAAGTGTCGGCCATGTTAGAGATAGAGGCGCTTCATGTCCAGCACCTGCTCAGCGATGATCCTGTTAAAACCGCTAGTTACAGTTAGGTAGTTATTCAATTTAATGTAAAAACAATTAAACGCCCAAGACCGTCACCAGGACAGGATTGTTTGGATTGCAGGGTTCTATGAAAGGACTTCAAAAGATAGGCGTTTTTTGTGAAGTGGCACGGGTTTCCTATTGATTACTGGAATATAATAATTGTCAAGTCCTAGAGATTTGGAGGATGCCACTGGGCTACTATTCCATGCCAAGTACGGAAGGCGAAATTCTGCCCACAGAAGACCGAGCATATTCTATATGGCTGGGTTATCGTATAGTACATTGGTTTGGAGATTACTGGGAAAAGGCAAGCTTGCATCCTTCCACCATGAATGTGATGGCCTGCCGGCCCGCCTGCAAGACGCCATCCATTGCAAGAAAAGGATGCGGCTGGCGTCGCATAACATGCAGTTCAACAGTGGAACCGTGTTTCTTGAGTTTTGCAGCATATTGTTCTCCCTCTTCACGCAGCACATCTAACTCGCCCACCACAACGATCGCATGCGGTTGTTGATGCCAGGTGGGAGCATCGTCTGAATACAACAGTGGGCTTGCCTGGGGCTGATACCCGTCTATGGGGCTTGGGAGATAATGATTCCGGAACCATAGCATCTTCGCTGCGGGAAGGGCGGGCGTGTGCTGGTAGGCGGCATATGAGCGATTGCTGGAAACATCAGCAGTATTATCCATCACAGGGACATTGAGTAATTGGAGTTTGAGTGGTGGGAAGCTCCGCGCAATGCTGCGATGAGCCATGACAGCTGCGAGGTTGCCGCCAGCTGAAGAGCCGCCTACAGCGACACGATTAGTGTCCAGGTTCAGAAGCCGGGAGCCTTCGCAGTGAACCCAAAGAAATGTTTCCCAAGAATCTTCCACTGCGGCTGGAAACGGGTGCTCAGGTGCTAATCTTTCAGGAGTCTGTCACCAGAGAGATCTCCTGAGAAGATGGGGGTCCGGACAAACCTGTAATCCGTTGTAATCACTACGCAATTTGCCCTCGCACAGATATTGGTGCATACAACATTTTCGGTATCAATGTTGCCCAAAACCCATCCGCCACCATGGTAGTACAACAGGACGGGCCATCCGCCATCAGGAGGCTCGTCGGCAGCAGGCGTAAAGGACCGCACCAGGATATCGGGGCCTGTCGATTCCCGGCGTGTTATGGTTATATCCCGTGTCTCGCCAACAGGGAGGAGAGGCCCCGCGCCGGGGATCAGAACTCCAGAAGCCCGCGACACATGAAGCGGCTGGAAGTGTACTTGTTGTTTATTAATGAGATGTTCGTTGTAGAAAGCGGCGTATTCGGGGTCAAGCAGGTCGCGGATCGATTCATGGAGAGGATAAGGGGGCTCAGACATGATTATGAGTAGGATGGTAATCTTTCAGCTGAGGGATTATCGAACGCGAGAGTCTTGGCCGTCTATCACGCGTCGCAACCTGCAATCGTCAGCAGCGCCGCAGTTCACGCGGCGTGATGCCCAGCAGGCGGGTGTGAGCAGCGCCAGGCTGCCGGATTCGAGCCGCGCCACATTATCATTTGGCCGGCCCGCCGGGTCCTTTCCGGAAATCGACTAACGGGCGGGGGGGATTGCGCTAACGAACTAACTAAGCCGTAAATGAACAAGGCCCGGACGCCGCGTCACAACACCCGCGGCGCGCGCGGCAGCCACCCCCACGTCGGGAATGTAAACCAACCATGCCCCTGGCCAGACTCGAATACTCCGTACGGAGGACAGCCATATGCGGGGCCAAAGGGAGACGATACGGTGTGGCAAGGCTCCAAGTCCACTCTCATAAAAGTTCAGTCTCGCTTAGTTTAGCCCGACACACTGACGCTCACAAGAGTTCTACGAATTATTGATCCTTTCATACGAGGAGGTGAGCATCTAAAAATATGACCGGCTGTTTCAGAGGCTGCAACAAACAAGAGGGTGGAAGTTCGCAGGGGCTTACTACGTGGGGAGCCGGCCAAGCGGTGGGTGGAAGGATTATGCCCCGCTGTGCTTGTTCGGAGATGCAGCCCTCAGACAAGCCATAATAATAATAACAATAATAATAATAATAATAATAATAATAATAATAATAATAATAATTGGCCCAGCTCACGTAACTGGTTAGTTAGAGTTTCGGAGATTTAAACTTATCCGATACGACGGGCGGGTCTGGCGAGCCCCTTTCACGGAGCCATCGCAGCACCTCCGCTACTACCACCAGGTAGCAGTACTTTACAGCTTGCGTGTTGATAGCTCTACTAATATGGACTCTTTATATACATACATATAATCATATATTGATGTATTATTAAATTAGATTCTAGAACCCCAAAATGTCACTAGGTATATCTCGTTGAGCAGGCTTCGGTATATCTATATTCAAGCCGCAGCTTGCATCTCACAAGGAATTCTCAAAATCCACAAGCTCCTGAAACTGGACCGCATAGGTGTTTTGATCCGCCTTGCTTGGCCGCGGAAGAGGTTTTCTCCCATAACCACCATATCCACAATGTGCCATTATGGCACTCTTAATCCCAACCACTCCGCTTTGGATAGCCACCCAGTCGCCTCGGGCCAGGATTTCCTGGGCCTTCTGTGCATCCATCATATTCCCCTGGCGATACAACTCTTGAATCCGAACACACGTCTTAGGGGCAAGGTTTCCAATGCCACCGATAATTCCTGCACCGCCGCCAATCAGCGTCTGAAGTGTGAAATCCCCGGATCCCCCGAAGCATAGGAATTCAGGCGCAGAGGGCTTTCCGGACGAGCTTGAAGCTCTTTGTCGCTGGGCAGCCACGACGCGATTAAGCTTTCCGGTATTTCCACAAGTGAATTTGCATCCAATGATATTAGGGTGATTGCTCAGAGTGATTAAGGTGTCCGAGTCCAAGTCGAGACCACCAACAACAGGCGGGTAGTTGTAGATGACGAGTGGAAGAGGTGACTCATTCGCTACGTCGTAGAAATATTCGACTACCGAATCAGGCGCAAAAAGGGTCTGATAATATGAAGCTGTCAGCACCAAGGCACAGTCTGCCCCTGCTTTATAAGCCTCTTGACATTGCTTGATGGTCTCTCTGGTTGAGTGTGCACTGCATCCCGCCATCAATGGCATAGCTCCGAACCCAGCACTGTTCAATGCGTCCCGTGTCGTCCGAATTACCATCGCTCGTTCTTCAGTAGAGAGATGAACAGCCTCTCCGTTTGATCCATGGACGGTAAGACCGGTAACTCCTGCCTGAGCAAGCCTAACGGCATGTTTTGCAATTGTTGAGAGATCGAGATCCTCGGTCTTCGGGTCGAAGAAACACAACGTGGGAACGTATATTCCTGGCACGAGGCGCCGCACTTTTCCTTCTGAAAAGCCGCTTTCTTTTGATCCCGACATAATATGTATTGGATTACACAGGCGCGTACTTGGAGGAGCACAAGGAGGATGGAAACGGCTAGGTCCAGGGCTTTGCAGTACCAGCCTGAAAAAAGTAGGGAGCCGGAACGCTTTATATAACACCAGGCAAAGCAATGCTTTTCAATGATTTGATGTACCAGCGATGACGACAAAAGGGTGTTAATGGGGTAGGTGGTTGAAGCCACCAATGTGACAAGTACGAGAACAACCGAGCGACAACACAAAAATAGGGCCGGCGCGAAGACTTATCGGATCGCAAGGGATTGGAAGATGGGGGGCGCGGAGAGCCATCGCATATTATTAACGGCGGGGGCAATGTTAAATAAATTTAGGGATATGGGCTTCTCCACGGCAGACGCTGGAACGTCAGTGCACTGGATCCCATGGGCTCCGTGGCGTCGGAGAGAAAGTGTGGGGAGCCAGCACGGGCCCACTCGGCGGATCCCACGCTTGCTAGTCTGGTGGGGCCACCGGCACCGCAACCTTGGCGATGGGATCTCGGAGATACTTCCTTCCGGCGTCCGCAGAAGGCTAGGTAGTTACCTGGTAGATGGTATTATGTACGGAGTACAGAGTATGTACTCCATAGTCCCTAACCAGCCTCAAGGGCCGCGGCGTAGCGCAGTGCGGCCAGGTGGTGCGCCAAACAGAGAAATCGGCCACAACGCCTAGAAGGGAAGCTCTTCGCGCTTGCCGGTCTCTCTTGCAGATACGGAGATGCGAAGCTTTGCAGACGTCCGAGCCTGGCGCTGCAGTCACTTGCCTCCAGTCTTTGTTGGGCTTCCTCACCCATGCCAATCCGGGCCGAGCCCATATACGGCAAAAGAGCGAATGATCTTACCCGACAAATATAGATGGTGCCACATGAGCCGTTTCACGAGCATGGAGAGGCAAAAATATTAATGGTTTCCAGACTCGAACGCCCAAAGATAGATCTCTTCACAGCCTGCAGCGGTACTTTTATCAGCCATGGAGCGAACTCAGCGCCGCTCAGGCCCATGGTGACCGGAGCACCGCTCAGCACCCGGCTGGCCTGTGGATCTCGGGGCCGGCTGTTCGCACCCGAGCAGGCCGCTGTTATGTAACGAGCTAAATCGTCCACGTGCGGCACCTCCCAGGGACCAAAGCCTGTTAGTCATTAATTACGTGGGGGCGTGGGGGCATCAGAGCGCGGCTCAGTCTCGTTAGAGGCGCCAAGCGGCGCTATTGAGGGGAAACAACGCTGGCGGCGAGCAACCGGCGTCCGCTGGAACGCTCATGGCACATTTCAATCATGTCGGGCGTCAAGAACTACCCCAATGCCCTGCCTGCCGACCTCAAGGCGCAATTTGTCGGCCGTCTTTTACAGGATGTCGACGCCCCGGCAGCCGTTATCGACGTTGCGGTCGCCCGGAAGAATTGCGAACTCATGCTTGAGGCTGCGGAGAAGCTTGGTGTTATGTTCCGCTCGCACGTCAAAACACACAAGGTGGGCTCCGAATATACCTTCTCGTCTGCCTTCGCAGTCATCTTGCGCTTGTCGGTCCTGGTATCGCTGACGCCGACAGCTAGACAACCGAGCTTACTCGGCTCCAAGTTGGCGAGAAGGCTCGCACCGTCCGGCTTGTCGTCTCCACGCTGGCAGAAGCGGAACAGCTGCAGCCTTACCTTCAGGAGTGCAAAGAAAATGGGAAAGCTGTCGATGTTAGCGTTCCTAAGTAACAGTTATCATCATGATTGGATATCGATGCTAAAAATCCATATATAGGTCATCTACGGTCTGCCAGTTCAACCATCATGCATGAAGCGGCTGGCTACACTGGGCCGAGCGTTCGGGGAAATGAGCGTCACGGTACTGGTAGACACATCCGATGCTCTTTCCTTTCTCTCTAGCTACCGACAACTGACAGGCTATACATTGGGGGTGTTTTTTAAACTGGATACTGGATACAACCGGGCAGGTATCTCGCCATCGATCCCGGAGTTTACGGATTTGCTGCTTAACATTCGCAAGATGGAGCAATATCACCCCGGCACTATTTACTTTCGTGGATTTTATAGCCATATGGGTCACAGCTATGGCTCGGATACCACTAGTGAGGCATTAAGCTATTTAGAAATAGAGATTGAGCGTTGTTTAATGGCAGCCATGCATGCTTCGAAGATGTGGGAAGAAGACAGAAGACGGTTTATCATTGCCGTCGGCGCGACTCCCACTACAACGTCAGCACAAAATTTAATCGGCACTGAATCCGCGTCACCGACCGAGAAAAGAGTCAAGTCCTTGATTGAGAAGGTCCAAGAAACATATGACATTGAACTTCATGCCGGTGCATACGTAACATTAGATATGCAGCAGCTCGCCGCACATGGACGCCCAGTCACAAACAATCTTTCCTTTGATAACTTGGCCTTGACAGTTCTTGCGGAAGTCTCCAGCACTTATTATCATCGGGAGTCGCCAGAAGCGCTGATCGCATGTGGTCAACTTTGCATGGGGCGTGAGCCTTGTAGAAGCTACCCTGGCTGGGGAGTTGTGACTCCGTGGCTGCATACCACCAACGCTCCAGAACTACATGAGGAACAACTAGGATGGTATGACCCGGAAGGAGATAAAACGGGATGGGTTATCAATCGCTTAAGCCAGGAGCATGGTGTTCTACGCTGGGAAGGTCCGCCAAGTAAAATGCGCAAGCTGCGTGTTGGCCAGAAAATCAGGATCTGGCCAAATCACTGTTGTATCTGTGCCGCAGGTTTCAGCTACTTCCTTGTTGTAGATTCAGCCGGGGAGGGGCACGAGAAGGACAGGATCATCGATGTGTGGCTGTCTTGGAGGGGATGGTAGATAACTAACTACTTCGTATGGTCGAAGCTCCAGCTGAGCTGGAATGAGGACTACAGCACGATACAAATATCCCATCAGAGAAATTCACCAGTTGCCCCGGGCACCTATACGCCTTGCGTTTACGGAGTAGCGTTTTGCTAGCTATCTGGGTCGCTTCCCCGCAGCAAAGCCGAACATAAATTTCCTTCTTGACCGCCGAGGACCGTCACTCTACCTTGGCTAACTAACTACGCCACGGGCGGGCTGTTCGGCTAAGCAGACCGCGGCCCATATTGAGTTGGAAAATACCGGGTCAATCAACTGCCATAGCTATCTACAATATGCAGCAATGAATCCCAGCATTGAGTAGAATCTATTCCCCTTGGGAGACATCAACAGATGGCCCGTCCACTACCACTTACACTAGAAAGATGAACTTTGACCTTCCACGGGACCTCCAGGAGTATCTCGCCTCTCTGGACCAATTCATTCAGAATGCCATTCTCCCCCTCCAGCATACGAATGATAATAACCGCTTCTTTGACCACCGGCGAGAGTACTCGCGAACCGACTGGGAAAATGGCGGCGTGCCTCGGAAAGAATGGGATGCCCTACTTGGTATAACTACACACCCGACATTATCCAACCGCGATCTTAAGTTTGCAATTTCTTACCATGTTGCCGCACTGCAGAACAAGCTCGAGCTCTCGCCGATAGTGCAGGCTACTACCGTTTTGCTCTCCCCAAAAGGTACGGAGGCCACGCTAATGCAAGCACAAATCTGTGGATGTGTGCCATTCGCCTGCATCTGGCCTCCCATCCCGTCTACGGTGGCGGTCTCTCACTAGCTAACGACTTGCAAAACGAGCATAGCGTGGTTGGAAATTTCCCCGACGTGCTCATGCTTCATCACTTTGGAAACGATAAACAGCGCAGGGATCTAATTCCTGCAAGACTACAGGGCCGCTTTCGCACAACATTTGGTTTGTCGGAACCTAAGCACGGAAGCGACGCTACATTTCTGGAGACGAAAGCCCGACCAGCTTGGAGAGTATATCCACCCGGCTCTGGAAAAATTGTGAGCGGTTTTATCCTGGATGGGGTAAAAAAATGGCAGAGCGGTGCATATCATTGTACCCATATGATTATCTTTGCACGAACTTCAGGCATGCCAGGCTCGGCATATGGTATCACTGCATTCCTAGTTCGGAAAGAGACCCCAGGGGTAAAGATCATCGGCTATGAATGGACTTTTAATATGCCCACGGATCATGCCACCATCGAACTTGACTCAGTATTTGTTCCGTTTTCATCTATCCTTGGAACAATGGATGCTGGCCTTGACGTTGCACAGACATTTGTCCATGAGAATCGAATTCGCCAAGCAGCATCATCCTGCGGCGCAGCCAAGTTTTGCCTCGACCGTTCGATTGAATATGCCCGATCTAGAAACGTGTTTGGGAAAGCATTGGCAGATAACCAGGCAATTCAGTTCCAAGTGGTCGAACTGACGACACAAGTTGAGATGCTAAGGCTTCTCATTCTCCGAACAGGCTGGGAAATGGACAAGGTAGTTGCGGAATGTGGCGCGCATTCCGAGAATCCCGCCACCACCAAAACTCCCTGGGTTGAGATTGAGAAGCGCCTGAGTGATAAAATTGCGATGTGCAATTATTGGGCAAATCGGCTTTGCTGTCAAGCTGCTGACCGAGCCATGCAGGTGAGTTCCTCAGTTTTCTACATGATCACATTAAACATTCCTAACGCTTTACACAGATTCATGGTGGTAATGGGTATTCTCGTCACCAGCCCTTTGAGCATATCTACCGACACTTTCGCCGATACCGTATCACTGAAGGTTCTGAGGAGATCCAAATGCGAAAGATCGCAGCCTACATTTTTAGGTTCTCTGGCCCACAGAGCGCTTCTGCTAAAGAACCAGGTGATCAACTGAGCCAGAATAAACCTTCAAAGCTGTAGGTGGGAGGAATTTGGCTGTATGCTATTAAAGACTGCTGGTCATCATTTGTTACATATTACATTTCGAGTAATATATCCTCTGGCTAATAAACAAGGGTCTTAGAAGATCGCAGTTGCATTGGCATGAGAACTCACACCCGCTGGGAAAATAGAATTAGTAGAGTGATCCTCAAGGGAATAAAAGAAAATTTACCTGGGACATTAGCTGGGGCGCTTGTCATGAAGAAGAACCAGCGATTAGTTTCGCGGCACTTGACAGCGAGTTTTTCAAGATCCCACATTTCGCCCAGCGGCATTCCCCATAGAGCTAAAATGTATTCATGGAGATAGTACTCCTTTGGGGTTGGCCATCTCTCGAAAGCAGGGGCATCTCCAATAACACCGGCAAAGTAGGAATCATGAAGCCAATCGAGGATAGCATCTTCTTGAGCAAGTCCAGCATATTTCTGCTCTTCTCCCTCGCCGATGGCATGGGGGCGCAGTGCAAGCTGGGTGCGCTCTTCAGGACTCCGTGAATAGTAGCTATCAACGAAGCCAGAGCGCACCATTAGGATGTCTCCAACTTTGATGTCTCCACCCTGTGCTTCTGGGCGAATATCGATGCCCTGAGCCCTCCCACACTTGTAAAGATCATCAAACGTAATTGCATGGGAGGTATAAGGGTCATATTTAATGCCATTAGCATTAGCATAGGTCCAGTAGTCGATAAGAACACCACGACCGGCTATGCCGTGATTGGCCCAGTGGTGAATACTACAGTTATGATTTGCTTCCGGGCCGACAATGTCCTTTCCCTTGGTCTACAAACGCGTTAACGGGCTAGATATAATAAATGATGACGAATAGCGTTCCTTACCCCATTGTAGAAGGACTGAGTAGCGAGATGCGCAAACTACATTGCCGATTTCAGTTCGTTGTTGACCTAAGTCAAGAGGTTGTCTTACATGTCTAAAGCCATCCCACTGTGTTCCGCTCTGAGTATTCAGCTCATATTTATCATCATATGCGATATTTTCGTAGAGCGTCTTGATTGTATGCACGAACTTCTCTCTGCCAAACCCTGGGGTTTCAGGCACATTGAGAGGCAAGCTGCTATTGTTTAGCACTCAGACGTAGTAATGACTGTAAAAAACCAACTTAAGAGGGACCAGCTCTCCCGTCCGAATTTCCTGAGCAGCGGCCTTAACCCGAGCAGGAGTGAGAAGGTTAAGCCTTCCAAGCTGTAGGATTGTCAGCACCGTTGCTTGGGAAGAAAACAGCAGAGTTGACGCACGTTGTCATCCTTTCCCCACACCCAACAAGCACCTTCTGGAGCTCCTGGGATATGGGGGACGTGGTGGCGAGTTGGAAGCTTGGTATTTTCGGGGTGCCAGGGCAGCTCATCGGCAGATTGGGAGGGAGACATGATGCGTGTTATTTGAGCCAGTCTGTTTTTAATGGACATATCCTGGAGCCGGAGAATTAACCATGCAGAGCGGAAGCTGGGCAGAAGCAGATAATATAGACAGGAGCTGGCAGCTGGTTAGGGATCCCCGCATTTCTGCGCGCTTTGAACACCAAGGCGGGTCATCCCGGCTATCGACTGCTGAATCGGTGCGACGCGGACCTGATATCCGTCCTCCACACGGCGGGGCGAGCATGGCCACACGCACCACGTATGCACTATGTATGGCCTAACATCCTCGCCTTAAATCGCGCAGGAGGCTCATGAGAGGCGCGACCCCAAAACTGCGGATAGTAGTTACCCCTCTGCTTGGTGAAGCCACATACAACGCAATGGACTTGAAGCCCCGGATGTGGAAAGTCAAAGAGTACCCGAGGTTAAAACATCACAGTTGTGTTTTATTTTCCATACGAAGTACTTCCAGCGTATCCAATTAGCCTCAAACGCAACGAAAGCGTAGAGCGGGGTCTAGGTAGGCCCTGTGTTTGATCCACGTTGTCCCCCGGAAACCAGCTTAAATATATGTATCTACATGCATACTGACTGGTACATACTGCATACTTCTCCCACCGCCGTGTTGTGTTCAAATTCAGGAGAAGGAGGGGTCGACACGGGCATCGAAAAGCCTCGAATCGGAGCGTTTGACTAACTAGTTAACTACATATTTACCAGCACAATTTCGGTCCAGACATTGACGGCCGTCTATGAGTTTCAACGGACTGTTGTCCTTGGGTAAGGTGCTGTCTCTCATTCTAGCAATGGTATCAGGCGTAAATGAAATATAATGGTTCCATAATCTCCTGTTATCCGTCGCTGAAGCTGTCCTTCCCTGTCCTATATCGTACAATATATAATATATATACCACCCCACCATTGCCGATCACACATATTCCATTAGCTCCCAGATTTATTGAATTTTCGTGTCTAAGGACCGTTTATCCGGAGTTCCGCTTTCGATGTGCGTTGTGCCTTTCAAGGAATGAACGCCGACATCGCTATTTGTGCCGTCTAACACGACAGGCGGACCCTTAAATACTTTTCGAGCACGCACGAGATACCAAATCACACTAATGGTAGCAAACCCCGCGAACACGACACTGGCATAATTCATTGATGAAGGCGTAACAGGAAGTGAAACCGGCATGCAAAACAGTGCAATGGCTAGACAGATCCAGAGAATAGTTGCCACGTTGATGGCATATCCAAACCTACCAAGGGAGAACGGAGCATCTTTGAGCATTTTTCGTCGGCGGATGATAGATATCAAAATCGGGAGCCCATAGGAGGTGGAGAGACAAATAGTCGCTACGCCTGTGAAAGAATTGAAGGCAGCTGAAGACCCAAAATAAATAAGACCCAGAAGACAATCGACCAATGTTGATAGAACAATTCCCATCATGGGCACGTCAAGTTTGTGGTTCACTTGTCGCCAAATTCTCGATGCAGGAATGGCACCATCACGCGCAAAGGCATATGTGCATCGACTGGCAGCAGTAAGGGCCCCAATTCCAGCAAAAAGTTGAATTCCAAGAATTAAGAAAAGCATGCCGAACCCC
The DNA here is from genome assembly GCF_022830035.1 of Ophidiomyces ophidiicola. Taxonomy (NCBI): domain Eukaryota; kingdom Fungi; phylum Ascomycota; class Eurotiomycetes; order Onygenales; family Onygenaceae; genus Ophidiomyces; species Ophidiomyces ophidiicola. The sequence goes on from NW_026054656.1 coordinate 388,820, forward strand.
CCTGCAGCGGATCCCGTCACGGTCTTAAACAGCAACCCAATTGGCTGGCCATTAGCAACAGCCAAAAGAATGTTCACTGGCGGAAGCACAAAAAGAATGGTTAGGAGATAGACAAAGCCTGTTACCCCTGCGGCCACAACCGAGAGTACGATTGCCTTGGGAACTTCGCGGTGAGGATTTTGGGTTTCTTCACACATGGCTGCTACCATCCCATATCCAGTCAAGGTATACGCTGGCTGAAGTAAGCCAACAAAAAAGGCCCACCCGGATGGCCTATGAAACAAATTAGCAAGGCTATGTTTTGATAATCAGACAAAATATGAACATACCAACCACTGGCAGAAGCATCATAGTGTGTGAAAACAAATTTCGCACTTCTTCGTGTATCGGCCATGGAAAGCAAAGTGGCCATCAGGATAATAACACTAGTTGCTGTCCAGTAGATGCAGACTTTGTTGATCAGATCCAAATAACGGGAACCAAATGCATTGATCAATGCACATATAAGCATCAAGGCCCAAAATGTCAGAACAGTTTGCCATGCATTCGGTACATAATCCTCATTCCACAGTGTAATAGCACTGAGAATCAATTGGGCACCACCAAAATTAATGCTTAGTGTCACAGTCCAGTTTCCAACAAGAGTCAACCAGCCATCGATGAAGGACATCATTGGTGCCCACTCTTTTGTTGACAGCATCGCACTCCAGTAGTAAACTCCGCCAGCGGTTGGGTATACAGAGCAGATTTCGGCCAATGACGCAGCAATGCAGATTGAAATCAAAGTTACAAAGATCCATCCCCATATAATCGTCACGGATTGACCATCGATCAACGTGATGGACAAGGTCGTACTTAATCCATAAGGAGCAGCGATGATTGCGAACGATCTGCCCATAGCGAAAGCCGGAATCAGTTAGACAAATTGTCAAGAAAGGGGAAGATGGAGTTCGCATACAGTCCTAAAACGCTGAACATACTCAGATTCCGAGGTAGTTCACTTTTGTACCCCATCTTCGCGAGCGCTTCGTTCGCATTGTTGTCCGCAGATGGGCTTCCGCCATTTCCATCGCCATCCGCTGCAGAACCTCGTCGCATCGTGAGAAGCGCGCCGATATTGAGATTTTACCGATGAAAATATATCAACTCGATGCTATTATTTAAGTAATTAAGGACGCCGTGCGAAGAATTGCCCAGATTCTCCTTTGAACACTGTCAGAACGCGAATAATTAACTGGGGCCGGAGTCGCCCTTAATAATCGAATAGGGAGCCGGACTTGAAAACTCGGGGAATACTCTGCACGGGAAACTATTGACAAACGAGGAAGAAGGTCGTTAGGGAGAGGGCGGAGAAGGAAGACGCGGGTTCGTGTTCCCAGCAATAACGGCCGGGGCGTCGTCTCAACCCGACTCTCGTTGATTTGGTACATGGTCTCGTCGGCCGCCATATCGGAGCGCGGAGAGGAAGACCAAGTCGCTCAGTAGTGGATCTGGACCAGAGGCAAGAAATGTTAAAAAAATCCGGTGTGGCAAGGAGCGCCAAATCTTAAATGGGTTAAAGCGGAGGCGAAGGTCGAAATCGGCCACCGTGAAAGCTCAGGGCGCTTCCTGTGTAGTTACCTAGTTAGTTAGTTAGACCAGCGCCTCCTAGCAAAAACTGAAGTCTAGATTTTCTTTCTTTGGCAAAAAGGACCAAAAGAGAATCTGCGCTGGCAACCTGAACTACGGTCATCATCTCCAAACCGCCGCCAAGAGATAGATATAGTTAGTTAGTAACGAGCCTTCAGGCTCCTCTTGGAATCTTCCCAATAATTAGTTATTGTTCGTCACTGGTGACTAACTAGCTGGCTAGCCGATCGAGGGCAGGGCTGACGCTTACCAGTTGTTGAGCGTAGATGAACGGACAGTAAACAGATTTGCCGCGGCATTTCATGGGCAAGAGCCAGCCCCGTCAACCCTCCAGGACATGCTGGAATCTCTCCCCGCAGCTCGTGAGTCTGGGGTAATCATGAGTAGCGTGGCGAGCTAAAAGCGATCTCGTCTAAAGAGGCGCCAAATAAAGAGATAAGGGCGGCTCGACGCTTGATTGGGCGTAACAAGCCGCAGCAGGATCCACCAGCCGCGAATGTCCGACGCCAGCAGATCCTCCACATCAACGCAAACTGATGACCGCCGTGTTCATTTCAACTGAAGGCTGCAAGAGGTATCTGGAACGCGGAAAGCTAGACAGTTTTCCTGGGGATCTGATGTAGTTTTCCGGGTATCGCGTAGGGATACTTTTGGACTCGCCCGCGCATTACCGTGCAGTAGCTGTTAACTACGCACGGGCTATAGAGCATGTAGTGGATATATACATATCGACGGAGTACTCCGTATACAAGTGTTGAACCCGACAACATGACCAAGCCTTGTGATAGCAAGTCATTCACCCTTTTAGTCGAGAGGCTAGCTGCTGATGTTACAGTGCCATGTCAAAAGTGTTGGCACCCTTTTTTTCAAGTGACACTTTTCAAACTCCAATTACTCCACAAAATTGTATGCTAGTATATTGAATAATATAATCAATATGGAGATAAATGCTTGAACTATTTCTTGTGTCTTTAATAATTTAATTCTGACTTATTTTCATGATGTATAGAGGAGTCTATGTGATGATAGCTTTCAGTCATATTTAATGAGATTTACAGAGACAATAATTAATAATTATTTAATAAAATTATTCTTAAAGTATTCTTCTATCAATTCTCTACATATTAATGTGTATTAATTGATATGTTACAATACAATTTTGTTGAGCAACTTGGTTGTGAAAAGAGTGGGTTTTGGTGTAAAAGTAGGGGGGGTGCCAACACTTTTGACCTAGTACTGTATACTGCTATGTTTGCGAAATATCTACATATAAAGCACAAGCCACCTATTTATGGCCTCGCTGAGAGAAAAGTCAATGCTCCAGCTACCAAGGCATGCGTTCCAATTTGAAGCGTGGGCTGGACAACAGGGGCGAAGAAGGCAGAATGGTTAACTGGAATATCTTCCATTAACCTCCCTTGCTTCTCTGCTTCATCCCATTTCTGAGGATCAGTACATCCAACGAACCAAAAGCAGCACGGTTTACCAATCGAGGAACCAAGGTCGGTAAAATCTTCACTGGCGTTTGAGGTTGGCCATGCTGGGTCAAAATTAGACGAAAATAGGGTTCCAAATGTGCTCTGTAGCTTCTCAGTCACCGCTTGATCGTTAATTGTCGGAGGAAACTGGAGTGTAGTCTCAATCTTCGGGCTTTGGGGGGCACCACTAGCTTGACACTCGGCGTTGATAATGCGACGAACCGAGGAGAGAACCTTTTCCCTCGTCGTGGTATCCGTGGTTCTCACATTCAATTCCATTTCAGCTTGTTCGGGGATGATATTCGCGACGTGACCGGCCTTCAAACTGCCAACTGTGACAACGGCGAATTCACTAGCAGTATCAACTTCTCGGCTGACGATAGTTTGTAAACGCATCACGGTGCTTGATGCCATTACAATAGGGTCAATTGTTCTATTTGGCATAGAAGCATGTCCACCTCGGCCCGTGAATGTTACCTTCAGACAATCTGACGCTGCCATCATGGTACCAGCCCTCATCCCAATGGCGCCAGCTCTACTGGGTAGGATATGCTGTCCAAGTAAAACGTCAGGCATCGGAACTTTGTCGTAAAGGCCACCAGAAACCATGCCACTGGCACCGTTTCCCACTTCTTCAGCAGGCTGGTAGACAATGACCAGTGTCCCCGACCAATGCTGTTTTAAGGTTACCAAAAGTTGGACTGCTGCAAGTAGACATGTCATGTGCATATCATGCCCACAGGCATGCATAGTTGGCATTTCAATTCCGCGGTCACCATGCTTGACAGTTTCTCTACTCGCGTAGGGAAGGGCGGTTTGTTCCTTGACTGGTAGCCCATCCAGCTCGGACCTCAAGAGAACTGTTTTACCATCACCGTTGCGGAAAACAGCGGCAATGCCCGTGCCGCCTATATTCTCGTGCACTTCGATGCCATTAATAGCAGAAAGTTTGGTCGCAATCGTTCTGGCTGTGTTATATTCCTGGTGCGAGAGTTCCGGGTGAGCATGGAGGTGTTTATATAGATCCTCGTACGGCAAGAAATCCACCGGGTACTGGCGGATAAGCTGTTGAATTTGATCCGGCGATAAATTGGACATTGTAAGATTCAGGGGGTAAAATTCTTGGGTGTTCAAAAGCAAGGAAGAATGAGCAAAGTGCGGAAAGGAGATTGCAATGCTCGGGCTTTTATGTCCAGGACCGTGCAAACAGTCGATTTCAACTCTTAGTTAACCACTGACGACCCCGGATGAACGCATTGACGGGCCGATAGGCTTGGCTTGGCGAGTAGTTCCGTATGAAGTGGTAAATACTCCGTACCTGTTAGTTCACTATGGCTTTTCCGTGTCCACTCTGTACTTTGTTATCCGACATATTCGTATGATGTCCCATTGATGCTGTAGTTATGTCACCATATCAGACGGATCTGCCATACTTTTTGTCTCTCCAGTTACCTAATTAACTACGTAATTGTAAAGTTAGTTAATTAGTGAACTAACTTAGGTAACTAACTAACTGCCTGTCTTCCTGGCTGGCCAAAACGCCGCCTCATTCAGCAACAAACCCGAGAGGTTGCATCTTGCAAGGACTCGGTTGACGCCAGTCAAAAAGGGAAACCCCTCTATATCTGTTCGAATGCTTGATCAAAGGATTACTGTGCGCCCGCTTCTCAATATTGACCATGGTTTTGCCCGCATTTGCCCGGAAATGCCGCCTTAAGCATCTCTCGCTAGATCCCATGGATATTTCGCGGCTGCTCAAGCCAGGCTAGCATGCCGTACTCAATAGCCACTGGCTGAACTATCTGAATCACCATATGTGCTTCTCTATCCTTCGCCCAACCTGTCAGAATTTTATGGCTCATTTCAAAAAGGATCCTCCGTGAAAGTTATCGCTCGGATGCTGATGAGCATGGAGAGCATTGTTGATCTTGAACACTGTCATTGTTCCATGTGCCAAGCAGTGAGAGACGAACTAGCTTTCAGTCAAGAAACTTCAAACAACAAAAAATGAAGCAAGGGGCTGGCCCACAGCCAAGGCAAGTATATACGAACTTCGCAATTGGGGCAAGCCGCAGCACACAGGTAGGCTGTTTTTGCGGGGTTGCCTTTTCAAATTCTGCGACCACCATCGAACACAATATTGTACTGAGAATGATTTTACCAAATTTAAACCACAGAAACGGCATACTTTTGCCATGCGCGCAGCAATGAATTGTGGAATATTCTGGAGAGCGTCTTTTAATACCCAGTGGGTATTCCATACTTTGATGGGGTCGGTCGACACGTTCGCCTTCTCCGTGGTGCCTTCTGGTCTCTCACCACGATGGAATGACATCCAGTCGAATTTTGTTGTGTACTATTTGCTAAAACCTTGATAGGTTCGCTAAATTATTAGAAGAAGCTCATTGATATATTTTAGTTAAAGAGAAGTGAGAAACAAAGGAGCTACTCCATCCATATAAATTTGTACATACATATACAAATACTCCTTTAGATACCCTGGCTGTGTGATAGAGATAAGTGTCTATGTGAATGGAATTAACAATGCATATTAACCTAATGCCCGAAAATATATTTTGCAGGTCCCCAGGCGTCCTAACTGGTACTTACTGGTTCCAAATATGGTTGTTACCAGTGTGCAACTGGGTTGATGTGGGTTGAACTGTCCCCAGATGTTGCAAAGTGGCTCAGTAGGTCTTGATCTTGTATAATCAGACTAAGTTACTGAATATAATCAGTGAATCTAGCACTACTGGAGAAGCATAGTAATTGCCAGTTAGACCGCCTGTGGACCACCCGCCTAGGGACCCTATAATTCCCGAGAAGATAAACTAATTTTTTTGAATAGTGTTGACTATTACAATCAGCCTACTAAGTTAGCTGGTTTACTGCAATTCACCCAACTTGAGCACTCTTCAAAGTTTATGATACTTTGAGTAAAGGATAACCAGTTCATGAACCAGTTTCAAAATGCTCTGGGGGATTTGAGATTCCTCATGAAACGGATAAATAGAGCCTTCATTGATACACTCTAGAGAAGGACAAGAAATAGGTTGATGTGTCGGAAATAAAAATAATCCATCCACTGTGCCTTTAAGAAACAGGCGCTTATCTTCCCGGGCCAGTTCCTCTTATCTCCTTGCCTATACTCTAAAAAAATCCTCTAGAGCTAGTGACAACAGAAGAAGAAAAGCTGAGAAAAAGCAATAAAAAAAACCACTAGTGGTCCAATGTAGATAGGGCAAATATGTCTTTTTAGATATGGCAGGAGGGAAGGGGAAGGGGAGAAATAACCATGACCAGTATAACGAAACACAGGTAAGGAGCAGAAGAGCAAGGTATGTTTTCGTATAAAGAGGAGTGGAGGTACGAGAGAAGGGAGATTAAAGAAAAATGCCACCTAGGATGCGTGAAGAGAGGCCTGGTACAACCAAAGGTATTGAGAAGCCATATGCACATAAAAAAAAACCGCTTCAGCCATTCAATCGACGCATGTCAGGATGTGTTTTGAATGGGAAAATTGCTCCAGGAGTAACAGAAGTGCACAAGTCCAATTGCCGGAGGATTATGATCAAAAATAGTTTAATGTCAATTGGCAAAGCTTGGATGAACATCAGCTTAGGATGTAGTTAGTTAGGAGTTTCGCGATAGGCAAAGAATGTACTCCGTATCCATTGTTGAATCCGATTGGCTCTTTCAACCCTAGGTGCAAAAAAAAAAAAGACAAAAAAAGGAATCGCTTTTAGTTGATATGTATCATCGAGTCATCAAGGACGGTTCTTCAGATCATTAACGGGTCATCAGGAGTACAATCGAAATTTCGTTTACTCAGGTCGCTACGAAGTCAGAAAGGCGCCGGTATTTCTATTGGCCACGCACTGGCAAGGGCGCGAAGTAATCTCTGAGATAAATAAACGAACAAATGTTGTTTTGCCGTTGAATAAGGAGGGAATCGTGAGAAATCGCGCAATTGGAACTTCGTTGACGTGGTTGAACACATCGACCTTCATTTCTCCAGCGGAGACCAAGAGGAATTTAAGGGCTAGGATCCGGATAAAAATCATCGGTGGTATCGAAACCGAATCCAGCCATATCCATGGAGTGTAGTGATCCGGGTCCACGTTCAAAGTCCATATCAGATGAAGGGTAGTCGTGTCCTGCAGGCGGTAGATGGGGACCAAAAAAAGGTCGATGCTCGTCATTATGAGATTGAGTATCCCCGTCATTCCAAGGGGTACTACGTTGCCAAAACCGCTGGTTTGTCTGCTGATCGCCAAAAAGGTCATGGTGATCCGGCAAGTGTCTCGGAAGTAAACAAGACTCCTGTTCGACAGTTGATGAAAAATCTTGTGGGGATTGGTATTGGATTGCCGTCCTGCTAAAACTCGAGGCTGGTGAGTCTGCATGCAATGTCATATCGAGAACTGATAGATGATGCGGATCGATATTCATGGAATATATGCTTGTAGTGGTGGCTGAGGTTCCAAGCCCCGATACTTGGCTCATTCCTAGACCCGGTGCAATAGGTATATCTACAGGAGCCTTTCTAGCAGAAGATGAGTTACCACATGCCCTCATAATTTTTTCCTTGTCCTCAGGCGATAGCCTTGCAAAGAACTCAGAAGCCGAGTGTTCCTTTGGTGGAGGTCGACGAGGGCCTAGGCCATATTCCCTTATTGCATATTCCGAGAAGCCAAAACCTGGGGCGTAGGGCGAATTATAAACAGGGGCAGTGTGGCATTGGAGGTTGTCGAAGGCATTCCAGGTGGTTCCAGAACCAGAAAACGTAGCAGAGGTCTCTTTCACGGTTGTTCGTCCAGAATGGGCCCCAGGCCACGAATCTTTCGTAATGATTTTGTTTGCTAGGTCAACAATAGCAAATCGAAGCATTCGTAGTAACTGATCAACTTCCTCAGCCTGCATATTCAAGGGTTGCAATGGGAGCAATCCGTTGTTTGATTTGGGTCTAACCATAGATTCAGTCATGACATTGGCAAGCTTTTGGATTCCGCCCTTGGGAATCACCGAGTCGCTGTCGCCTAAAAGAACCTGAACAACAAAATCAGGGTCAACAATTATGTACCCAGCACTAGCATTAGCATGCTCAGTGATTGAAGCGATAAGACGACGAGCTGTTGCGAATTGAATCGTGTTGATACCTGCAGAGGCAGGGTGGATATCAAATTTTGATTGTGAAGGTGGCCGTAACGATGATAGACGTGAATGGGATGCCTGAGCCTTGACGAAAAAGGAAGGGGTAGACACGACGGGTGCAGCAAAACATTGCCCAACGACCTGATAGTTGTGCTCATCTGCATGGATGGAAGGTTGAGAGACCAGGAGAGTTGTTCGTGATAATTTAATACTTTCAAGAAAATTCGACCTCGGATTGTGCACAGGGTTCGCAGGATCATCAGTGTACTGGGCACGACACTCTGTAGACGTTTTGCCGAGAAAATACCATATTTGCTCGGGTTTGGATATGTCCACTTTCACCGCATGGGGGTTAAATGGAGGTTTAATGCAAGAGAATTCGGCCCACTGGTAAGGTAGCCATGGGTCTCCGAAAGGCGTACCAGGCGAAGGCACCGTGGAAGATAAATCCTTTCGAGCTTCTGGTTTTCGAGCCAAATGTGCAGGGAGAGGTCTTATCCCAGCTGGAAGTGGGAGGAAATTAGATTTCTTCACAATGAGCATCCAACGATAGGGTAATTCGATAACGTCACTAAGCAGCTGTTAGTATCAGATAATTCAAGCGAGACAAATGAGTGGCTTACCCTCTTGGGAGCACTTTGAGGAGCAGGGCGCGCTCCTCCAGTCGGTTTTCAAGTACGACCGCGCCATTTATTTCCTTATCTGCCTGGAACTGTATCAAATCCCCGGTGCAGAGTTTCTTAGCAGTTTCTGTGATCCTAAAATCCAAATCTATGGTCTCGGGGGATTGGGATCCATATCTTTTTGGTCGGTGATACTTGCATTTGAGGTCAACTGCTGGAACAGTATATTCGCACCCGTCATCGGCTGTAACAGATATTTCACCAAACTCAACCTGTACTCCGGCTAAAAGAGCGCATGTCGGGTGGTAAGCCCTAGCGCATTTGCCGTACATGCACTGAAAACACGCCCCCTTAATTTCCCGGCAAAACAAACATTTTAAACCCATTCTTGCTTTTGGTATTTTGTCGATATCACATACGACTTCTTTGCCGGATTCATCTTTGAGAATCGAGGTTTCATCAATGTAGAGAGCACATCTTCTATGGGCATGATACATCCCATCTTCAGTTGGTAATAACTCTTCGTAGTCCATGTTATTGGGACATAAAATACAAGGAATTTTCCTTGGGCCTTCAAGATGCAATTTGACCCGCTTAGTCTTAGGTTCGTTGAGATCTTGCCTCCGTTTCCTACGGGCAAAGGATTTTTCAGGGACACTGCGAGGAGGAGTAAGCAGATCAGAAGCTCCTTCAAATTGATCGTCCACCTCATCGTAGTACTCTGGAGTGGCTTCCCCACGCAATTTCCTCTCGATTTCTCGAGTATCAATCCAAACACTATCAGTTTCACAATTGCATTTCTTCGCAATCCGAGCGTAGTCTAGCCATTTTTCCGTGGCAAAATTAACGGATTCAGCACAATTATATCCCAAATTAAAACCCGAATGATACCCATATGGATATGTGATAACAAACTCGCGCTCATAATGAACCATTTTGTTAACAGTAATACCATATTGCGATTTTAGCAGAGACGGAGAGATTAGATATGTTTTATGGCGCAGGAATTGATCACAATTCTTTGAATCGGTGGGCCAGGTGCCTAAACTCATTAGTACTCGTTTGTTTCCGCTGTGTGTATACGTACTTTTCATGGCAGCTTCAAATCGGGGTAGGTCCTCTTGGGAAATGCTATACCACTGTTTGGGGGCACCAAAATGGATAAAATTTATGCTATAGAGGTCCACGTCTTCCAAATGCCAAGCGAAGGTAGCTTTCCACATCCCAAGGTAAAGATAAGCGGTGTTTACTCCTGGAACCTTCTGGCCAAGGACGTCCAACAAGTTGGGTAGTTTGGCAACATTCCAGGATGTCACAGAATCATCAAAAAGGGAGCCGGGCATATCTGCACCATACATAGGGTTGTTATACATAAGAGATTTCCAATAGGCCGTTTCGAGTTCTTCGCAACGTTCCGTGACGTACTCCTCACTCCCGGATAGATGGTAGTCAAACCTCATGAAGGTTTCTTCATCGATGTGGTCAGTAGCGTCACCACGGTTATATTTGCGTCGAGCGGTAACAGATTTGGGCTGCCTTCCCTTGTTGGGTTTCGGGGCTGGCAAAGATTCTCCATCACTAAGTTCCTCGGATTTCGGCTCCACTGGGTTGGATTGTGGGGATACAGGGGTTGGCGGCCCTTCCAGTTTCTTCTCAACGGAGTTATCATCGTGCTTCTCCGGCTCAGCAGAATTGGCTTTGAGTAGTCCAGGCTTACGTTTAACTGAGTCGGATCTTCCAGGCTGGCCTTTTCCACCGCCACGAGTAAATTTTTCTTGAGCCCGCCGTCGCTCACCGCGTCTAGCGGGAGGTTGGTGACTCGTTTCTTCACAAAGAGCCTTCCATTGTGGCAGATTATACGACCGTTGTTTCTCAATGTTGGCTTGTGTATAGATCCCATGAGAACCATGGAATTCTTGCATTATGGGGTTTTTCACGCGAATAGTTTTAACAGCTTCATCTAAGGGTGGGAGGGCATCCAACCTGTATGGTCATTAGGGGGTTGTACTTTGAAAGTTACTGAAAAAGGAAAATGATAAGGGTCTTATTAAGAGAAAGGTACGGGGACAAGGAATGCTCAACGAGCACATCGAGTCGTAACTAGTCTTCAAGCGGACTTAATGGGAAATTTGGGGCGAAGCAAGTCTAAATAGACGGCGGCGACATGTTTGGATGTCCAGCAATGGGGAGGTAAGATACTCACCATTCTTGAGGGGGAATTACTTTGACGACGCCAGACTGCATGCCATATCTATCGATTTTGCGAATAAAAGACTGAAAGTCACGGAACTGGTCCATTGTCTGTTTTAGTCCCCAAGGAGAAAGTAAATCGTTAGTGGACAAGTTTTGGGAGCAGAATAAAAAGTCAAATTCCAGACATATTGCTGGGACATCTGTTCAGCCTTCAAATTGGCTGTCAAGAGTTCAAAGAATTTCTCCGACTTGCGCGAATCAAAATCACGAAATCACTAACCGGCTTGAAAACCGGAATCCTCCCTCCACCGTAATAGTGATCAGGTTGGATCTCGGTTTCATCGACGGGACCACCAGAATCGACATCCATGTCAGACGCTTGAGGCGATTGCTTTTCACCATCGGCGCTTGCAGGGGGCGTCATAGACGCAGTGTCGCCCACAGCGACAGTGTCCATTTCCATTATGAAAACTAGTGTCTTTTATCTTGCTGCCGTTTTCCCCCAGCGACCGCTGACCAACGGCGAATTCGAAGGCCCCAGCGGTCGAGGGATGGAAGGGGGCCAAATGGGGTTGGGGTGATGGATAAAAGCGGGTAGTTCGAGAAAACAGAAGACGAGAGAGGGGAGTCTGCTTCAGCAGTTTTTAAGTAGAGACAGGAGTTCGATCAACAAGAGACGGGTGCTATCTGTCGATGAGAGAACCGTCTCCCACGACAGAGAGCGAGGAGAGTCGCTGGAGGGGAATTCACGGAGTGGATAAATGGCGTTCATTCCCAACCGCATGCCCTGACTGGCGAAAAGGAACCAGAAGCGGATCGAGCTCAACGCTAAACCCAAAGCAGTAAGCCCAATTGCTCGAGACGAAGGGCTGCAGGATCAGATATTCACAAGGAATGACCAACAACAAGCATGCCGCAAGGGTGCTGCAAAGGGAATTGATCGCAGGCACGCTCGGAATGAGAGTTACAGCGTAGGTCACAAGCAACTTCCCATACAAATTTCAACGGGTCACTTTGTGTGGCCAATGTAGGGCCTCTGACCTGAAAGTTACGCCAGTATAGTCACGTGAAGAGTTGCTTGACTGGCTATTTGTTCCCGTGGCCCAGAGTGACCTGATTTTTGTCACCAGTATCGAACCGAAAGGCAAATCGAAACAGGGTCATCTCCGGATATTTTTCTTACTTTCTATGGAGTGAGTACCTGCAAACCTCGCTCTGGGAAATACAAGAATCCAGAATATGCCATATTCTTAGATCTCCATATTAGCTATGGATTATGATATAACTAAATCCAACCGCCATACGAAAGTAGTACGGAGTACTATGACTATCGGAGTACACTCCCTCTTCTCGTCTGCCCTCATTTCTGCCCAATCCAAACAATTCGCTGATAACTACTGCATCATGACGTCATGGCCTGAAGCCCAGCCCATGATTGTTACTAATGCACCCCATGCCTTGACAAAGATGCAAACTTGGTCTACTCCGTATGGAGTACAGAATATAAAGATACCGACAATTCATCTTCACCTGACCTAACATTCATTGGGTTTCAGCTTTTTCCCAGCAAACCTTTTCTTTGATGCTTTGTTTCTTCTTTTCAACCCCTTCTTGCGGCACTTGTAGGGCATGGCGGAGCATGCCCGCGTCAAAAAACCCATCTAATAGCCAATAAATAGTCAGCAATCAATCATCTAAGCTATCAAAAGCTATAAAACGCTGAGTTGTTAAGGAATTAAGATTCTTACAGCCACCCAAACCATCGTTATCTAAATGTTCCCTCTGGGTTGCGGGCGTATCGATAGCCGACTCTGTGTAATCTGTTCGGATGACTCGACCCCTGAGGGGGGTGCGTGTGCCTGTTCCAGAATTTTCCTGCGCTGTACTTGAAGTTGGTCCGCTTTTAGGGTCAAGTGGGGCTTGGAGGAGCCTGCGGATTTCAAGGAGGTACGATTCCAAAGCCTGCATGAATCTACTCGTTTGTCTATGTTTTGACGACGTACAGATGGATATTGAATCGTCTTTTATGATATAGCCGATCCCAAATCCACCTCCTGAGGTCGGACCAAACCCGAAATGGCGGAGTGACGGGTTTCCACAGTTCGATGTAGAAAGTATAGTGTTATTAATCTTATCCCAGCCGGGATCGTTGAAAATTGCAGGAATCTTAATAAACTGGCTATGCCCACTAGCCGACGAACAATTATCTTTGGCGATGTTCGTGTCTTGGGTATAGTCGCCTTGCAGGCTAGGACCTCCACTTCCTGCATCAGTCTGTATCTCACCCACTGAACGTTGCCAGAGACAGTAGAGCGCATAGAGATGACGGTCATGGCCTTGGCCCTGCAGACACTCTTTGGTGATTACAGAATGTTTCTGCGTGGCTATTCTCAATGCCGCCACTTTTTCTGTGGTGGGATTATTCCCCCAAAAGGTTGTCACAAAGTTTACCGACTCTGATGAAACAGTACGGATGGCTTCAGTGCGACCATGTAAAAAGGTTTTCGTCATTGCGGGCTCATATGTGTTCTCTACTCGACCGTACAATCCATAATATGCAGCTTGAAAGGCCATCTGGAGAAAGGCATCAGGGGAAATGCCCACCGAGGTAATGAAGCTTTTTCCATAGGCGCAAAAATCCAAGGTCTCAAATTCGTGTTGGTGAAGTAAGTCAGCGAGATGAGACTCGGCGAATCTCACAGCCGTGCTGAGCTCTACGCTCATATCCCATTCCAGTTTACGCGGCGTGGTACTAGAATGGTGATACGCGTCCAGTTTACGCCTTGAGGGTGTTGGACTCGTAGATGCCCACATGCTCGGTGCCTGGCCGTTGATCGTCTTCGCGAACCGAAGAATTGTGTCGGTAAACACATCGCTTGCGAAACGAAGGACCGTATGCCCGTCAACACTGGTGTGCTCAAAGTTGATACCAGCACTGCCATTCCGACAAACAATAATTTGCAGTTTGTCATACCATCGGTTGGTACAGGTACCAATCTGAACGCCTTTAACCACTTCGCTCGTACCGCAAAGCATGTTACCGCAAATTTCGGCGATGTTGGAAGGCTCAGTGTAATCTAGACATAACACAAACAGTGCAGTATCGATAATCTTCAGACAGTCTGCGTTATTTGATCCTGATTGACAATTCAAAATTTCCCTTAATCTAAACCAAATCTTCCTGTTTTCTGTACTTAAAACACCGATTGCGCCTTTCGCGGCGTCTTCAATAGGGGTCTGCTCAGCATCTTCGATGATAGCGCGAAGATTCACAGAGATATCCTTTTCAGTCATTATCAAGTCATGGGTCTTGTCAAGAACATCAAACCAATAACACTGTCCACGGCACAAAACGACCAAATGTTTTGATACTAAATCCTGATTTATGACACAGCCATGCTCGTTGGGTACCCTAGCAGTACCGAATAGCCTGGAAAATTGAAACATGCAGAGAGGGTTCCCACGTACGACATCAGGGGCTAATTCTTCTCTTCGCACTGCTCGCACGAAGGATAAAGCAGACACAACTAGTGAAGCCGCTCTCGTTACCTGGTGGTTTCGAGCTGGAGTGGGATCATCTTCTAACAGGAAAAACGGGTTTAAGTTCAAAACGACAGCTAGTTTAGTTAGTTATAGATGATTATCTATTGAACCACAAGCAAATGAAAATACTAACGATTATCATAATTTAAGTACGAATCATACCCTTAATCATCGTCTCAGATATTAGTTCACGTATGATACACATAAAGACGAGAGTACCAGCAAGCTTACAGAATTGCTCTATATAACTTGTTTTTGAGGAGGCATAAAGCTGCAGTTTCTTCTGTAATGTAGGGCCCTCATCTCTCAAAAACTTTCGAACTGCTGATTTGGTCTCCTTGTGCTCTCTTGGGCTTTGTAGCGGAGCCAAACTATCAAGATATTTGCGGCATGTAGACTCCAGACTTGGAATTGGAAGTTTTGGTAACAAGTCCTGCTTTTCAAAAGTAATTCCATGGCGACTTGCCCCAGAGTTAGCATTCCCTGAAATACAGATATTAAACCATCGCGAGTGTTCAATTTCCGCTTCTGCTAGTCCATGAATTTGTGATAGAGGAGGGTAGTGATACATTAATTTGTCCCCCATCTGCTCTGAGGGAGTGAGCGAAATAGAAGAAAGAGTAATCTGTACTCCGTATAGTATGTAAAATTGCAAAGGCCCATCGAACGTATTTGGCGGCGCGGAATTTGGGTATCGAAAAAGCAGCAATTTAATCCTTCGAACAGTCGAACTGCGCCCGGCTCAAGGGGGCGGGAACTCAGCGTTAGATTAGGTCTAACGGAATCAGTCCCCGGAGAGATTCTTTTCAATGTTGAAAGAGGTGTGGTAGCACAGATGCATTTGACCACAGGTGGCAGATGACCTCATTCGAACCAGACATGTGATGACACCCAAGGACCTCACTAGTCTTTACTAACTAGTTACAAAGTTAACCACTCCGTAGTTCGGAGAACATATACACCTATCAACCAAAGTGCCTTGTTGTCATTGGATGGAATCGTTCGCATAAACATATCGAGTGCCACTCCAAATATGTATATTATGAATCGGACATATTCTAAGTAGTTATCAAGGCATGCAGAGGAGTACTTAACTATATGGGGAGCTCGGCACATACTACTCTGTGCGGAGTACATAGTGGATAAAACACTCTTTACAAAATTCCCTGGGGGCGCGGATAGCATACAGATCTACTCCGTACATATTCAACGTCCGATGGACTTTTAGCAGGATGGGATGTACAACCCGATTACTTAGTCCTGAACACCCGAAATGTGAAAGCCCTATACGGAGTACTCCTTCACTGAGCATAAGGGAGGTATTAAGAGAAATGGAAGTGCATTCGTGACAAGGTGTATTCCGGAGGAAGTATCATGGATGCCAGCTAGCCAAAATTTGGGGTTCAAATTAAATCATGCCAAGCTACCCAGTCTCATATTTCTTGTCTGGTAACGCCGAAGCAAAAAGCGGCAACAAGCCGGGAAGTGAAAAAGTCGAAAAAAGACACATATCCTTCAAGTGCCCATGTGAATGTTAGAAAAGAAGAACAGGTTGCAGATCTCTAAGCCTCCGT
Organism: Ophidiomyces ophidiicola; assembly: GCF_022830035.1. Lineage (NCBI taxonomy): Eukaryota > Fungi > Ascomycota > Eurotiomycetes > Onygenales > Onygenaceae > Ophidiomyces > Ophidiomyces ophidiicola. The sequence continues at coordinate 405,014 of NW_026054656.1, forward strand.
GCTTATTCCGTTGTTAATATCACCTGCCCCAATAAACAATCCTTCATGGCATAAGATGTTGACGGAAGGGCATTAGCAGGTATAGATCGCATAAGAAATGAAAATAATATAGGTTGATTGTCACAAAATATGGAGATTTATGATCAAAATATAGGCACAGAACTAGGTGACAGAGAACCTTTTTTTTTTTGCCTGAGCCCGTCCAAAAAGGAACCAAGCTAATTAACCAGTGACAATTGGTTGACCTAGTGGTCTCCCAACATTCCGATCGTATTCACCAGCGTAGTTTCCTAAAACTGATATTAGTATGGATTGGTATATTTGGTTATTGGTGGAGGGTATTACCTGGAGGGCCATAGTTGCAAACCATGTAATTTGCGTTATTCACAGTTGAGCCAGACCTTCCAACCCTCAGAGTGGCGCAGCGATGGGTGTAACAGGCGACGTGTTTGGTGCCTTTCCAAACAATCTGTGTGAAGTGACCCCAACCGTAGAAATTACCTCCAGGATTGGCTTGGCCATACAGACCGTCGAACAATGGAGCCTCACCGTTGTACATACTATCAGTGATCATTTGGGCAAGGCTGTTGAAACCTGATTGGTATCCAATGTTTTGGCCGTATCCGCCGCCGCCAATTTTACTGCCAGGGAATGTTAAATATGTTTGAAGATCAGATTCCAGGGACTTACGTGTCGTGTTCATACACACATGTCTCAGCAAGCTGGCGGGCGGTGCTTTCCAGTCGATCATTCCAGGTAAGCGCTTCAGCAGAGTGGTTGGTACGGTGAATATTATGATGGTATAGGGCGGTAGCTCGATAGTCATTTTTAGGAGGCGGAGAACCTGGACCTTCCGGTGACTGAGGAGGGGCAGGGGTTTCAGGCGGAGGAGATGGTCGTGGCGGGGGTTGTGGCTGGGGTTCAGGCTGGGGTTGAGGTTGAGGTTCAGGCTGGGGTTGAGGTTGAGGTTCAGGCTGGGGTTGAGGTTGAGGTTGAGGTTGAGGTTGAGGCTGAGCTGGGGGTTGTGGTTTAGGCGGCGGCGGTGTAGGTCGAGGCGGAAGCCCGGGTTGCCCGGGTTGGGGCCACGGAAACCAGCCTGGCCAACCACCCGGCCAACCTGGGTACAATTTTTGCGGTCGTTGAACAGGAGGGGTGGGTTTTATTCCTCCAGGGTAGTGATAGACAGTGGTTGTGACGACTGTGAGTTCTGTCACATAGTCACGCCTTTCAATTGGGGAAGCTAGGGCATGGCCGCCCAGGCAAAGTGCCAAAGCCAAGGATGAGCAACGCATCGCGAATGGTTGTAGAAATCAAGATTCGAAACTGGAGAGATCTGGTGTAGTAGTTTCGGCTACAGGTCAACTGCGATATCAACCAAGCTTTCACGGAAAATGGTTGCGGGAAACAATCCAATTGAATATTTGATCTGACTCGGTCGGACCCAAGCTGAAAGATAGGCGGTTTGGGAACGGTGTAAAAAGGAATGTGGGTGGCTCAACACGGTTGGCAATTGAAAGGCGTAAATATCACCCGTCTGGCCAAGGCAGAACGGTCTCTGAAAGTAAGGTGTCCAAAGGAATGACTTGCTACTTGGGCACTTTGAAGGAGTGGAAAGTGCACACAAGAAGCAGAATAGAGACAAAGAGAAGGCGAGAAAAGAGAAGCGGAGAGAAGGGGAAGAGAACATATACAAGTAGCCAGGTAATCTTAAATGAAGGGGAGACAAGGTGAGCTAGAACACTAGCCGCCCACATCCCTGGAGGTGGAGCCCTGGCTGAGTGGAGAACACCGTAGGAGAACAGCCAGCTACTCCGTAATTTGACATGAAACGCACTATATCCGATCCTGACTCGATGGCGAGCACGCTGACGGGGACTTTGGTATATGTACGGAGTACTCCGTACTCCGTAGGTGACGTGGGCGCTTCGGCATGTCGGACAAATAATGCTTCTTGGGACCGGCTAGCGTTGTCCACGCTGAGTGCATGGCTAATAATAATAGGAAGAGGTATACATTCCAGTAGTAGTGTACGAGTACAAAAAAACGGGATATGGGCAGAGTTGTTCCTGAGCCAGGCGATGACGTGAAACTAGGGGTTCCGCTGACCGGAAACGCCTCGGGCGCTTGCCGACGTGGAACACCAGGAAGAAACTGCGGGCTGCTCCGAAACAAGGCCCGAGCAGAAAACAAAAAACAGCGCGAGGTGATGAACCCATCGTTCCTGGCAACGCAGATCCAGCCTATCAATCAGAAATGCGCGATGCCAGCAAAAGGATTGTGTGGGCTGTGACCGACTTTTGCGTTGCCCACTGCTGCACTCTGCTTGGCGTCATTTTTCTGGCTTGGTCGGACCCGCCAACTAAGAGGTGACTACCTGTTAATTACGACTACTAGGATTGCGGGTTGAAGTCCAGAGGGCCGCGGGGCCAACAGGACAACAAGAGTACTCCATAATTTTATTATTATTTGATATGTACGGAGTACCCGGTACAGAGTAACTACTATAAAATACAGAATATAATACGACAGGGCCAGACCAGCCCACACGTACGGAGGATTGAGCGAACACTACTACGGAGTAGAGGGGTCGTTCTCCGCACATCGTGCAACGTGTCTCCATACCCTAGGTACTCCGTAACAGTTAAGTAATTCAATGATAGGTGTTAACCAAAGTGCCAGTTGCAGACTACTATTTGGCCAGTTACGTAGCTAGTTATCAACTAGACTAGAGTACGGAGTAGGGAGTAGGCTTCTAGAGTCGAACCTGTTATTCTCTTTCTCCTTTCTCCCTATCATCACGGAGTAATTACGGCCCTCAAAAGTTGAGAAAGCACCCTGTAAATTACTGATTAATATTATGTTCCTACACCGCCCCGGAGATTTGATGAAATCCTTCAAAAGCTTAGTTACGTTGCTTCACCCTCCATAAATATAATAATAACGCGGAAACTACGGAGTACGGAGTAGAACTAGCCTTAACCATTATTGATTTGCCGTCTTGGGCCTGCTTGTCAAATAAACCCCCCGGGACTACCTCTAGTAGTACTCCGTACCACGGGCAATATCATAAATAGAGATCGACCGAAAGAGCCTTAAAGCAGTTATTAACGAATAACAAATATTTCAGTGGTTGTCCTCACTTGGGAGTTGGTGCCAAGATTAGTTAAGTAACTACCTAACTACTCTGTACCTAAGGTAGTTAGTTACCTACAGGGCCGTGCTGGGGAAAACTCTTGTATGGAGTAGTTAGGCTGGAGGCTTCAAGGTTAGGAACAGAGAACCAAATGTATTCTGTACTCCGTACGGAGTACTTGAATTCATCCTCCATGGTATTTTATGTTAGGAAAAAATAGAGCTTAAAGTGTATATGGAGTCTGCTTAGCCCATGCCTGTTATTTAGGTCCCGGTGGAGCCAACATCAGACACCTTCCTGTTCATTTTAGTAAATATTATAAACACAGTTGCGACTGGGGAAACCCACAGGCCTCGAAATTAGACACTTATCTACGGAGTATGAGACAATTTGGTCTGAGGCTCCTGAGATCATTGGTAGCATATTACCTGGAAATTCTAGGCTCTCAACCCTAATAAGATACGGAGTAAAGCTTGCCCCAACGTCGCTTTTTGTATGACTATTGCGAGTAGCACTTACGTTTAAGGGATTATTATTGTGTAGTTAACTAACTACTCCGTACTGCCGCGTCTCTATCATTAATACGCCCTACCCCTGAACCCCTGGAGACCAAACCGGCGTCGCTCTCTCGCCAATAATAATTTCACGAACATATCAATAGCCATGTCCCCTGTTGCACCCTTACCCACGTCGGAAGCAAACCGTGGTGTCCGACCAACAACAGCAGAGTTAAGCATGTTCTCCGTACTACAGGGTATGTAGTTAGTTAACTAGTCATCCAACTACTCCGTAGTCCCATACAGAGCAGAGGTGCCTTTTCCCAAGCAACGACATATTTGGACTGATTTCATTTCAAGTACGCCCTATGGAGCATGTATAGGAATTCCTTTGCGCACCGTGCACCGTGCGTAAATACAGAGTGTACCGAGTAGACTACCTGCATACATAGTACGGAGTAGGAAGTAAGGTGCACAACCTGAGACGACGACTGAAGCCCAATTGAATTTCCAGATTCATGGGCCCACGAAGTACACATAACAGAGTGCACAGAATACAAAAGCAGTAAGGGAGATGTTCATGCTCTTTGATATGATCAAAAATCACCCCTCAAGAAAGGGAAGCCCCATCGGCACAAGATTGCATCATATACTTAACTATACAGAGCATACACTACTACAGTATATACACAATACACAATAAATGATAAATATGATCAAAGCACTGTTGATATATCAACTGTTCGGCATGCACCCGAATCACATACCAGCAAAAAATTCCTCCCAATAGGAATATCTTTAAGTAAAGAATTTCGCTGTCTGAGCCAAGTTGAGTTGGCCACCCTAGCCTCACCATCCCGTAGATCAACCAGCGCAACAACCGTCGTACTGGTAGCGGTACCGAAGCTTGCTTCATTGCGCATTCTTCGAAGCAGAGCTACCTCGTTCGGGCCATCGGATAGCGGTATTTCCATTCCTGTCCCCTGGTGATTCTCAGGTGGTTCATCGTCCTGCCCAATTACCCCAACCACGATTTTCTCGGCTACCTCCAGGCCAACAATTGCATCCAATAGACCTACAAAAAGAAAAGGGTGCTGCATAATCTCCGCAACAAAAGCACTGCAGGTTTGCTTAGCAAGGAGTCGATACGAATTATCTCCGAGCAGCGAGGAGAGCCGGAGGAGGTTTTGTGCAATCACTCCGTTAATAGACGGGGTCGCAGCGTCAGTGCCAGGTTTGAGACGAAAAAGCGGACCTGGAACATCCCCAGGCATACGTTCTAGACTCATATAGTAGCCAGCCGGTGTCGTTCCATCAGAACCTAAAGCAAGGAAATATTTGTTCAAATATTCTTGAGTTAACGAATCAGAACAGTTTCAAGGTCCAGCGTTCGAAGAAACCCCAAAAAAGAACACTTACGTTGGAGATGCTCGGCTAGCTGCAGATGGATGTCGTCAAAGGTAGCTTCGTATAGTTTGATCAGCCCAGCCGTAAGATAAGCATAGTCGTCTGCAAAACCTGGAATTTCACCCCTTACTCCAGCGCGAGAAACGCGCCAGAGTTGCCCTGTCCCTGTGTCTAATAAATTTTCTCTTATAAACTTCACAGCTTTCTCCGCTGAATAACGGCAATGTCTTGACTTCTCTGGATTAATAGAATGTAGTAAGATGCTACATTTTGAAAGAGCACTAATGGCGAGCCCATTCCATGCGACGATGATCTTATCATCTAGGTCAGGCCTAACTCTATGTGCTTCTCTGAAATCTTTGAGTTTTTTTTTTGATGACTTGATCATGTTAAGGACGTCACATTCGTTCAACCCAAATTCTTTGGCAATTTTGCCAGGCGTTTCTTTAATGCTCAATACATTTTGATTGATGAATTCATCATGCGGATCGTTTCCACGAGCAACGTTTCCATCCGGAAGAATACCCCAATAGCGCGCACAAACATCTGCCTCCTGTTGACCTAAAATTTGCTGTATTTCCTTAAAAGTCCAGACATAAAAAGCACCTTCACGCTTGTCTGAGTCGTTCAAGGTAGGGAAACTGTCCGCGTCCTCCGAGGAAAAGAAAGCACCTTCAGGAGAAATAATTGGCGGGCTTGTTATATAAGCAACAATATCGTAGATAGCCTCCAAAAGTTCTGGCTCTCGATTAACTTCAAAACAATCAACGTAGACATCCAGCAATTGGGCCTGGTCATAAAGCATCTTTTCGAAATGGGGTAAACTCCAGTTCTCTGTAACACTATATCGAGCGAAGCCATGGCCGATGTGATCACGAATGCCCCCACGAACCATTTGAATCAGTGTATTTGATACCATTTCTGTTGCGTGCGCACATTCTTCGCGACCAACAATATCCCATACTGCTTCCGGATATCGTCCTAGACGAAGCAGGAAGCTCAGGTTTGCCGGCGTTGGAAACTTCGGAGTTCTTGAAAAGCCACCATTAGCCGAGTCGTATCGAGAGAGAAAATGCTTATAAGCGTCTTCTAAGAGTTCTACTTCAAGATCTTCCTCATTTTCAGCGCCTGGCTGCCTGAGATGGGTACCTTCTTCGGAAAATTCTCGAAGCTGTCTTGTAATATCCTTGGCACTTTCTTTACATCTCAGCTCTTGGCTACTCCAGACATCCCGAAGCTTTTCTAAAATTTCAAGGAATGTAATGGGTTCCTCGCCGCCTCCCTTTGGCACTGAGGTACCACATGGACCCGGCCAGTATGTTCCTCCAAAAACAGGTTCAAGATCTGGAGTTAAAAAAACATTCAAGGGCCATCCACCAGAGCCCGTTGTGGCCTGAATATAGTTCATATAGACTTCATCAATATCCGGCCGCTCTTCCCGATCGAGCTTGATAGGAATGAAAGAACAGTTGAGAACGGAAGCAACTTCCGGGGACAGGAACGACTCCTTTTCCATGACATGACACCCTACCTAGACGTTATTCGTGAGACTACGCAGATTAATTCAGGTTTCACAAACAGTGACAGGCTGAGTAGCCGATACTCAAAAAAATAAGTCGATTTAATTTTCGTGCAAGGCGTATTGCGCACGAATCCCATAGTTGCCAGGCGACGGGATTATTCATATGTCCGCGGACCTATGGTAAATTGCAAACATTAGTAAAGGTAAAAGGATTTTATGTCGAGGATCCATTGAGGTAAAAGAGGTCTTTTTCCCGGGAGGGGCAATTAGGGGAGAATACATATGGAGACTGGCTCTCAGAGAGCCTGTTTACAAGCTCAGACGGCTGGGTCATTTTACTAGTCTCAATAGAAGGTAACTGTTTTGCTAACGGAAATATTGTGAAACATATACCGTATCTTTCCCAAAAAATCTGGTTTCAGCAGGCTGGGGCTAGGGTGTAGAATGCCATCTGGAGAAGCCCGGCAAAGCCTTCTTGAATGTTATGTAGCAGGGACTTTATACTGCGATATCAATATTGTATGGATCAAAGCGAATGATAAATTTCCTCCCTTCTCTCAGAAGCACAGTGGGCTGACATCTTGTTATTGCCATATCAGGATGAGGATGCATGTCATTGACATCATTATTCACGTGATGACCGCACCTCCCCATACCGGAATTCCAGATCTGTGGAATACCGTAATGTTATGGTAGTGGCAACGTAGCCATGGGTAACCACTATGTAGTAACTCAGCACAACGTTGAAACTACAATTGCGTAATATTACCTTTGTTTGGTTGCCACAACTTCAGTCAGTATTCGCAACGTTGTCTTGCATAGAGTTAATTGGAGTTAACTTGGTTAAGTGTATTTAACTTTAGTAATGTTTTGTATTGGAGTACAGCTAGCTATTTCTACCACAAGTACAATTACACCTACATACAAAGAACCTTCCAGAAAATTTCTAAGTCCACAAAAACTATGAAAACAGTAGTAAAAATCGCCTACTAGCTAGGCTAGTAGGAATTGTAGAGAATCACCTACTAGCCTAGCTAGTAGGATAGTAGAAATCGCCTGCTAGCCTAACTAGTAGGATTGTAGAGAATCACCTACTAGCCTAGCTAGTAGGATAGTAGAAATCGCCTGCTAGCCTAGCTAGTAGGATAGTAGAAATCGCCTACTAGCCTAGCTAGTAGAATTGTAGAGAATCACCTACTAGCCTAGCTAGTAGGATAGTAGAAATCGCCTGCTAGCCTAGCTAGTAGGATAGTAGAAATCGCCTACTAGCCTAGCTAGTAGAATTGTAGAGAATCGCCTACTAGCCTAGCTAGTAGAATTGTAGAGAATCACTTACTAGCCTAGCTAGTAGAATTGTAGAGTAGAAAATCGCGTAGGCTTCTACTGTAGAAGAGAGTTAGTGAGTGACTTAGAAATTTGAAAAAGATGAATGAAAATTTTTCACCTGCTGATCATTTCCTTATTAGATTTAAAAATGTTGTTATTACCATATAGTAGATTCAATGTAGTGAGCTCTTACTATGTAGTAGTCAAAATACGTAGTAGTTACTGTAGCCAACGTTGAAACTTTGCCTCATACCCTCAGACCTTCCACTTTGGATGAGTCAGAAATGGGCTAGGCCCAATGTAGTGTAGTGTAATTATAAGCTTTGGAGCTAGACCCTTACAGATAATTTCTGCCACATTCTGTGAAAGATCTGAGCTGATTTTTTGCATTTTGTTAGAGTTCTCTGATCAGATGTTGAACTTAGTGAAATTTTGAATCTCTGAAACAGTCTGTTCAATGTCTTTAACTGTTCACTCTTCATGCAGCTCACATTTTATTGTCAGAATATTTTCATAGTTATTTTTATTAAGTCTTGAGTCAGTTATTTATTTTTAATGTTTTGTTCTTTCATTCATGATCATCTGACAAAATGACCACACATCATCTTTCATCACTCTGGTTTTCAGACATTCTTGAATCTGACTGTCAGCAAATGGCTTCTCACTCAGTTAGCAGTCAGAGTTCAGCATGCTCTGACATCAGAGATCTCTTACTCTGTTGTCTGAGAAAATAGATGATGTTGGAACAACATGCTCTCATCTGTTACATCTGCACATCTAAAACTGTCTGTTGATATGATTATTTCCTCTGACAGTGACTTGACTGAGTGTGAAGAATCTGATGAGACTAGTGAAGCTGGACAGACAGCTAATCAGTCAGCTTTAAATCTCTGATAAGTTCAGAATTTTGTTGAGAATCTGCTTATGTGCAGTAAGAGCAGTGGCTCTAATAGTCTGAACTCAGATATCATTATGTCTAAGTTAAAGAAGAAGAACAAGAACTTAAATCTGCTCAGCATGCAGATCAGTTTCAATAATTTTGTGAATAGTTCATTTAATAAAAATTTCTTTCAGACAGAGTTGCAATTCTTAAAAAATGCTCTTTAGCATCTGCTGAAGTTAAGTAAGCATTTATCTGAGCATAAAAAGATTGACATTGTATTTTAACTGCTCTGATGTTTTTAAGTATCTGTTTCTTCACTGATTCAGTAATAAATTCAGAGTGATGAATTGAAGTCATTCTATATATTTAAATGAAGAGTCAATAATCTGATCAGTGTGCTAGAAAAAAATGACTTCTTCTGAATTGTAGTGATTTATAGTCAGAATCTTCAGCACACAATATTAAACTGAATAGTGCATCTTATCTGTTAGAAGTTGACAGTTCTTCAGAGTCAGAGTCTCTTTTTCTGTCACTTTCATATGATCTATTTAACTGACAACATTAGCATTGATAATCTTGCTTTTATGATTGAGCAGATAATGTCTGTGTTGACATATGTAATTAAAAATTTTGCTCATTTAAGTCATCATCAGCATACTCATAAATGTTGTCTGCATTGAGATCAGCTGACTCTGATTATTTTTATTCTGCAGTTAAGCTGCATCTGAAACTTTACTAACACTTTTGTCTAACTATTAGATCTTTATTTCATGAGCATGAAAGTTAAATGAAGAATTCTCACTATTCTGCACAGTCTAGAGATCATTAATAGTTACACAACTCTTTGTAATGAGTGATTAAACATGATCACTATTGTCAAGATCAGTGAATGATTATTTAATCAGTGTTGTGAGTGACAACTGATTAGTTATCACAATATCAGCTTCCAGAAGACTTCAGATCAATTAGCATTGTCATAATTAATAATTTTAAATTTCAAGAGAATATTTAACATCAGATCATTGATGATAAGAGTTCATTTCACTCTTATATCACTGATCTTTATATTTATGATCAGATTTTATTGAGTGAACTTTGTTGAAGCATGTTGAATCTGACTTCTTTGAATCAACTTAACTATATTCATTCTCTGCAGCAAAATCAGAATCAGATTGAGATTGAATTATGTTGCTATTTCATTTCTAAAACTCTCTTTGCAGTCTATCTGAATGAACTGATCAATGTATTTGAAACAGAAAGTGATTTGTATAGTTGTTTTATTCTACTAAAGATCAATAAACTGCATCTGTCAAAGCTAATGTGTACATTGCTCTTGAAATCTATATTGATGTCTGAGAGCATCTATGATGATCTTTATGAGATCTTCTGTACAGTATTCACTGAGCAGTTTAAGATGAATGAGAATAAGAATTTTCATGAGTCACTGTATTTAGTTTATAATGATCAGAAAACATTAGTGTTCATTTAAGACTGTCAGTGCTGATGATATGAAATTCAGAGAATATATGATACTCACTATTGAGCATTGTTAGTGTCAGCAATGTGACATCTTCAGCTCAACTTCTTATATATGATAATGAAGATCTTCTATAGAGAAGTTGAGTTTTCTCAGCAGACAACTTCATTGTTTAATTACATTAATCATCTTCATCAGTAGCATCTGCTCAGTGAGAAGACATCATTTCATCATCTTGAAGAATTTATTCTTCATAGTTTTAATGCTCATATAACAGCAATGTTTTTGTAGTTGATCAGAGATACACACACTGTGCTGAATATTGCAGATTTCAATGCAGTATAAGTGATAGTTTCAGATCTGCAGATTAATGAGTTTGATAAACTGATCAGTTGTTTATATTTCATGATGTTTGCACTGAAGTCAGTATGTTGATCTGATGAGTTAATGGAGAGAATGAAGAACTGTGATGTGCATCATTTCAAGATCAGCTCAAAGACTCAATCTGATGCTCAGAACTTTAATGTGTCATGACTATCTGATGAGAATTGTGTGAGTGTTATGATGACAGTTCATGTGCAGTTTCTTCATCTTGTCAAGATCTATAAGGTGATTAAGACTGGCACTAAACATGAAGATGTTGAGTTGCTGTCTTGGAAAGTTGAGCAGTCTATTTTGCATTTTGTCTGACAGTATCACTTTAATTATGTAGTTAAGATGTTGTATTTCTGATGACTCACAAACTTCTCTATTTATGATCAGCTGCTCTGAGATGCTGTTCTGACTAACAGTCTCATCACTGTGCACAGAAGTACTGATCATTTCATGAAGACTAATAAACTTAATGAACTACTTAATCTGAAGCTGAAGAAATTGCTGCAATCTTAGAGAACATCAACATTTAAGATTCAGAAGCTTTTTCAGAAGTTCATCTATACTTTAAAATATACACATCAGCTTTGTCAGACAGTTGAGCATGCTTTTGAAGAGTATATTGATGCAAAACATATTAAAAAGTCTGTCAGTAGGGATATCTGCAGTCTTGCTTCTCTAATATTGAAGCAGTTATGTGTTAATATAGAGAGTAGTTCTGAGTTCTTATCTGATATGAAGCTGTTCAATGTCTTTCAGAATCTATCATTCCATGTAGTCAATGTCAACACATATATCACAAAGATTTTGGAGGCTGGTGGAGTGGGTGCTAGTGAAGAGAATGAGAAAGATTTGAATGAAGTTGATCTATGTAGAGAAGATGCTGTTGAGATTGATTATCTGATTACTTATCTTCTGTGATTAAAAATCTAACAATCTTGATACTTAGAGGAGTGGATCTGATCAGATTTTATGTATGAGTGTTTCTACATAGATTATGCTCATATATAGTGAAATTGGTCATTTTCATTCCTACATATGTATTCTACTTACATACAGCAGCATCTGACCATCTGATCTGAAGACAACATAGTTTAGACTAAGCATCACTCAAAGCAGTATATTGCAGACAAATTATTGATTAACACAGAGATCATATCAGTCAGAGTCATTAGTTGATCTTCAACTCATGTGAGATGCATGTTAATCTTCAATACATTCATATTTTGCATTGATTGAATTGAGTTGAACATCTGAGCAAGATCTTTGATGAAGTGTGTAAGATTGAATTGATTTTGATTTGTGGTTTTGATCTGTTGATGTTCTGCAGAAGTTCTGCCTGAAGAGTTTGAAAGAGTTGTTTTTGATGTACATACTTCATGAATCTCATGAGTATGTTTCTTTGATGAAGAGTCTTCATCTTCAGATAAATCATGTTTGTTGATGGTGCTGTCTGCAAACTCACATTTAATGATGTTCATTCAACAGTGAGAATATGTGCTGTTCAGATGCTTCTCATTCTCACACACAGTTTATTTGTATACTCTGCATTGTCAGTCTTTATGTTTGCTGCAGTATGTACATGCTGATATCTGCTCAGCATCATCTGAGCCTTCAATTCTGTTGACATGATATAGTGTATTGATAATTTTTGGGGAAATTTTGTTTCAAGTCAATTCATTGTGAGAAGTATACCACTGGCTCTTTGTTATTTGATCTTAAGTTATTTTAGAATTTGTTGTTGTTTGTTTAACTGGCACATTGGCCAGATTGCCTTCTTTTGGATTTGAAAATTTTAATTGAAGTATTTGATTTGAAGATGGTGTTGCTGACAATATGTCAGCTATGGACCAAATATCAGTACATGTATTATTTCAGCACTGAGCAGATAACTTATCAGCTTGTTCAGTGGTAGCAGACTTCTTGAAAGCATCAGTCTGTTCTACACCATGTTCATGTTGATTTTCTGCACTGGAATAAGCAGAAACAGACTCATGGTCAGAAACATTAAGTATATCTGAGATGTTATTTGTTACCTGGTCTATAAGAGCTATGAAATGTCCATGCAATTTTGGTTGAGTAGTAGAAGATGTCTTGTTCTTGTTCCCTCAAGCTTTGATGATAAGCTCAAGGATGACTAATTACTAACTAATCTACTGCAGTAAGTATGTACAGAAGATTCCATGTCAGTTGCCAGAGAATATCTTTTAATGATCAGTGTTCTCACTGAAAGTCAGTGCCCTGTTGCTAGTTAGAATTGGTAATCATAGTAGGGAAAGTTGAAAAAGAATGACATCTTCTCAATGACAGCTTTGTTGATCAATTTAGTATGCATCATTGGATATAGAAACTTTTTTCAAGTCAGAGTGGACATGATTGATTGCATTAGTGCATATATTTTAATTTGATGTTGGGGATACCATTCTCCATCTAATGCAAAGTTTTTTCATAGTTGTAGGGTGTCTTTTGGATTCTGTTCTAGCATGTCAGTGTCATCAATCTGTGTTAGATGTGGATAATCTTCAGCTGTTGCTTCTAGTGCTTGTAGATGAGCTGAATGGACTTTCTGTTGGTGGTTAGAAAGTCATAGAACTTTGCATCTGATGAAATCATTTAAAATGAATCAACATTTCATGTATGAGTCTCTTTTTTCATCTGTGCTTAGTTTGAGTCATTCTTGAATTTCTTCCATTGTTATAACATCATCTTCATTCAAAGCTGTTCAGGTTTCTGTTTTTATTGCTGTAGATGGTTGTATTTGGATGGGTTCTCCAGAGAATTGACAGAGAAAATGAATGAGTTCATATTTTGTAGATCTCAATAATAGATGTTGGTGGTCTTTTTGAACTTTGTCTAACAGTTCTTTAAAGTAGGTATCAACAACTGATGTAATGAGAGCTTGGAGTACTAGATGTTGTTTCTCTGGCTTTGGCATGTTGAATTTTTGCTGTTCAGGGAAGAATTGAAAGAATTCAAGATGTTGGTCTGTGGTCATGACATATTGAGCATTTTTGTACTTAGTGAGTGTTGCTGTTTGTTCACTTGGTATTGCTGATTGTTTGATTATTGCATCTAGTTCATCTGTGGTAAGAATGTCATCAGCATTTAGTGCTGAAAAGTCTGTGGGAAGATAAAAGATGAGAAACTGTCTGTTTTGCAGATAAAGTACTTGTTCTTCTTGAGGGTGTTGTGATATCAGCTCTTGCTCCCAGAAGAGAAGATTGTTAAAACCAGAGAGATCACTATTGATGTTTTTTGATGAGTTCAGTAGTGATTGAGGCATTGATTCATTGTGTATTGATATTTCTATCACTAATGTTGTTCCTGTGTTTGAGATTGACACTTTCATTTCATCTGATTCTGATGATAGATGACTTCTAGATGTTCCTCAATCAAGTGAACTGTTAGCATGGTAGTCAGAGAATGTAGGGGATGATATGTTATCATCCATTGAGAATGCAATAGTATTGTGTTCTGAGATATCATTCTGTGGGTTGATCTTTTCAGCAGATTTGAGCAATTGTTTACTTTTTCAAGTTAATTTTTGCTTAACTGGGGTCTTTTTCTTGCATGATGTGGCTTTATTGCTTGGAGCTTTACATTTGTTGTGGTTTTGCTTTGGCGTGGGCATGGTGGGATTGTCATTTGTTTGGACAGTTTGTGGGCTAGTTGGCAATTCATCATCAAAAAATGCAAGAATGTTATTCTCTGGTTCAGAAGAGTTGAAGATGTCTTTCAGAGCTTTCATATTATATTTCTTTGTTTGAATTTCTTGTCTTTCTGATTGGCTGATATATTCAACTGACAATTTCTTTTGAGAGTTCTTCTCAGAGAGATTCTCTAGATGATTGATTGCTTCATTGATTATTGTGTCTGTTGTTTCTGATGCCCAAATTATGGTATTATGATTTTTGAACCATTCACATTAAAGAAATTTCTGCTTTCATATGATCTGACTTTCTCTTCACTGAATCATCTCTTCTTCATGTTTTCTGTTGATTTCTGCTCTGATCAGTTCAGCTTGAGTTTGCAGGGCTAAAGTGGCTGCTGTTTGTTGTTGCAAGATTATGAAAGATTCATCATATTGAACATGATTGTCATTAATATTGCATTCCACTGAATTGCACTGCTCAAAAAAAGGTGCTCTAGCAGATAGACAAATATAAATTCATTCATTGTGATTTTGTGTGATGATTTTGTTTTCTGTATGCTTGTTTGTCATAATTTTGTTCTTTCATGTGTCCATTGTCATTTCTATCTTAACTTAAGTAAGATGCCATGGTTCTGGTGCAGCTGGTGGAGAATTGTGTGACAAAGGGCTCTGAAAATTCCATCCATTAGCAGAGTGGAGTCTGACTCAAGCATTTTCAGATACAAATTGTAAGATATAGCCTGCTTGAAAATCTATCTTGTCTTCTAGAACTTCATGTTGATCTTGGAGTTTACATTGTTCTTTGGCATGAGAGAGAGTCTTTTGTGCAGATAGAATTGTGGGCTTTGATGTTCTAATAGAGATTTTTGGGGATGCATTAGTATTTGATGAAGTGTTCATGCTGGGCAGATGTTTGGGAATTAGAGAATGGCCAGTTGCTTGAATACAAAGAGAATTTGGGTAGAAGAGAATGGGTAAGCTTGAGTAGTAAGAAATGACCAGTTGTTTGGATACAAAGTGAATGAACAGTTGCTTGAATATAAAGAGAATTCAGTTAATGTGATCTGTGATAGAGCTGCATCTGTGAAGCTTGCTGAGTGAAGAATGTCAGAGAAAATATATTATGTTAGATGAAGTTGTAGAATGAAGAATGTTTAGAGAAAGTGAAATATTATATGTTCACTTAGCATCCATGGGTTGTTTGTGTTGTTGTTGTTGTATATAACTTATATAAGCTTGCCTGCATATTTGTATTCATGCAATAGTTCTTTGATGTTGGCTAGTTTCAATTCTTTTAATCAGAAGTCTTCTTGGGATTCATAGCTCTTTCACTGCACTAAATATTCTTTTTGTGCTTTAGTGCCTTTTTCTTTTGTGTGTTCTGCTACAATCCATTCCAGTTCATATTTCTCATGGCCATCAATTTGTATAGGTGAGGGAGGCTGGATTGTTCACTTAAAGAGGTCTGGTAGATTTAAGACTGGTTTCAAATGGGCAACACTAACTGTTTTATGAACTATCCATGTGTTCAGCAGATTCAGTTCACAGACTAACTTTTCAACTTTTTTTGTGATAGTAAAAGATTCTGCATATCAGTCACTGAATTTTTGCAATTGTTTGCTGAGTGATGTGGTATATTCTTTGCAAAGTTGCAGATAAACTTAATTGCCTTCTTGAAATTCTGAGTATAGATGCTTTTTATTGAAATAATGTTTTGCTATCATTGTTGCTTCATTAAGCAGTAGAATCACATCAGCTCTTGCTGAGAATTAAAATTGATCATTCAGTGATCAGTTCAGTACTGTTGAGAGTGATATGTCATAGAGAATTTCATATGCTGATGTCTTTGTACTGATATTTATGGCTGAATTTAGGTATCTCTGCAATGCAGATAGAAGTGTGTGCCATTGCAATAAGTCTGTAATGCTTAGTAGAAGATGGGTAAGTGCAATTTCAACTGTTTGATTAGTTCTTTCAGACTGACCATCTGTTTGCAGGTGATAGGCTGTTGAATATAAGAGTTTGGTATTTGTTTGGGCTAGAAGTGAGCACCATAATTGCAATGTGAATTTTGAGTCTCTGTTTAAAATTATAACTTTAGAAATTGCTCAGTCTGCTATGCTAAGTCTGATGTAGAAGACTATAGCCCAGTCATGGGCTGTTCATGTTGTGCAGTCTGAAATTAGAGCAATTCTTTTGATATACTTATCAGTTATTGTCAGGAGCATATTATATTGTCCATCAGAAAGTTCTTGTATGAAATCCATGATGATTGTGTGATGGGGAATTTTTGGTGTTAATATTGATTGGTAATTGCCAAATGATCAGTGATGTTGTGGGCAAATGCAATTACATTGCTGGCAATGTTGAATATAGATTCAGACATTATGATGCATTCAATAAATGGAAAGTTCATTAAGTCTTGCTAGTGTTCATTCAATGTCAAAGTGCATGGGACTATGTGCTAATTTGATTATCATAGATATAGTTGTCTTGGGTATACAGAGATGGTCCTGTCCATTTTTCTGATGTCAAATAAGGTTATCATCTATGTAAAATGATAATTTGGTGGTTGTTGATGAGTTAAGAGTTTGCAAGATCTTGATAAAGAAAGAATCTTTAATATATTCTTCTATCAGTTCAGTATGAAACTTTGGGTTGAGTTCAGCAATTGTGGCCATGTATGAGGCAAGAAAAGAATGCATTGATGTATTCAAATTAGATTTCAGTCAGAATAGTGCATTGAGTATTATGTGAATTTTTCCTGATTTATGGTATATAAGTAGTCAATATTGCTGTATATATGCTACTGCTTGAACTAAATATAGATTTAGTTTATCTGTAGCTGTAGTGTTCATTGAGATTTGCTTAGCTATGGCCAGAATAGCTGCATGATCAGTGTAGACTACCATTGAATTGTGGTTATTCAGTACTAGATGATAAGTTTTTCAGAGAGTTCAGACAAGACAAGCCACTTCTAGTTCTGTTGATCAGTAGTTTCATTCTGCTTTGTTCAGTAGTTTACTTAGAAACATGATTGGTTCAACTAATGTTGAAGACAGTGATGCAGCAAATTGCTTGTTAGTTATGCCAGTTCATATACTTTTGACATGAAAAATCATGACTTCAAAGCCCCATTTCTTTGAAGCATCAATGTCCATAAATAAATTGTGATCTGAATCATGATGTGCAAGAAAATTTTCAACTGTGAAGTGCTTTTGAATTTTTGCAAAAGCATCAAGTTCTTGCTGTAATGAATTGTTCATATAAGTTTTGTTAGCATAGTTCAGTTGTTTTCTGCCTTTAGATGGTGCATTTATATTAAGTTCAGTTTTTCTGATTTGGAGAGATTCACTAAGTTGTGTGAAGTAGAGAATGTATTGGCATAGCCATTCTGTTAATTCAAGATACATTTTCAGTTGATGTAGGGTTTTTGGAAACTTTAGTTGAGCAATTGCTTCAAGTTTTTCTTTTGCTGTGAACATGCCTAGACTGATAACTTATTATTCTAGAAGATTGATTGATGGGAATTCAATGAAAGCTTTCTTTGGATTCAGAGAAATGTTCAGAGAGTTCAGATGATCAAGAATGATGTGAAGATGCTGAATATGCTTCTCTAGTGTTTTGAAGAAAATGACTATGTCATCTATATATATACAGACAAATTTTTCCAGTGTTGGAATTCATAATTCATTTGATGTTGAACATAAGAGACACTATTAATGTATTTCATGACTGCAACATTAAAAACTTTCTGTTCTCTGTGT
The DNA here is from genome assembly GCF_022830035.1 of Ophidiomyces ophidiicola. Lineage (NCBI taxonomy): Eukaryota > Fungi > Ascomycota > Eurotiomycetes > Onygenales > Onygenaceae > Ophidiomyces > Ophidiomyces ophidiicola. Next base: position 423,050 of record NW_026054656.1, read on the forward strand.
GTTACTACTGTTAGTTTATCTCAGTCCTCAGAATGTACTTGTCATTGATAGAAAAAGAATGTGACATCTAAGACTGTAATGTAAGAACAGTCAACTATGGCTACTATTATATTCTCTTGTTGATGTAGTGAATAGATATCTGAAATGGAACAGACATTTAATGAGTGAATGTCAACCACTGGACAGTCTTTGACTATTTGCTGTCCATTTTTCATGACTCATTGATATGCTATAAAGACTGGATAAGTGTACTTTGCATGATGTAGACTGTGTGTCATATGATCTTTGCAGTGAAGTTCATTAAATGTCTTGTCAATTATGACTTCTTCTTGTTTGGAAAGAGAATACTTTCTTGCAGATTCTTATGATTTAGCAGTGTCTTTAATTGAGATTCTCATTCATCAATGTTGTGAAATGTCCATAAATGTTCCTTTATCTTCCCATATGTTGTGATGAGTCATGACTGTGTCAGTCAGTTTTTGAGTGTCTGATGATTTGCCAAATATGATGACTCCATTTGGTAGCTTGGTTTTCTCTAGTACTGGCATGATTAATTTTATTATTGATGGTTGTTGTGCTGGTATGCAAGCTAAAGTTTCTGGCATTAAAATGTCAACATGATATGCAAAATCTTTCTGGGCTTCCTCTAGGTATTCAATGCAGGCATGACATTTAATAGTGTAGAGGGTCTTGGTATTGTTTTCTAAAATAGTGAATGGGAGATTAGCCTGCATTACTTAGATATAGCATGTTAAAGTAGAGCATTGGGGGTGAAAAGTATAGTCTCTATCTGTTGGTAGTGGTTGTTGATTCTGGATTCTAATTGATAGTTCAATTTGAGAATGTGGTGAAATGTCCACAGTCAAGACAGTGTACAACATTCATTTTGACTGATGGTTGGATTTTGAAGTGACAGTCAGCTGTGTGTGGATGTTATCTGTCCTTGCAAATATTGCACATCATTAAAGAAAATCAAGAATAATGCCTTCTGGTGCAAGATTGTTGACTTCAATGAGTATATTAACTGAAAGAGTGTTGATAACTCAGATGATTATCATGATGCAAATGATGATTTTATCATCATTTGAGTTGAAATCAGAGAAGTGTAGTGAGAAGCATGCTGAGACATGAGATATCAAGTCCTCATCAATTTCACTAATGGGCAAAGATGTCACATCTTGAATAATTATTGTCAGGTTCTGATCCTGGAGGAATTTACAGTTAACTAATATAGAGTTGCAATCTAAGTCAAGATAACAGATTGCTAGATTGGTGGCATTCTTAATGTAATCTTGCACTGTGATATGTTTTCAGTGATGGAAGTTTCATTATGTGTCTGAGACAAGCTCAATGCATTGTGATGCAACAATATTCTGTTCAGAACTAGTGAGATAAGCTGATGGCTCACATGTATGAAGATGTTGGAAAAGCTGATTTTGCAAAGAGAAGACTTCTTCACAATGATAGCAGATAGTGTGAGAATCAGTATTCATTTCTTTCATGTCAGATTCTGAAGATGTGTTGTCTTCAGAAGCAATTGAATTTTCTTCTGATTCATATGAATAATCTTCATCAACATTTGTTGAGTCTGAATCTGTTATATATGCTTGTTGCAGTCCTACTGTATTATGAGATGGAGATGATGGACTTCATTCAGTTGGCTTGGGCTGAAATTTTTGGAACCAGTCATTTGACCACATTCTTCATGATTGATTATTCTGTGGATAACTGAACTGTTCATAGAATTGACCTGCAGTATACTGATGTCTTGTATTTGGTGTCTGAAATGTGATGGCTCTATACAGAGAGTGATATGTGGGTGTTATGTTATATTGATCAAATCAATTGGCTTCTTTGCAAGCCAGCAGTTCACAAAAGACATTCATTATTGTGCCTTCTAGTGATTCATCTATTGTGACTTATAGAGAAGTTTCAAGATGACATCATGCATGCAGTACAACTGCAAATTCTGAAGTGACTAGTCCACATTGATGAGCTGCTGTCATGATATCAGTGAGATAGAATGCTGTTGACTTGCTGTTGTGAGCATCTGCAACTGTATAGTGAATGCTATCAAATTTAGATTGTGCTTGCACTGATGATATCCAGAAACATTTTTCAAGAGCAAAGCATCAATTCTGAATGCCAACTGAATCATGAACAAGAGCTTTGTGTGCTAGATCATTTAATTCAACTGTTCATCAGATCATAACATTTCTACAGAGACATGAGTGCAATTCAGCATCTATCTGCAGTGGGTCTTTAATGACAGCTGCAGTCTTAATTCTGGTAGTAAAAAAATATACATCTTTGATCCAGATCTTTTCTTCTTGATCTGCAATGTCTCAGCCCCAATGGTGTGGCATATCTGGATAGAAATAGTCAATATCAGTGATTTTCCAGCTTTGCTGGAGTGCATGGTTGCTTGTAGTAGAATGTTGAGCTGGTAAAACTGCTGTTGAAAGAGAAGTAGTTGGTTCTCTGTGTAAGACTGCTAATTCTGAATGTATAATTGTACACATATTTGCTGTAACTACATCTATGATCTGTTGCATATCCATGTCATTTGTACAAGATGCATGTTTCCCCAGAGCTTTAATTGATGGTTCTGAAGAGTTGTCAGTGTTTGGATCTTTGAAGAACATGATTGTAATAGATTGTTGAATGGTTATGAGTTGTTGATTTGCTGTAATTGTCTGATCTGAAGATGAATCTTCATATGTTGTTGAGGTGGGTAGTTTCTGCTGCATTTGGTCAGAAGTTGTTGATGGGACATCATTTAAATTACCACTTTCAGATGGAAGGTTCATGATTAAGTTACTTGAGAGATTGCTTGAGAATCTGTCCAACATGACTTACTTGCTTGGTAGTGATGCTCTATAGAAAGTTAGCTTTGTAACTACCATTATGTTCTGAATGAATTTGCAGATTGCTGTTCTGATTATAGATGGGTTCAGATTTCAGTCTGCAGAGTAAAATATGTCAGAGAACTCTGATTCTGATCAAGTCAGCTGTGAACTGTTCAGCAGAAGCACTTTCAGATTCTCTTTTGATATACAAGATTGATAAATGTTAGAGGTTCAACTTTGTGATAATGATATTTCATTATTCTTGGTGATGAATTCTGCTAAATGCTGGGTGTCAAGTGAAATTACTTGAGAGCTAGGGTTACTTCAGCTATAGTTAAGTATGTATTTAGCTATTTGCAATACAGACTTTGGGAGAGACTCAATAATCAATCTGGTTTCATTTGCTGATTCCATTATTTCAGGAAATTTAGTTATTTAGTCATTAAATATGTTTAGAGTTCATGCATAATTTAGCAAGAAATTTTAAAATTTTGGGCTGCCCTTGGAGTCCCCAATCAAGCAAGACATGCTACCAGTTTGTTACCTGGTCTATAAGAGCTATGGAATGTCTGTGTGATTTTGGTTGAGTAGTAGAAGATGTCTTGTTCTTGTTCCCTCAAGCTTCAATGATAAGCTTGAGGATGACTAATTACTAACTAATCTACTTCAGTAAGTATGTACAGGAGGTTCCATGTCATTATTGGTCAGATAATTGATCAGAAGTTGATTCTGAGCAGCACCAGCAGAAGAGACTGCAGAATTGTCACACAACATATCAACATCATCAGAGTTCAGCCAAGCATTGAATCCAGAGTTGGATTGAGTGATGAGCATATCACTTCAATCAGATTCAGACACTCCATCAGAATTATCTGTGTCTTGACTAGAATATTTTATGAGAAGAGCTGGATTGATGCCATTATTAAGAGCTTTGTGTTCAGTAAGACTTGTTAAATAATCAAGAGAGTGGTGGACAGTGAGATACTCATTGATTGAGAGAACATTAGAAGAGTTTTTTGATTTTTGATGACTTTGAATTAAGATATAATCAGATGGTGTAGCTGATTCCTCTGATGCTTCTGAACAAGACAAGATTTTACCAGACTTGAATAGTTTGATGTCTGACAGTGAGAATGTATCATGCTGGGGGGGGAGAGACATCTCAGAATGCTTATTGATTAATTAAAAAAAAAGAATGTGCTTAAATGAATGTATCAAAATGTGATATACAAATGAACAGACAGAAAAGACAGAAATCTGATGAGTGTTGAAGCAGCATGAACAGTTGATCTGATAGATAGAAGAAGATGAAGAAGAGATAGAGATCAAAGTTGTTGATATCTGACACATGTTGAATGTGTTGTGGGTCAGATGATTTTGCCAGATATGGCCATTGCCAGACAGCTTGTCAGAGATAAGTGAATATACACAGATATGTGCTACAAAACAACATGATACTCTTGATTACAGTCTACTATACAGACAAAATAGTTTATCTGAGATCCAATCATATCAGAGTGACTCTCAGAACTATAACAGAAGTAGAGAGAATGAAAAAAGACATGAGAATGATATCTGAACATATAAAGTTATTTTAATAATGTTGACAGTAGTAAGTTGTTTCTGGACAGAAACTTATTCAGCAGACATAACTCATGAATGAGTTCATAAAAGAGAGAGAGAAGATCTGCTCAGTCAGGTAAGATTTTATAACATTGAAAGTAGATGAGTGAACTACATCATTCAGATATCAAAGAACACACTCATCAGATGGAATAGTGTGATTAAGACTTAAAGAAACAGTTATGATGACAGTTTGCCATTGAGAATATATCTCTGATACTGAATTATTTTTGAACAAACATTTGTTGAGCTGAGTTTAGGGTTTTCATACATGAATAGCTGTTATCTGTCAGATTATCAGGTTCCAAGGCCCCTCTCTTTGAAAATCACATTTTTCACCAAAATGATGTCCAGAGAACCAATCATCTGTTCAGATTAATGAATTGTCTATAATATGACTATGGCAAAAGATACAATTTCAATTATTTGACATTAAACTGATGAGATCTCTATTTTATAGATTCATAAATGTGTTTCTCAGCCAATGATCAAAGTTCTGGCCAACTGAGTATATGCTTTATATACATACTGGCCAGAAAATAATGAGATCTATATAATACTTTCACTGATCAATGTACAGATTCACACAACTCAAGAAATAGTTGCTCAATCTTTCATCTGTTTTCATTTCTTCACTCTGGAACTGAGCCTCTTATTTAAATCCCAAGCCTTTCAGATGCAGACATTGATGGATGAGTTAGTCAGAGATGTTCATGAATCAGAGTTGGACAATTGATCAGATATATGCTGAAAGTGACTATCTGTACTGAACAACAGATCAGATATTATATGAGAATTTATCAGAAATGCTGATTGAATACTACATCAAAAAGTTGACACAGATGTTAAGAATAATGTGAGTGTCATCAGATCTCTGAATATGCTGAACTGAAAATATGACAATTGAATCAGAGCAGAAATCTGACAATACAGATGGATTTTGACAGTAGCATGCTGACTGTTGAGCAACAGCACATTTAATTGAATTTCTGAAGCAAAGAACTGACTATCTGAGACAAGAACATCTATCTGAATTGCTGAAATGAACTGACTATCTGACATCAGTATGTCTGCTCAATCATCATTGAGATTTTGACTAACTGACAGTTTCAATTCATCTCTTGACATGCAGTTATGAAGATGAGACTCTGAAATTCTTAGAGTTTGATTGATTCAGACTACTGAAGTCTGAACAGTTTATATGAACTAAGTGACAGACTCTGATGCAAGTCTGCTCAACTCTCTGATAAACTTCTCACTGTCTGAATGAATAGACTTTCACTCAGTTCAATGAAGAAGCTGTTTCAACAACTGAGCTTCATTTAATATCAACTGATCTGAACACAAATCTATAAGTTCATTCTTTGACATCAGAATCAAATATGTGGGCTTCCATGACATCTTTTAATAATAGAAATCAATTCAAGAGTTCAATCAGATCTGCATCTGAAGAACAACATTGTGATGATGCTTAACTTTTATTTTCTGAACAACAACAGAGAACTTGAATATATTCAGCAATTTAGAATCACACACAGAGCAGCATGTGAAGTCTCACTGATCAACTGTTAACTGTTCAAAATGATTCAGAATGAGATATGACAGAGACAGTCATAATCAGAGTTGATCAGCTTGTACAGTACATTTTGAACATAATCTCATTTTTTAATTCAGCTACTTTTAGTGCCACTGACAGACTTCATTTCCAGCTCAGATGATAGTCAAGCATCTCTGATCAGATCATCTTCTACAAAGAGACTGTTCATATTGATTACCACTGATCTGACAACACTGACAGCCACACTGACAGTCACAGTCAAGAGACTAGAGATTTATGAATTAGAATCAGAATTCAGTTCAAGAAGCTGTTCATACACTGATTTAATCTTGCTACTATCTGAAAGCTGAGACTCTTTATAATTCTTCTCAACTAACAACACAAATGTTTCAGACTGACCACTGATTCAAGCAGTTCAACTCAATTGCTGCCATAGTATGTTGACTGACAGCTCAACAAACATGCCATATTGAACACTGATCTTAATATCAGAGACATCTGCATCATGTGCCATAATGTCTGATGTGATCAGCATCTAAATCTGACTATCAGTCTTACAGAACTCCTCATACAGACTGATCTTGTCATATTTTGCCAGACTGACATGATATAATTTAACAGTGGAGCAAGTCAGAGTAGTGAAATACTCAAAGTGACTGATCAGTCACTCTCTGATCATATCAAGAGTGCTCTTCAGAACATTCTTTTTCATCATTGTGAGCAAGTCAATGTGCAGTAGAAGCTCATACAACAAAAGCTTAGTTTGTAGAATATACTTACTGATAACTATATAAATATATATAAATATATAAGTATATAGTTATATATAAGGTTTTGGTGAATGAGTAGAGTGAGAACAGTGATAATAGAGTTCAGAAAACAATAGTATAGAAGAAGTAGTCAATGAATATTTAAAGAAGTTGTTGAATTGTTCTGTTGATTACATTTTGCAGTGGGGATTTTGATCTTATTTATAGACTGTGAGTTTAGAGTTTGAGTTATGTAAGTTATGGCATATTTGTCTTGATTTATAAGTGTTACATCATGTGTGATGTAATGTATGATGCAGTATGATGCAGTATATTGTGCAATACTTGCAATAGTCTTGTAAAAAGTAGTTATACTTTTTAGAAAACTGAATTATTATATGAGGCATTTTATAAATTCTGGTTTCAGTGGCTGATACTTTCTATAAACCAGGATATCTATGATGTAGATTTATAGAAAGTTGGTATAACTGATTATAAAACTTGTTAAAGTTGAATATAATGTGCAATAGTTTATTAATCTTGGAAATAAACTATGCAACATTGAGTTTTATGATGTTATTGATGATGTCACATATGATGACATTTCATATGATGTAATATCATATTATGATCTAATTTGCCACCTCAATTTATTATTCTTTCCTTGATTAATAATTTATACAAGCAATACTATGGTGGTAACCTTATTGCTGTAACTCTATTAGAAAATAAAGTTTGAAATAAACTTTTATAGAATAAGGTTTGAACTAAACCAAAAAGGGTTATAGATCAAACTTTATATTTAATCAAGATTTATGTATATGACTCCGTAAATGTTATAGAAGTTATACATGTTATACACATGTTATATAAGACAATATATAGTATATAAATTTGATTATATTTGAGAATGTGATATTCTCACATTGCTCACTCTCATTCTCTTCTTCTTCTTTACAACTGCAATGTCACAAAGATAAGCAGATTCTCTCATATTAAACTGCATGCTTTTTCAAGTTTTTAAATGTGCTCAATTTAAGCTTGAAAGCAATTTTATTACAGTCTCTCACTATGCACATAAAATTAAGTTCTTTATGCAGAGGCAAACAGAGATCTCAGCTTTAGTTTAAGATTAAGTCTTGAATCTTGCTTCTTGTTTGACTCTTTATCTAAAAATTAGTAACTAATTAGTTATTTTTAGTAATAGATTGACATCTATTCTTCTCTATTCTTCTGCTGATTTACTATCAACATTCTTATTAATATGATTATTTACTACTAATTATTACTGAATAGCTAATTATGACAGCATCAGCAGAACAAGATTCTGCTTCTGATTAGTCATAATCAGAAAAAACTAAAAATGTCTTCACAGTCTTCACTTCTACTTCTATTTCTACTGTTGTCTTTCAACATACAGCTGCTCTTGCAGCATTAACTGATCTGAGCAGTCTGATAGCTCTAGCAGTAATTGCTGCACTTACAAAAGAATCTAAAAAAGCTGACTGCACAGTGTTATTTCAGTCAGAGAAGAGAAAGAAGCTTGCTGACTTATAGACAATAGTTTCTTTAAATTACTACTGATACTTACTGATAGATTGGTACTAATCAGTAATATGTGATGGAATCAAAAAGCTCTGCAACTGTGAAGCACACAAAGTTCAACACTTTTAAGTCAAGAGTACTATTGTAAGTAGAGAAGCTTCCACTTTCTACTGATCACTAACAGTTTTATCAGAAAATTATGACATGTGCTCATCAATGTCTCTTTTATATATATGAAATGTTTGTGATCACAACAACAATAATAGTGAGTTACTATCAGTACTTATCAGTTACAATAGATCATTCAAAATAAGTCAGAGCATAATAATTCAGAAGCATATTCAAAAGTTACATATTGTAAGTTGAAGATGTTAAATAACTACAACTGATTCTAACTGATAACATATAGAATCATAAGAAGAATACTCATTTTCACAATCTTTATGTTATGTCAGAGATCTCTGAACATTATCAGCAGTAAGTGATCACAATCAGTAATAACTTCAATGTTCTAACCTATCAATTAATTTAATATAGTGAAAATGAAGATCTGTAAGTGACAGTCATGCAATCTATTGATTTTATCTGATACTTACTAATAATAGTGAGAATATCTATTCTCATTCAGAAGAATCTGAAGAGAAAGAGAAGAATAATAATGATGATGAAGAAGAGAAGAAGAAGAATGAACTTTCTGCTGTTTCAACTTCAGAATCTGTGTATGAATGTGAATGTGGGTGTGATGGTCATGCTTATGACAGTCATGATGACAGCTGTGATGATAGTCAAGATGATGATCAAGACACTGCATGAGTCTAATTGTATGTTACTGAATGTTACTGAAGTTACTAATTACAACTGATAGATGCTGTTCAGTTAGTTCAGCTGATGAGACTGATAATGTTCAACAGCAAACTTCAATCTCTTCTTTCACAACTTTAAAAAGTTATAAACAGTAAGTAACATCTTGTTACTGATGATACTGCTTCTTACTGATAATAGTGAGGCAATAAATTGCTGTCAGAGCTGCACAAAAAGATCTCTTTCAACTTACTCATTTATAAATGAAAATTGTCAGTAGATCTTTACTCTACTCTACTAGATCTTATCAGTTACTGACTAGTAATATAGAAAATTCCACCCCCACACTCCAGCTATCTCTTGCAGTCAATGCTAACTATTGAAGATTACCAGATAATGTGTCTTGAACAATTTGACATGATGAATTGATTCAACTTAATTTTTACTGATAATTATTGAATTGAAGACTTTATTTTTATGAAAAGAAATGAATACTTTTGCTTTTTACTGATAGTTACTGATTTTTATGTTGATGAGATTCAAATTGATAATATTATCTCTTGTTATTAATATCTCTTAAGTAAATAATATATCTTCACTACACTCTCTTCTATGAAATATTATCTTCTACTGAGCATTATCAGTATTATTCAGTAAAGATCTTCTAGCTGCTAGTTCTCTCTCTCTTAATAATAATTTCTTCTGCTCTAGAGTCAAAGCTCTTTTTCTCAATTCTAAATTTCTATAAGCAATTTAAAACTCATTAAGATTTTCAATATCTTTTGAGAAGCTATCACTGATAGTATTTAATTCATTCTAAGTTGTATCATCATCTTCTTGAGTTAAATCAACTCAACTGAACATGAAGACACTTGGTGCTTCTTGGTAATGTCAGCAAACCATTAGTAACTATCAGTAGAGATTGAATAAGAGAAGATATTACTTAAACATTCAGATGATGAGAATTGATCAAATCTCAGTCTTCTATTTGTTCTTTGAATTGATGAATTAGTAGTCATAGTATCTGCTCATCACTTTTGATCTCTTCTAGTGCTAGTTCTACTAGTAGTTATCAATGAGTTCATGTTGCTTTGTGTTGATGTTGTAGAATTAATTTGTTGATGGGCTGCATGTTTTCAATTGACTATTGACAGTTAATATTCATATGATTTGTAGTGATTCATATCAATAGTTACTAGTTTCTATCATTGACATTGCTTCTATGTCTGTTGCTCAGCACTCTGATCTTCATATTCAGATCAAACATCAGTCTCTTCAAATGTTTTTAACTATTAAATTTCATCAACATTCAATCAGTAGCATCTGAATGATATCAGTAGTGTGTCTGATAGAATATGTCTTGAAATACAAACATACTCTTCAATAGCAGAAATGATTGAAATGTTAATATTAGTAAGATTCAGTTGATGATGATTACTATCAATAGCATTGATATTTCTCTGAAGATTTTTGAATGTGAGATAATTCATTTTGGTAAATTCATCATTAAGCTCAGCTAGAATTCATGGTGATTTTTTATGAACTGCCCACTCAGATATCTTACTGTTTGAATTCTGAACCAACTCATCAAGAGACTGTCATACAACATTCTTACTAGAACAATGTGATATTGATGCCATTAGATGTTGCTGAAATATATCAGATCATGTCCAGTTAACACCATGAGCATAATGTACAAGAGAGAAAGTCAGCACATGTTGAACATGATCTTATCATGTCTGAAATGAATCAAGATTCTCAAGATAATCATCTAGCTCTATCAGATATAATCAGTATCTGTGAGAACTTTATGAGAGTAGATAATTGTTATCAGAAGTTTGTTTAAGATACATATCTACTATAATAGCTTCAATGTCTCAATTATAAATGTGTTTCCATCCAATCTCTCTACCACACAGTATCTCCACTTCATTGAAAAACAGTTTAAATGCTTTGTAGTACATGACACTTATATTCTGATTTATCAGTAGTCAGTCAAGAGTTATTACTGATTGCATGCAATTCAGATTAGTATCTATCAGCAGTGATCAGATGATATCAGAAATATTCAGTTAACATACTTTAATTTAAACAAAAATGCATTGTCATAAAGTCAATGATCTTAATGTCATCTGTAATCTTTGAGAATGTCATATTCATCTGAAAGAATTTAACTTCAACTAGAAGTTCAGCTTGTTCTTTTAGTAGTAATACAGCAATAAACAGATTGTCATTATTGTAGATCTTGCAGATATATTTCTTGTTATTTTTCTTGTCAAGTTTCATTTTAAGTTGGAGTGCTACTGTGTATTTAGCATACATAATCAGTAGTCATCAGTAAGAGAAGATATTATTTGAGTCTTGATCAGCAGAATGTAGTAATAATCACTTCTTCTGAAGAATTTCTTGCAGAACATTTCAGTTGCTGAGTTCAGAATGAAGATCACTTAAAGTATCTGCTTCTTCTGAATTTAAGTACTCAATGAACAAAGAATGATTCAAAAATCACTCTATATTGTCAGCATGTTCTAATTACTGATCATTACTGATATCTACTAGTTATCAACAATGAGTCATGAATTCATTGAATAACACATTGAATATCATCAATTAGATGTTTTGAAACTTTGATTGATGATGGTACTCAATAAGTATGAATGTCATAGCTGATGAAAAGCTGATGAAATGAAGTGTTGTGATCTGAAATCACAACAATAAATTCAACTTCACATGACTGAGTAGTAATAGTTTACTTCTCAAGATAATCATAATGTGCTGATGGTAACTGATAAGAATCAAATGCAGTAATAGATGGTAGAATGCCATACAACAATGTTTTATTCATGATGCAACTGATAGAATCTGAGAGCAATGTTGTTGTATAACTAAAATTGAATCATTAACAAGACATTTTAGAAGATCTCAATTTAAGTCTGTAGATATATTTTAAAAAAAATGAATTTTTCCCTCTTCTCTCTATTAGATCTTGCAATCAATATAGTAAGTACTGATAGCACTCAATCATGTTTGTCTCTGTCAGTCAATGTGCAATTGATCACTGTAACATTTCAACTCACTGCATGTCTCTTAATGTGACTGACATCAGAACTTAAATTGATTTCAGATGATATGTTCATCAGAAATATTGTTTAGTTTTAACTAAATCTTATTAGTAAGCTCTGATAGATGCTCTGTTATTTCTATATTAAGCTGTGCATAATTGATAACATATGTATGTTCAATCTGGCAAAGCTCTGATCTTGCTTTTGAACAAATCTTGACATCAGAACACTGATATTTAATAACTTTATATGAAACATCAAGAAATGAAGAATGAGCTCATTATGTAGTGCAATCATTCTGATTTTCATGTTCATATTATATCTAGTTCATGTCAGTAAAATTCAGTTATCATCAGCTGTCATTAAATAAATATCATTGAATGTAGTTGCTGAATATTTTCAGTTGACATTCTCTCTGTGTTCACACAATATGTGTAGTCATATATCTCAGTGTTTGAATATTGTGATAGAAACTGAACATGTTCAATTTTCATAGTTGTTGAGTGCTGTGAAAATCTATCTTGAACAATCAATTGTATTGAGTTGTTATTAATAACATCTGACTAATGGCAATTAGTATCTTGTCTCATGCAGCTCATTTAATAGACATACAACAGTAAATTCATAATGACTATCATCTTCACTTGTTACATCTTCATCAATCTTATATGTAAATTCAAAATCAAATGTTTGTGCTAGCTCTGTACTTGCCTCCATGTTGCAGACCAAGGGGTAGGCACCAGTATAAACTAGAAGCATGTAATTAGAATGTCAATAATAAGACAATATCTTGACTAATAAATATTAAATATATCTGCATTCTGATATATGCTATCAGTAGCAACTGAATAAGAAATATTTTCAACAACATTGAAGTGATAGACAGTATAGTAGACAGAGATAATCTACATCATTGTTGATATTGTTTATCACTGACATCTATCAGTAGTAATCAGACAATGAATATTTTCAACAACAACATTGAAGTGATGCAGTAGAGTAGATGATTGTAATCTACATCATTGTTAATATTGTTTATCACTGACATCTATCAGTAGCAACTGAACAATGAATATTTCCAACAACAACATTAAAGTAATGCAGCAGAATAGATGAATGTAATCTACATTACTGTTAATGTGACTTCTTATTGATTCTTATCAGTAGTAATCAGATAGTAGAAACATATGACCATTCATTATCTTACAACATCATACTGAGCATCTTTGTAAGTGACTGTTTTGTTACACTTATTACATTCTGAGTTCTTTCAAGATCTTCTGATACTTCTAGTAATATTTAATAACTTAATCTGATTATACAAGATTAAGATCTGTTGAGCCACTTCACAATGTCTGAAGACAGTTCAATTCACATCATATCAATTGTGCACTGATAACATCTGTGTTTGAAATCAGTAATTATCAGTTAAGACATCTGTTGACCACACATCTTGGCATCTGAAGATCTGTGAATGGGTAACTCAGCACAACATTGAAACTACAATTGCATAATATTACCTTTGTTTGATTGCCACAACTTGAGTTGGTATTTGCAATGTTGTCTTGCATAGAGTTAATTGAAGTTAACTTGATTAAGTGTATTTAACTTTAGTAATGTTTTGTATTGGAGTACAGCTAGCTATTTCTACCACAAGTACAATTACACCTACATACAAAGAACCTTCCAGAAAATTTCTAAGTCCACAAAAACTATGAAAACAGTAGTAGAAATTGCCTACTAGCCTACCTAGCTAGTAAAATCACCTACTAGCCTAGCTAGTAGGATAGTAGAAATCGCCTGCTAGCCTAGCTAGTAGAATTGTAGAGAATCACCTACTAGCTAGACTAGTAGAATAGTAGAAATCGCCTACTAGCCTAGTTAGTAGAATTGTAGAGAATTGCCTACTAGCCTAGCTAGTAGAATTGTAGAAAATCACCTACTAGTCTAGCTAGTAGGATAGTAGAAATCATCTACTAGCCTAGCTAGTAGAATTATAGAGAATCACCTACTAGCCTAGCTAGTAGAATTGTAGAGAATCACCTACTAGCTAGGCTAGTAGAATAGTAGAAATGGCCTACTAGTCTAGCTAGTAGAATTGTAGAGTAGAAAATTTTGTAGACTTCTACTGTAGAAGAGAGTTAGTGAGTGACTTAGAGATTTGAAAAAGATGAATGAAAATTTTTCACCTGCTGATCATCTTCTTATTAGATTTAAAAATGTTGTTATTATCATATAATAGATTCAACATAGTGAGCTCTTACTACATAGTACTCAAAATATGTAGTAGTTACTGTAGCCAACATTGAAACTATGAGGTGGTGGTAATGGTTATGTAACAGCTTGAAAAATTGATAACTCAATGGTAGTGCAGAGATCTGCAATTCTGCTATTGTTCTGAAGTGGAATTCTGGATCTCTGCACTACCATTAAATTACTGTTGAGCAGGAGTCAGGTAACTTGTGACTTGTCAGATGATCAGATTTCCAAAGAAGAAACCAGAAAATCATAATTCAAGAGCAGATGTTTTGGTGTTTCTTTGCAGCCACAGTGTCTGCAGATTTCTCTGTCATGATTTGGTAGTCTTATTAAGTAGAAACCAAAGTAACCATGACTCAGTTTCAGCTGAATAATTGTTGACCAAATCTGTTTGGGAAGTACAAGTGAACCAGCTTTTCACTTTGATTTTGAATTAAATTGAGAGTAGTGATTTACATCACTTTCATTTTTAAATACATGTTTCAGTCATTTAAGCATTGTCATTTCTTTAATTTATCTCTTGATGTAAGTAAAAAAGACATACTTTTCAGCACAATTTTGTCTCAATTTAGTTGCTTTCTTTGCAGCAATATCAGCTTCTTTATTATTAAAAATGCTCATGTAAGCTAACATTCAGTGAAGATGACACTTAATGTCTTATTATTATTATTATTATTATTATTCATTATAGTCTTGTGCAGTCTGAGACTATGAAGACTACCTGCAAGCTGTCTTGCAGGATTTAACTAAGTTACAAAAACAATGATCAGAGACATGATCATAGAC